>NW_003307559.1:1005427-1041845 GCF_000143455.1 Volvox carteri f. nagariensis
GGGGAGGAGGGGGGGGGACGAACACACACACACACACATACGTGAGTCTGCGGTGGTGCTGCAGTGGGTATGACCGGGTGGGTATGACCGGGTGGGTATGACCGGGGGTTCAATCAAATTTTAAGATTGACGGGCATTAGGTGCACTAGGGAGGTGACTTTGAGGGGGGAGGGGGAGGGGTCAAACCATACACCTGCCAGAAGAGCAGGGGTCGACGGGTAGGACGGGGGGATGGAGTTGCAGGTGGCGAGAAACAGAACCCCGGGGGGCCCTCAGGTATATCAGGGATATAAAGAGGGGGGGAGAGAGGGCGGTGAGTGCGGGGCCGGGGGCGGGGCCGGGGGAGGGGAGGCGAGCAGGAGGGGACGAAGGGGTGAGCAGGGTGAATGGCCATAAGGCCCTTTTCATCGTCCTGCAAGGTGGTGTGCCAGCAGCCTCACCTCGCACGCGGCCATATCCAGCACCCTCTCCAGTTTCAACTCCTCTTGCCGTACTTTCAGTCTCTTTGCCCGCCGCGCCACGTGGCCCTGACTTAGCTCACGACTTTGCTGATCCTGATGTACGGAAAATACCCGGAAGGACCGGTCGCACCCCGCGGACAACAGCCTCAGGCCGCCCTGAGGTGGAATAGGGTTAGGGTTTATTTAGGGGTCGCGCAGTGATTGGAAGAGGGGAAGAACGGGGGGGAGAAAATTTGTAAGGAATTTGTAATTTGAAAAAACTGAAGAGGTCCAAATCCGGATGATTCAAATAAAATCCCATACAGAACAGGACAGGGCGAGTGTACGACGACACTGGAAACTGACACCACGCAACCATCCTTCCCGCCCCACACACCCACACCTAACAAAACCCCTCCCCCAAAAGTAAAGCATCACATTCACACTAAATGCCCGTACCATCCCTTCCCCCTCTACCCCAGCTCCCCCCTCCTCCCCGCCTCACCTCGCCGTAGTGCCGTACAATCGTGGGTGGCGCTCCGTGCCCAGCCCGAAACCTCAGCAGCCGTGGCATTGCATCTGCCGAGTCAAACACCCAATGTTTGACCGAGTTATCCGCCGCTGAGCTCATCAAGAGGGGCTCTCCCGGGAAGAAGTGGAGAGACAACTACGGAAGGTAGTTGGTAGTTGGGGGTTCGACGGTTGGTAGTTGTAAAAAACTGGGAACAAAACGCGGTCAAGACACAAACGGCCCCGATTGGTAGACAGGCAAGGGGGAGTTGAGAGGGGTTGGTGGTGGAGAGCTCCGGGACACACGTACATATATATATATATACTTACGTATATATATATATATATACTTACGTACGTGCATGCATAAATACAAGGACATCTTAAGAATGCCGTACTGCATCTCGCGCCACGTCGGTCCTATGAAAATCCACAAGGGACTGAGTGTACGGGTGTACCAGGTCACGGACATCGGCTGCTGTAACCTTTTGCCCGCAATCACATGCGTGTGTGTGGTTGTGTGTAATTGCGATTCGCCAAGCTTAACTACGTTAGAAGCTAGCCCTGAGTTACTTGTTTCGCATGGACGCATATTAAGCTACAAACAGCTACACGGCGTCTTCCTTGTCATTCCCTTTGGTTCCCCTTTAGTGTTCTTCTTCTTCAAGAGGGGATGAACTAAAGGGGACGATGTTCCCCTTTAGGGGAAGACACCCCCCCAAAGGGGAACCAAAGAGTTGTCCCCTTTGGTTACCCCAAAGGGATTCCCCCTTTAGGGGAAGACAACCCTTTGGCTTCTTCATCCCCTTTAGTTCCCCTTTAGGGGATGAGCTTTAGGGGTTCTTCTTTAGTTCCCCTTTGTGTGTAATTGTGTGTGCTATTCACTGATATAATGGCAAAGGGGGGTTGATCCCCTCCGGAGGGGCCTTCGCCCCCGCGAGCACTCCCTCCCCGTGCTCCAAAACCCACACAGCAATACACAACACGCAGAGATACGCACAAACATAGAAACAATGCCGGAATCAACGTACACCTCCGTACACACTTTCGTACGGCATAACTCACCAACTGGCCGTCGTGCGCGTCACGAATTACGGTATGCAGCCGCCTCTCCTCCAAATTCCAAACCGTAATGACGCCGCCGCCGCCGCCAGCCGCCATCAGCGGCAAACCCGCGCCGCTGCGGAACGACAATGTCGTACAAGCACCGCCGCCAACGCCACCTCGGGCCACTGCCGTACCTGCGCCCCCTCCCAGCAGCTGTTCCGCCGCCAGCCCGGTTCCCGCAGCGTTGGCGAACGACGCCACCTCCTCGTCGAGTCGTACATTGTGCAGTACGGCACGACCGTCCGCTAACCCTACCCCGACCACGTCCAGGGCGGGACTGGAGACCAACGCGCGAATGGGCACACCCCTGCATTGTGTACGACATGTACGTCAATACGACATACACGCATGTTTGTGTCTACGACGGAAGGGGGATATCACAAGCAGGAGAGGAGAATGTGTGCGGGTGTGGGGTGTGTGGGGGGATACATGTCCCGGGAACAAACAAACGGTCAACTGCTGATGTCAACTCCCAAAGGGGGAAAGGGGAAAACACACATATGCTGAAAACGCACGTACGTCCAGATGCACAATAACTAAATGGAGGACCTGAACTCCATCCATAAAGCAGTCGACCCCTTGCTCTTTGCATCAGCTAATAGTCCTCCCTCCCCACCCTGCCGCTTTCTCCTCGTCTGCCTGTTCCTCGCCCCTCGCGTCACCCACCCCTCAAAACCCAAACAGTCCTCCCCACCACCACCGCCGCCATATTCGATCCTCCTCCCTTCCCTGTTGCTGCGACCCTCCCCCATTCTAACACTTGGCCTTCCGTACTGCCGTACTGCCAACTCGGCTCCGTCCACACCTTTTCTTCATAATGTCCTCCTGGCCCCTTACCTCCCTACCTACATTCCCCTATTCGCCATCTCCCCCTCCGTACCCCCCTCCCTCCCCCCTCCGTACCCCCCTCCCTCCCCCCTCCGTACCCCCCTCCGTACCCCCCTCCGTACCCCCAGAACGCACATGAGCTGTTCGCTACCTCACGACACAAACCCACTAAAACCCCCGGCCCTTATCCCCCCTCCCCCCCACTCACCACCCCTTGAATGTGTAGAGCAGCACCCCGCTCCGAAGGTTCCACAGCTGCATCTCCCCGCCGCCCTCAAACCCCACCAACACCTTGTTCAGGTAGGTGTCCGGGTGGCACATAGCGCTGGGGGGGGGCCCGGGGGGAAAGGAAATGACGCGCTGCAGGGTAGTGGGTGGGGGGAGAGGAGGGGCAGGAACGGCCGGGGTCATTAAAAAAGGAAGAGGGTGGCACTGAGGAATGGGCCCTACGGGGTGTGCCGTACCGGGTGGAATGCGAGTGGCCGTAGGAGCGGGGGAGGGGGAGACAAGGGAGGAGCAAGGCCGATCGACGCGTGTATGTGTGTGTGGGAGGGGGAGCCGGGGGCCAGAAAGGCCCTTTCACGTCCCCCTTCCTTCCCCCCGCACACCCACTCTCCCATCACGCGCCTACCCACCCGCGCCGACCTACCTGCGGCTCGTCGTACTTTCCAATTTCCCATATGACCAGCCGGCCTCCTTCCCCGCCTCCTCCGCCTGCTGCTGCTTCCAGGCTGAGCAGCAGGGGGCCCAATACCAGTAGCTGCCGTACAGAAAACGAGTGTACACCGCCGCCGTACACACCCGATCTAAGGATGGCCGGTTAAGAAGGGATCCGAAGAGGGGAGGGGAGGGGGATATGTGGGGGGAGAGGAAATGAATGGCGTGAGGCGTGGCGGTGGCGATGGTAGATGGAGAACCTTGGCACCTTGGTACGGCAGGGGGCCGGGGGGAAAGACGAACCACACGCGATTGAAGCTGCTGCCAGGGCAAGATAGTAGCAACCGAAAGAACGGACCGAAAGGGGGGCCGGGGGCCCGCAACACATGGCAAAATGGAAGGGGGCAAGGGGCAGTGGCGTGCTGACAGTTGATAGCTGACGACGGTTTAATCACCAACATGATGGTTAGGGCCCCCCCGACCCCCACCTGCCCACCACCTTTGTCCCCTTGGACATTACTCCTCTTTTTCGCTACTCTTTCCCCTTCCTCCTTTTCCAGCAACCCCTTTTCCAACCCATCTATCCAGCCGAAGGTTCTGGAAAGTCCTATCGCCAACTGTTCCCCAGCGAGAAACCCTTGCCCCTCCTGAACAACTCCCCTAAATTTCGGACTCCACACATCCTGAACGTTCCTGTGTTTCAATACGTTAATTCATTTCCCCACCTCCCCCTCATCCTTTAATACATGACGGGGTTTTCTGTGCTGCAGAAGGGTCGCCTGACAGACCTCGGCAGGCTAACCTGTGTACACGCTTGCATTCCACAATGTCGCTGCCGACTGCTGCAAAAGTGAGGTCACCGGCGCAAGCTAGCGCCCTGATGTCACCAAAAAGCTACATATAAAAGGTAGGCGCGAGAAGCATGCCATATTAGCAACTTAGCAGACGTGCAAGACGACGATTTTTGAGCTATAGCATGTTCGTTCCGGACTTGCCTGAGGACCCACAAGCGATAGTGTCAACTTGGTGCAATTGTAAATCTGCGGCCGACATAATTTAATCAGGATTGGCTTCACCGTGACGGCTGCCAGGGCCGCCGGCCGCCGCCCACCTGCCACGCCTTCCCAACACTGACAGTGACATATGTTTCCTTTCCTTTTCTGTTAACTGCGAATGGAACGTTATCGGTAATGTAGCCTAATGCCCTAAAGGGCTTGAATAACGGAGCAACCTCCATAATTTAAGCACGGCTAAAAGTGGTTTTTAAGTAAACATCTATAATACACAGCAGGTGATAACGCAAGCGCAAAGGTGCAATATTCAGGACGGAACCGTGGTCCTGGTATCGACGGGACAGTTTGCATGACAAAGCGTGCACGGCTATATCGCAGTATGACGCCCTTACCGTCAGCTGTACAGGGATACTACTTCGCCACTAGCTTTGAGCAAAGAATATGTATTGAATTCTACATAATAATTCGATCTCGCATATCGGCCGCATTTTTCCCGCCTAATGGACCAAAGGTGTAATTATCTGCCTTGAAGTCAGAATTCTCATAGCTAGATCTAATAACCAATCCATTATTTTTCTGTTTAATAACGGCTTTCGTGAAGAGCAATGCGTTCCACGCTGCTGCCTCCCGAAGGGACAAAAACCCTTTACGAGGATCACTACACATTAGGTCTGTGAGCAAGAGCAGGGTACAATAGCTGCAGGCACAGCTTTGAGTTCAGCCACTCGAATTCTTGAATGACGGCCTGCTCCCCAATTTCGGCCTTGCCCTTGTCACAGTTCATGTGGACAATGCTAAAGACGTCTCCGGATTGGTAAGAAGATCGCATAAATTAATGGGTCTTCAGTCTATGCAACCCTTGACCCCGCTCAAGCCCGCGCGCTGTATAAACGGCGTGCCTTGGGGTCGCTTCCCTAACGCAGACCAAGGTACTTCCGAGCGTGCTTTTAGCGGATGAGCTCCCTTCGGAGCAGCTGCCGCAGCGGGCTTCTGTGTACCCGCCGGGTGAGTCATCGCTACCTCAGGGCTAACATTCAACGCGGGATGTGGGGTCCCCACCGGGCACCCCAACCAGCGACCCCCAACATCAAATATGCTGAGCCTCCCTGCCGTCAGTCGGGCTGGCAGCGCTCTTTATCCTCTACCAGGGAACAGGATAGGCGTGTGAACACATGAAGGGTTTTGTCCGCAGGGTCCCAGGCGGCGGGGTGGTGGTGGTGAAGGGTTTGGGCGAGCGGACGGGATGGAAATGCCCATTGTGGTAAATGGAGAGGTGTTGGAGGGGGCAAAAGGGAAAGGAGGATACACGGAAGCTCCCGTGTGTGTGTGTGTGTGTGTGTGTAAGAGAGTGCATCCAGCCATCCGGGTCAACACCGCGCCTGCCTCTTGGGGTACGACAAGGGCTGCGTTCTAACGTGACGTGGCAGTCGGAGAGCGGGGCGCCGTAACTTAGACAGACAGACAGATGAACAGATTGACTCGGCCCATCTCCCACCGATTCGCGACACCCATCCGCTTCATTCGCCCTCGCACACACCTAGAGACACAGACAGACAGATGGACAGAAACATGCTCCCCACCTTTCCCGCGCATTTGCCCGCTGGCAGCTGTTCCAACTGACATTTGCGTGTAATTACTTCCCTCTTCCCCTCCCCCCACTCGCCCGTACGGCGCTATGTGGTGTCAGACGCAGTGGGAGATGTGGCCGCTGAGGAGGGCAATGGCAAGTGAGTCGGCGGGACTAAGAATGGCAGTAGCACAACTCGTAACGGCAGTAGCATGACTCGTAACGGCAATAGCATGGGTACGGTCTTTGGGTAGAAGCCGCCGCCGGCTTGCTTTGTATAACGCAATGAGCAAGCGCCTGCACGTTTGTGTATATATGTATTTATGTATGTGTGTGTGGGGGGGTAGTAAAATGTGGTTTTACCTCGTTTCGTGTGGGTAGAGGCCCGGCTCCTCGTCGGATATCAGTCCCTCTCTAGCACCCTCTCCGCCCCTACCTCTCCCCCCCCCCAGATGCCGGGAGGACATTCATACTGACAAACACCCTAAACAACCTCCCTTTACACAGCTAATTGGCATTCATCATTTTTATCCCTCCCTGCTCCCTTCCTCATACCCCTCCCTCCTCCCTCCCCAGCCCAACCCTCCCCACACACGCACACAACACAACACAAACACACACGCCCCTTCCCCTTGCATCAGGACCTCCTCCTCCTCCTCCCAGGTATTGGACAGGGTGCTGAGCCAGCTGCAATCTGCCGTACATCCTCTGGGGGTGCTGGCGATGCCGTTGACCTGGGTTTGGAGCAGGTCGGCGGGGGTTGGGGGGTAGGGGGGCCTTCGTTTGTACGGCGGCTCGTTCGTTTGTCTTAACGGTCTATCCATCATACTGTTTGTTCGTCCCAACGTCTGGATGGGTGGGTAATCCCCAACTCCCCAGTCCCTTACAAACTCCGTACGGCGGCAGTTAATTCCTTGTTTCCTTATATAGATTGTGGCGCCTTGCAGCGCTGTACTTCTATGTTTCCCTTGCCAACCCCTTACATTAGACCCTATAGATTTCTATGTTTCCCCGCCCCTTGCAAACCCCTTCCCGGTCCCCCCGGCTGTCCAATAATGCTGTCCACCCAAGGCCCCAAGGTCAGCGGTCACCTTCGAATCCCATTCCAACAGCGCATCTCCGAAACCAAACCCGTCTTCACTCGTATTTCGCTGCTTTGGACGTGACCATAGAGAGAGTGTGTGTGTGTGTGTGTTGCACATGTGTGTGTGTTTTCCCCTCTCTGTCCCCCCATCTCCCATCATCTCCCATCACACAGTTCCCACCCCCTGTTGATACTTAACTTCGTACAACTGCATTCGGGCGTCCCCTCAAACACTCCCGCAACACACACACACACGGCAGGTTCTTGTCCGGCTGCCACCTCCGCCCCTGCTCTCCCCCCCTGGAGTGGCACCCCCGGCAGCCCTGGATAGCGGCAGCTGACGCACGAGGGAGGGTTCAAGTGATTGACATAGGGCCCTCCTGCGGCTCCTCCTCCTCTTCCGCCGCCGCCGCCGCCGCCATGAAACCCAACACGGCCCCTCCAGGGGGCCCGGGGCCCGTAAAGCGCCCCGAGTTGCTGGCGGCGGGGGAGGTGGCGGGGAGTTTGATGGCCGTACTGACGCACGAGGTGCTGCAGCAGGAGGTGGGTCCTAGGGCGGGGGTGGAGGGGCGGCGCTGGGTGGAGAGAGAAAATGTGTTGGGTCATGTTTGTGTGTTTTGATACTTGATACGATATGGTGGCTTTGGGTCCACATACACACAGACAGACATGACTGAACTGCAGTGTGGGCGGTGAGCGCTGTGTGTTGTTAACCGTCCCGTCCCCTCTTCCGTTCCTTTTCTTCCGCTCTTACTTTAGTCTCGGCGGCTAGGTAGGTAGGCAGGTAGGTTTCCGCGGTCATCTTCATCACATCATCCCCAGGTCGCCGCCTTCTTAAAACCGCCAACTGATCAGTTCTGCTCCTTGGCAGCAGCTTCACTCGCGCGTGGTTCGTCTTTCCCCCCCCTTTTTCCGCTTCCCCCAGGCCCTCAGCCTCTCCTGGAGCCCCACTTCCCCCGGGCTGCTGGCGGTGGGCTCCGTGGGGGTGGTGGGTTTGTGGGCTGTAGCCGGGGAAGTACGACCCCCCCTGGCGGCGGCGGGCAGGTCCCCAGGTCCCTGGCTGAGGCTGCTGAGGACTCGGGTGCCGGGGGCGAGGTGGGTGGGGGGCCCGGGGTGTGTTTGGGGAGGGTGGCCAGTGTGGTTGTTGTAGTTGATGCAGGATGACATGTGCGGGAGTGGAAAGTATGTATGTATGTATGTATGCACCGTCGCCGGAGGGCACCCGCATTGCTTTCTCTTGGCTGAACCCGCTTACAAACACGCGCTTTTCATGTAGATGTCCATCAGCATGTATATGTATGATGTGTGAAACAGGGGGGTATATCTTCACCCGTGGCAGCTACCCCGCGAAACCCTGCCTTCCCCGGTATTTCGGGGCACCCTCATCCAGTCACCCTAGTCAACTTCTCAGTGGATCGCTCAGGTTCCGCACCCACCACCAGCATCCAACGGAATCTGCCGGGTCGACAGCGGCCCAACTCCATTCCTGGTCGGCTCGCAGCTTAACTTTATCCCAGGTCACCACCATCCATCGACTAGAGGCGCAATACCTTCCCCCATCGGATTCCCCCATTTTCGACCCTGACAGGTCTCGATCCCGGGATCTCCCGGGGGCAATGGTCACGCGTTACCAGTAGTGCCTAACCTAATGCATGTATGTATGTCATACAGGGTTACTTCCTTGAGTTGGAGTTCGGACGGGCGTATGCTGGCAGCCGCCTCCCCCAGCCAGGCCGGTCTGCAGGTGGGGTGGGGGGGTTGGGGGTGGGGGGAAAGGAGGGCAGATGCGGGCAGGGGGATAGTCATGAGGAGGGGCAACACCTGCCACCGCTGCTCCGCTGGCATTCTTTGTCTTTTCCCTTGTTCACATTCGGTCAATCAGTCAACCTTCCGCATTCACGGAAAAGGTTTATTGTTGTGGCCCCGGGGGGGAGGAGGTCGTTGTGCCCCCCCTCGGAGGGGGGTCCCCTACCCTGTGCTTATCGTCACATCGCTCGGGCTGTGGTAGCATGGAATCCCCTGTTCGATCCGGTAGCTTCGGACATATTATGAAAATGTTTTTTTACGCGCTACCTGTTTGGGGCTCTAGAGGCCGACGTATTTTTGTGTGTATATGCGTGCGTGTGTGTGAGAGTGGGTATGTGTGTGGATCCGGCGGTGCTGGAGGAGAGATACAACGGGGGGAGAGAAGCTGGTGGGGCTGTAGCCAGTCGGCCTAGTCGCCCACCGCCTAGTCGCCCTTCTCTTCACTACTGCGCCCTTCCGCGCATCCTAGGGGCTCTTGGCAACACACCTTGGCAACACACCAACAACATCTTCTCAATCCGGACAAGCAGCTAGATCAGTGCAGTTACATGGGCTTCAAAAGCTACCACACATCGCTAGTGTGACAATTCTCGGAGCGTTCGCATGGACGGTATAAAGGAAGTCGTGTTTTTCGTGTGCAGTCATCGCCATCATCGCCATTTCCCTCACCCCGCGGCTCCGAAGATCATTAATATGCACATACATACACACATACCCATGTATAGACATACACACAAAAACGATTGCGCAACCCCCCCCCCCTACCCCATCCCGAGGTCACGGTCGCCACGGACGCCTTTCGGTCAGTTCTACGTTTGATACTCTCTTGCCCTGGCAGCAGCTTCAATCGTGTGTGTTTCGTCTTTCCCCCCCTACCCCACCCCCACCCCTAACACATAAGGTTTGGGACATCTCTACGGGCATATCCACTTCGGTGGGGGCGGGTTTGGCGGCGTTCGACACCGTGAGGTGGTCCCCGTGCGGTGACTACGTGTTTGCAGGTATGTATGTATGTGGGGGAGGAGGGAGGGGGGTGGGAGTGTTCAGGGCCTTGGGGTACCTAGGGTTTTAGGGTCGCGGGAGAGGGGAGATAGGTGAATGGGAAGCTAGGTGGGTGGGTAACTCCTCAGGCCCTAGCCCCCCTGCCTATTGCATGCAAATACACCCCCCGCCCCGCGCAGCAAAGTCGCTTCTATGTTGAAACACCGATTCGTGATGTGGTCAGGGGGCGGGGAGGCAGCTGTCGCGTGCTGCTGCTGATGATGCGCCATCCTCGCCTCTCGTCTCGCTTCTCCTCCTCTTGGTTCCCTCTCGGGGGTGTCGTGCCGTGCCGTGCCGTGTAGATTTGCTGTGCTGGGTTTTACGTCGCCGCTTCTTCCGTTCTCTTTGGCCCTTCCGCAGCGGGCACCGGAAGCCGGTACTTCTACATTTTCGAGACGCACAAGTGGCGCTGGGCTCGGTGGCAGATCGCGTCATCATCATCATCGGATACATCGTCCGCGTCCTCCGCTACCGCCGCCTCAACAGCAGTTGCTCCAGGCGGTGTGGCGGCGGCCGCGGCACCGTCGTACTCGTTTGGCGGCGCGACCTCCGTCGTGGCGGCGGCATGGGCTCCGTCGGCACCCGGTCGTAACCCCATCTTGCTGGCGGCTCTGTCCGGCATGTCGTACTTGGTTGCCGTACATTTGGTCGATTCGCCGCCGGGTCTGACGGCTCAGTTGTTGCCTGTCGTACTGCCGGAGTTGCACCGGGGTGGATCAGCAGCAGCCGCTGCGTCCGTGGGTGGAAGGGATGCGGGCGCGGGTTTCAGTTCGTCGTCTGGAACATCTTCGTCGGCGGCTGTGGCTGACCTGACTTGGGATCCCCGCGGCGAGAGGCTGGCCGTGCTGTTTTCGGTATCTCCAGGGCAGGTGAGTAGTGCGTGCAGGAGATGTGTACGGAAAGCAGGTTGTGGGAGACGGAATTGGGGTTGGTTTGTAAAAGGGAAACGTTTGTTGTGTTGCGGGCTGTAGTAGCTGAACTTGGCCGGTTTCCGATCTCCCTCGTTTTCGATTTGGGTTGTGAGCGTTGCCTTATTTTGTGCGCGAAGAACATTAGCCTTTTGGCTGAAGAAAAAGCGGATAGCTGCTCTGAAGCATGTTTGCGCAAAAGTTCTTTTCTTCGGAACGGATTTGTATGACTGTTTGCAGAAACTCCTGTAGGTTGGATGAAAACCGGTTGAGTTCGCCTCAGTAGCGATGGATTGAAAACGTTTCGCTAATTTCTGTTTTTCGACTGTTGCAGCACCTACGGCAACCGACATGGGATGATTAATGGTCGGCCATTTGAAACATGTTTGCAAAAAGCAATAGGGAAAAGATATTCCAAAGTCGTATGTCCGGCAAAAATATTCTGGGTTGGCTTTTATAAGTAGATCGGCATGAAGCAGCTACAGGAAGAGACGACATATTTGTCGGTCTGTGTTGTTTATACTCCAGTTCTAAAAACACTGTTGACATGATTTTAATCCTGAGCCCTAGGAACGATGTATGCCATGCCCCATAATGTACTTGGCTTAGCCGATTGCAATTTTGGTGCTATCATATCGCACAATGACGTACAAATACGCGCATTCCACGGCTCGCGAATTTCCAAAAACGGCAACTGAAAATCCATGCCTCGCTTTGCTTTCGCAAAAATATCCTGCAAACGTACTAACAGAACGGCGTGTATATATGTTTCAGTCTGGATTTCAGACGTAATTCAGACGTCCCTGCGTTGGAAAGCGATCGGATCGTCAGTTCCTGCTCCAGGCCTTCATTTTTCCTTCCTTAGCCCTACTTCTCCCATCCTTCCTTCATTCCTTCTTTTTTCGTCGCCTCTCTCGATCCCGTTTCTTTTCCAGGTGCCCACCTGCATTGCCCTGTACAGCACCATCACAGACCCGCTGGTTTCGGCGCGGCTTATCGGATTGGCCCGACCTTCGCAATGTCTCTGCGATGCTGCTGGGGCAGCTGGCCCCGGTTCCTGCCCTGTGGCAGCAGGCTTTAACAGCGGGCAGCAGCAGAAGCAGCAGCAAGCGGGTCCGACAGCCGCGGCAGGGGGATTTGAAGCTGGGCCGTCACAGCCGAGGGACGGGTGCGTGTGCGTGCGTGTGTGTTAAATGGTAAATTGCGTGTGGATGGTGGGAAGCATGGGACGGAGGGAGGAGGACACCGGCGTGTTGGGATGTGTCAGTCGGAGGGACAAGTCGGGGTTGGGCAGCTACATGGGGATCAGTCCGTGAAGGACGCGGTGCGGGGGTCATACAGTGTGCATGTTGTGTTGGGGGGGAAGGGTCCATTGAAGACCACAAAGTGCACCATGCATGATTTTAGAAAAATGAAATTTGACTCTGTTTCTTTTGTCTGTTTGCCTTTGCCTGTTTCTTCGTAATTGCAACTACGATTCGGCGGTCCATCCACATGATGGAGGGAAAGGCCATTTGCACTCGCCTTCCGCTCCTTCTTTTGGAGCAGTGGTCCCCCGACTGTGCATTCCCGTGTCCCACAGTATCAGCTCCCTCCTTTTCCTCACCATATTCATCGCGAGTGGAAATCTGGGACCACGCGCTTCTCGTTCTCCTGGCTGCTCATGGCGGCCCTGTTGTGCTGTGCGGTAATCTGCCCTGAAGCTCTCTGGCGGCCCTGTCCTAATTTGGAACCCCGGGTTCCAAGACTCCTTCATTGCAGTAAATTCCTATTTCTCTTTTCATACTCGCGGCTGCCACACTTGTGTTTTGTAGAGGAGCTGCAGCGTCGGGGGAAGCAAAATGGGTTTCGACAACCTTCAAGTCGCTTCCGGCCCAACCCGGTTCCCTGTCAGCTGCCCGTTTGGCGCCGCTGGGGTACAGCAGCGGAGGTGGAGGACACACCAGCTTGGAGAGCGCGCTGTGCGTGATCAGCGTGCGAGTCGGGGAGCGGGGCATCTACAACCTGCCTTGCTACCTGTAGGGCGGTACATGGAGGTCGTGGAGTCGTCTACAGTTCCAGGACCATAATGGCGGGCATTATCTGCTGTGAGATTGATTGAGTCGTAGTCCTGAAAATTATGTGTTTTAGATGAGTGGAGGCGCGAGCGCGGGCAGGGAAGCAGGGAAGCCTGAATTTCAAACAGAATCGTTCCTTGTGCCAAAGTTCTGTAAAAGATTATGTGAAGGAGGACAAAGATATTTAGGCGTGCAAGTTTGCCTGAACAATTTTGCGAGATGCGCCTGCAAGCTACTTGTCAACTCTTATGGGCCTGCTTAGGTGAGGTCTTCCAGACCCTACAGGTGTAAAAGTTGGTTACGGTTGCTGCACAATAGGTCGTAATTCGCTTTTCTGTGTATTGTGCTGGCTGTTAGACAGTCCGTAACGTACGGATGCGGCATATTTTAGGTTGAGCAAGCCCGCATGCGTACGTAAGCTGAGTCGTCGCCACGATTTAAGGTAAAATAATCGCACGTTTGGATGATGCCATCAGACCAAGGGTGGACTTGCTTGGAGAAGAGGGTAAACTGTTATCACCAGCTCCAATCGACCCTTTCATTCTTGTGTAGGGACAGTAATGCATAGAAATTTACCAGGCAATTACGGGCCTCCCGTCGTTGTGTGCACTGGACTGAGGCTTCATTTCCCGTACGGCATCGACAACCTCGTCCTGAAGACGGCAACCAGTGGATTACCTGAATTTTTAATTCTCTAATTGCTATGGGTTTTGGAGTGTGGCCATATTATTAGATTACAGGTTCGGGGACCTTACGCAAATCTTCGCAACGTCCCTTTTCATACACGCGAACTACGTTTCCTGGGTGAGGGTGACGACTACAGGATTCAGTCTTATAGAATATAAATGTTTTGAGGTTTTTGGGGGCCAATAGCCTTTGGAGGCTTTAGTTCGTGGCCTTGCCAGGACCTATCATGGACCGATATGAGCCCGTCCGTGACTTGGGCTCTGGCAACTTTGGGGTGGCGAAGGTATGGCTGTTCGTCATGCGTCACGATCAAGCTTTGCAGCTCAATAGCACCTCAATGTGACGCAACTCAATCTGCTTTCCTCGCGTGTCATAAAACGGGCTGTTTTGTTTGCACTTGCAGCTTATGCGGGATCTTATCAGTGAGGAGCTGGTAAGCAAAATGCGGTTTGGCGGGGGCTCGCGCACATTAAAAAGTGTGGTCCGCCAAGTGCAAGTTTCAGCCGGTTAAATATGCCCAAATGACCTTTGTGACGCAGGTTGCAATCAAATTTATCGAGCGCGGCGAAAGGGTTGGTTGACCACGTTGCCACTTTGTGAGAGGTAGAGTCAAGCTTGCATACTATCTCATGTTGCAAGCGCAGGTTGACCGGAATGTCGAACGAGAGATATGCAATCACAGAATGCTAAACCACCCGAATATTGTGGGCTTCAAGGAGGTCAGTCATAATTCCCAATGCGTGCACCCCTGATACGTTCCTGACGTAAAATACTGGCTTCCTTACCAGGTGTTCTTAACACCTTCACACTTGGGGATTGTGATGGAGTACGCCGCCGGCGGGGAGCTATTCGAGCGCATTGTGAAGGCTGGCCGATTTAGCGAGGATGAAGCGCGTTATTTTTTCCAGCAGCTAATATCTGGTGTCGAGTATTGCCATGCGTCGGTGCGTACTTCAAGCCATCCTTAGCGGTATGTTGCACATGAATGCCGACACAAACCAGTCGGTTGTTGCACATGACAGGGAGTTTGCCACCGCGACCTCAAGCTTGAAAACACTTTGCTTGATGGGAACGCTGCGCCACGGCTCAAGATCTGTGACTTTGGTTATTCAAAGGTGCGCGTCCGTTTCTGGGTTTCGACCTGCGCATACATGCATCAACCTCTCCCGACATAGCCAAGCCAATCTCTCTGCCTGCAACACCCCTATGTGCCGCTCTAACCAGATATCCCCGTCCTCTCCACCACTCTCTTCCCCCCATCCCGTAGTCGGCCTTTGACTCGCAGCCCAAGTCCACTGTCGGCACGCCCGCGTACATTGCACCCGAGGTATTGCAGCGGAAGGAGTACAATGGCCAGCCTGCTGACGTGTGGTCCTGCGGAGTTACGTTGTACGTCATGCTCGTCGGCGCGTACCCATTCGAAGACCCGGCCGACCCCCGTAATTTCCGAAAAACAATTCAGGTACATGCTGCTCATGTGCCGCCGTATAGGCCGTCCGCGATTGTTTCCACCAGCCCTAAATGCCGCCATCCCCACCCACCCACTCACCCATCCCACTGCCGCGCTTTGCCATGGCCCATGGGCCCTGCTTTATTAAGAACAAAGGAACGCATGGAAGTTATCGGAGCCGTTTTTGGAAGAACAAAAGACACAACATACATAACCCGCAACATACATAACCCGCAAGGTCATCACACATATAATAAATTTTATCTTGGTTTTGATGTAGAATTGGTTTTTGTACTGGTCTCGTACCCGGTCCCGTACCTTTCCTGTATCAAGGACTCCCTTTTAACTCTCGCCTCCGTTTCAAGGTGGTGGGGGTGGGGGTGCAGCAGAAGGGCCCTCCTGGAGACTATCGGCTGCGGGAACCCATCCTGGACCGCCACACTCTCTCCAACGGGTCCGTTTCGACGAACCGCCGGGCTCACCACACTGCCCCACCTCACGTACCCCACAACACCCATTAGTCGTCGCCTCGCGCCGTTTATATCTTGCCCAACCCGTCCCCCACTCCCCGTGTGCACCTTCCCCTGTCGTACCGTGTCCTGCAGCGCATCATGAACGTGCGGTTCAGCTTTCCAGCGAACCTGCAGATCTCGGCTGAGTGCCAGGACCTCATCTCGCGCATCTTTGTTGCGAACCCTGCTCAGCGCATTACGATTGAGGAGATCCGGCGCCACCCCTGGTTCCTCAAGAACCTGCCGGCGGAGCTGGCGGTGTGTGGGACTGGGCAGAGGCGGTTGTGGTGGTTGTGGGAAATCATGGAGAAAACGGTCAACTGCCGGCGGGTTGGGCCGGAGTTGGGCCGGCGGGTGCTTGGCAAGGCGGGGGTGGGCTGTAAGGGGGTTGTGGCGGGGGTGCTGCTGGGTGGAGGTTTTGAAGATTCGGGCACCCGGGTATGTCGGGTGGAATTGGTTTTGATTTAAGCTGGTTTAAGAGTTTTACGTCTCTTGGAGGATCCTCCTAGACCTCCAAGAGGAAGGAGGAGGGAGTAGGAGTAGAAGGGGGAAAGGTTTCATGAAGTCGAAATCGGTTCGGGTAAATGGTACAGGATCGGATATCATTTTGTCGGATGAGGTCGTTCGGTGAGGACCTCTCTGCCAGTTGCCATCATCATCATCAAAATCATCCATCATCATTATCATCAGAAGCCATCATCAGAAGCCATCATTATTAGACATCAAGGGCAGCACAGCAAAGCTCCATCACACCGCATTTGGGTTGGGGCTGCTGCTGCCCAAGCATGCTGCCTTTATTGCTGCTACCTCACCTGCCCACCTGCCGGCTAGCGAATGCCGCTGGGAAGAACGTACTCCCTTTCACCATGATTTCCTCTCACCCGCCACACGCTACGCCACACGCCGTCCCTCTTGTGTTCCGTAGAACCCGAACACCTACACTTACAATCCAGAGCCGCACCAGTCGCTGGACGAGATCCGCGCCCTCATACGTGCTGCCCGCACATTGGGTGACGCGGCTGGACCCAAGGCCACCTCGCTGCCGTTGGAGTTCAACGAAGACGACTACATGGACGCGGATATCTCTGGTGGGGACAACGCCCACATGGCTGGCAACATGGCGCTAAACCTAGGTCTGGGCGGTAGCGGCTATGGCGGTGGCGGCGTCGCCGGGGGCGCGATGGCCATGAACCTCCCCATGGGTATGCACCCACATCCGCATGGTCACGGCCACGGCCATGTACATCACCCGCACCACCACACCGGAAGCAGTACTGGCGATGGCAGCGGCGGCGGTGCCGCCGCCACCTCGGGTTCCTCCGCGTCGGCAGCAACAGGCATTCCTGCGCTGGGGGGTCCATACTTGTTGGACACGGCCGGGTACGGCGGCCCGGGGGGCATTCCCGGGTGTGGTGGCGGCGGTGGGGGACATGCCATGGCGATGGGTTTGGGGCCGCACCAGGGTCATCTGGCACAAGGGCTCCCGGGGGCGCACCACCACGGTGGACATGGCGGCGTCGGCGGTGGGGGCCATGGCGGGCTGGCGGGCATGGGCGTGCCGATGCAGGTGCAGGTGCCGGTACCCATGGGGCTCGGGATGTCCCATGTTGGGCTCCCGGTGGCGTGTGGCCTGGGGCTGCAGCAGCAGCATGTGCAGGGCCACTTAGGGCTCGGGTTGCCGCAGGAGTACGGAGGTGGTCAGGGGCCTTACATAGCCGTTCCAGCGAGAGGAGGGGGAGGCTACCCAACTGTGGCGGCGGACCATCAGGCGGCAGCGGCGGCAGCGCAGGTTGGCACGTACGGTGCGCACCCTGCAGCGGTTGCAGCGGCAGCGGCGGCAGTGGCGGCGGTGGCAGCGGCGCGTGGTGGCGGCGGCGGCGGGCCTGGTTACGCTGGCAGTCCGCAGGCGCCGCAGGGACCTCAGCACCCGCAGTAGCCAGTGTCCGTCTGTTGAGATGCCCTGCTAGTGAACGGGGGAGAGCGGGGGTTATACGGAAGAGGTCCCAGGCGGTGTTGACAGCTCCTTGGCGCCCCGGGATGTGTGCCCGGGTTGAATTGGAGTGCTGTTCGTGATCGGGATCGTTAGTCCTGTTGTGCCGTTACACAGGAGAGGAACGATGGTGACGATGATGATCATGTTGATGCGGGAAGTGAACTGGTCCACAGGAAGGTGTCTTAAGGGGGGGATCATCGTGTTTTGAGATGCCGTACGAACGTAAGAAAACCGCAGGCATGCTGCGCATCCGGGGGACTACTTCGCTGCTGCTGTTGCTGCTGCTGCTTTGTGGGAAGAGCGGAAAGTGGCAGCTGCTGTGCGTGGCGTGTTGAGGCGGCAGCTGTGGTGACCGGTCGTCAATTAGATATGGCGTTTCTAGATGCATTGTCGACGCGGCGGTGGCCCGAGTCGTTCCGGGTCGACGTGCAGCCTAATCATCACGCGAAACTTGCACACACATACACACACACACACACATGGTCCACGCCGTGACATGACACCCATGACATGACTTGACATGACACCCAGCATGTGACAATGCCCGCGCGGACGCCCGCGCTCACTCAAAGCACTTGCATGTGCGCACTCGCTTAACGCCAGGTCTAACTTAGAGCATAATGCGACGACGTTCTTTCGTGGCCAGTGTCCACGGAAGCGCAGCGCCATCCGCAGCTGTCGCCGTGAGGAGGGGGCAGGTGCTATGTCGTGGATCTCGTTGGGACGCGACGGAAACGCTTGCGCTTGGTCGCGCGCTGCTTGGAATTCTGCATCTCGGGGTTGGAAGGGGGGGAGGAAATGGACCGAGGGCCCCACCAGCAGCGCGATATGAGGTGATCTTAATAGCTGAGCCGCTCTGTGTGTCTGTATGTACGCCTGTTCCTGGGTGCGTGTGTCTGTATGTGCGCCTGTTCCTGGGTGTCTCTGTATGTGCGTCTGTCCCTCTGTGCGTCTGTCTGTATGTGCGTCTGTTCCTGTGTGTGTGTGTCTGTATATGTGTGTGCACCTCTGTCGCTGTCTGGGTTATGGTTGAGACCAACATCACGCGAGGCTGGCAAGACCCCCCGACACACGAGATCCCGAAATGCGGGCCCCCTTTCAGGCATATGACCCCAGGCATTGTAAGCAAAGTCAGGCGGACTTCTGGGGTAGCCTCAATGGGCCGTAGGAGGTGCAGCTAGGCCCCTAATTCGCGCAAGCTGTCTGAATGGAGTGCGCCCATAAGGGATGCTAACTTGTCTCCTGAATTCGCCGTACCCTGCTGCTGCCAGTGTTGGTCCGGGCGAGGGGGGGCAGCTCCGGAAGGGGGGAGTGGGCGCTCACGGGCGGCGGAATACAACTCGTCGTAAGTGGACAGATCCCGGCGGTACCGGGTGAACAGTGTGGACGGTGGATGGGCGTCGTCCAGTGCTTTAAGAAGCAAGCGGGCCTGTGTGCCGTATGTATGTTTGTATGTATGTATCGGGAGAGTTGTGGAGGTTTTAGGGCGACCATCTCATTTTGCAGAGAGAGACTTGTTCGCATTCCCTGGTGTATGGGAGGCCGGAGCAGGGGGTTGTGTGTGTGTGTGTGTACGATGTATCCAGACGGCCGCGGGGAGGGGAGGGGGCAACAGGAGCAGGAGGAGGACGTGCAACCGGTGGCCCTGGCTGGGCAGCGGATGGGCAGTGTTTGGTGGGCATTAGCTCAAGCTCATCGCTTTGCTCTCGGGGCCGTGGAGGTTGCTGCGAAAAGCAAAGGAAGAGTATATTATGTATGTGTACACGTGCATTGTGACGCGGTGTGTATGTGTATTCGTTCTTGCGGTCCCACGTGACGGTTATGATGGTCTGTGATCAGAATGGCACACGTGTGTGCATGTGTATGTATGTACGTTTTTGGTTCTGGTTTCTAACGCGCAAGAGTACGTGTGTGTGGTTGCGTGTCACATAAACCTCGACCAGCAGTGGGGTGCTTGCGCAGTGTTGTAGCTAGGCGCTGTGGAGGGCCTCACCGCTGAGTTGAGCGGTGTTATATATCGGAAGTGGAGGGGGGAAAGGTAGAAAATTGAGGACAGGGAGGTGGGCGACTCCTCGACTATTCAACGAACAAACGAGTAAATGGTTAAATGGCTGTGTGGATGTTCTTCACTTTCTTTGTTATTCCCGTGAGGTAGGCCTCCTTGAGCGCTGTGCTGTGGCCAGGTGGGTGGGGTCGGGTCTCTAGCTCGCGGGTGGGGGGCCGGGGGCCACGTGGCCGTGGTTATGGTGGTTGTTGCAGACTCGTGTGTGTTATTGCCCACGTGGCTCGTGTTGCTCACCCGCTTCGCGATCCGAACACGGAAGCTCAGAACAACAGTGGAGGGAGGACGGACGAGGAGGGAAAGCGGCGGAAGCTCCCTGTCCAGCAGGCCGCCTTATTGCGGTGGGTAGGCGAGAGGATGGCGATACGGAAGGTGGCGGAGCAAATGGCGGCTGGTTGCGGACGAGAGGGGGGGCTTCTGAAGAAGGATGGGGGGCCCCGTGGGGAGGTAAACGCCGTGAGAGATGCAGGAAGGAAGATTCTTTCGGATTTAGGAAATAAAATACAGGTAGGTATCGGTACTGCGATAGTAGGGGCAGCGTGATCTGGTGCTGCAAGCCACTGAATGGCTCCCTAGGGGAATTCCTTGTCATCGGTCCCTCCTCATCTTGTAACTGATGTTTTGATAGAGACAGGCGGGTTCGTCGGTCCGCCTGTCTGTCATCCTGTCCGCCATCCGTCTGGGGGGCCTCATATAACATTTTCATTCTTTTTCTCCTCTCTCGACATTCTCCTCTGTTTTTTCCGATCTCACGTGATTTGACTCACGTGATGACATATGATGGTGGTGGTGGTGGTGGTAAAAACGAATAAAGGCAGGTAATGTGTGGCCACAGGGCCCGTAGATGCTACACGGCGCCAGAGCTTCTGCGTGATGGATGGTTGCACAAATCCCAAAGGATTTTGGGTCCTTATAATAATGATGTAGACGTTGGCCTCGATGCCATGTGATAGATTTTGATAGGATGGGGCTTCCCTCACTGCCCTGAATATGTGTATGAGAATGAGTATGTCCTTGCGCGGGTGGCGTGTCAATGTGTCAGGTACCTGTCTGTCTGTCTGTAGTGTCAGTCTGGTATTTTATCTGCAGGTCTCTTGTCTGTCTGTCTGCCTCTGTCGTGGGTTGTCTCCGCATCTGCCTGTGTGTCCGTCTGTCTGTCTGTCTGTCCACGTGGTTGTCTGGTTGGTCCGCATGCTTAACCTGTGTGCGTGGCTGCTTTTGACTGTCTGTCTGTCTGTCTGGGTCTGTTTTTATCTGGATATCTCTTCTCAGCGTTAACTTTTAATATTGTGCTTCTTGTGTCCGACTGAGGGGGGTCCGTCCTGTCCTAATGATGAAAGGAGCCGCAGGAGGATGTCACCATGCTCTGATGCCAACCACACCCGGGGAGTTGCGCCTTGAGCAGTTGCGGACCGCCACGAAGAAGAAAAAGGTCGCCAACGGTTCGCAAGCGAGTGTTGTAGTGTGCCTGCAGTACCTGCAATTGGGACCTTAACCACCCGTAACCGAACTCCAGGCATACTAGCAACAAAATTAGTGGCTGTGAGCACTCCGCCCCCAATCGCCCCAGCTATCTTACCTGGTAGGAATGGCGGCAGATATGTGAAGATGATGCTGCCCGGCCGATCTGGTATATGTGTTTTTTCTTTCCTTAGACACGGATGAATATATTCCGTCGAGAGTTTTACATTTACATGTTCGCCGATGAGATGCCAGGTGATGTATGTGTGCAGTTTTTTTGTTGGAGGTTAGTAGTCGGGGACGGAGGTGCCGAGGTGTGTGCTAGTGTGGGGTGGTGATGTTGTTAGGGGAGGAGAAGGGGCCAGCCCGACGGGAGGGGGAGGGGGAGTGTGTGTGTGTGTGTGTGTGTGTATGCAGCCTCATCGCCCCTGTCTCGACGTTTTCAGCTTGCTGTGCGGGGCGGGCAGGAAGGCTGCTGCAGGACGATGGATGCACGATGGTGGCACGCACGTTTTTATGGGACGACCGCGCGGGCTATGTGATAGACGGTGGCCGTGAGGGGTGTTTAGGAGGCGAAGGTTTTTGTTTTTTGGAAAGGAGGGCCTGGATTATGGCTTCAGATGTGAAGGCAAGCGATAGCAGATTGCTGATATCTGCTGCAGCACCGACGCGCTGCACTAGGAGCGATTAACACCTCAGTGGCGCTGTTGTTGTTGCTGTTGTAGTGAACACCTTGGGAGGTTGTGCGAATGACGTTTGGTTTGGTATGTGCTCTGGTATGCCTGCTTTTATTGGGATGGAAAGAGTGTACGTAAACAGTGGCTAGGGAAGGAATGCTGATAGCAGCACGCCCTATATATTGTATTACAACTATATCGCAACATACGTTTGCTTGGTGTGCATTGGTGGATGGTGGATTTGGATTTCTATGTGTGTGTGTGTGTGTGTGAAAGGAGAGAAGACCTCATGATGTTTGTAGGTATGTAAATCTCTGCGTGTGCTCGAAGCTTGCTATGTGTTTCGCAGGCGTACAGATTGTACCTAACGCATGGTTGTGTTGCAGTTTAATGGTCTATTAAAAACGTCGGCCGAGCAGCCCTTCGCATTGTTAAGGCGTGAGTGGCGTTGGAAGCGTCTCCTTCCCTCAGTGCGAGGTGGGCGTTTCAGGGTTTGTTGGCCGTGTATCTGTTTTTGCTCTCCTCGATGCCCCTGAAGGCGGTTGTTATATTCCTTTCCTTTATATTCCTTTACCGTTTGTGCGCCCGTAGAGATGTTCTGGTACTTAATCGTAATTTATACTATATCCAGGGTAATCACGACTGCTACCATTACTGGTATAATATTCCTGCTG
Source organism: Volvox carteri f. nagariensis (assembly GCF_000143455.1). Classification (NCBI taxonomy): domain Eukaryota; kingdom Viridiplantae; phylum Chlorophyta; class Chlorophyceae; order Chlamydomonadales; family Volvocaceae; genus Volvox; species Volvox carteri. The sequence continues at coordinate 1,027,962 of NW_003307559.1, forward strand.
GGAAAGCATCGCCTTCATGCCCTCAGCACGTGCGGGTATTGTTGTGCGCTTGTTGCAAGTGTGTGAGGCAGGGGCGGACGGCAGCGTGGGTTCGGGGCAGATCAGGAACACAGCTCACGGGTACATAAGAGGTGTGGTAAAAAGTAATATGACTCTAGATTGAAACGTGTGATTTGTGGATTGAAAATAAATAAGTGGCGTATCTGTGTGTGGGTGTCCGCGCAGTTGAAATCCGTCCTCTTCCTCCGCGCGGGGGAGTCCGGTGTGTCACGTTGACACGGTGGTGTGTTTTATTGTTCGCTGTCGTACGGACAGGTTTGACGGGCCTTATGTGACGCCATACCGACCCCCTCCCCTTCTGTACAGCTAATGGTACAACAGATGAACAGGCACAGGTCTTCTTTGACACCGAGAGCAGCTAGCAAAGACAACCCTAACTGGACTCGTTGAACCTTGCGAGGCGAGGAAGGGGAAGGGCCTGAAGAGGAGGTGGGGAGAGGGGGAAGGTGCACTCAACGCATGTTTGGTATTTGCTCAGCCTCCCCCCGGGGCTGTGTTTCCTCCTGTTGTCCTCCTGGGTTCAGAATACAGGTGGATCGATGAGCCGGTAATATTGCGGGATGGGGGGCATGTGGACCCGAGCTAGGACATGCAGGGTCTCGGAGCATGGAATGGGAAAAGGAAGGGGAGGAAGCACGTCAAGAAGTCTTCCCGCAGGGGTGTATATGTTCTAAACCTCTTCCCTCCTGCATTACATTTGCTTTTTTAGGTCCCTGCACAACAGGTGTCGTTTACTCTGGTGGCGGAGAAAAAACTCCCGAATGGATGCTGCACGTATGATGGATGGGGCTGTGATGGAGGTGGTTTTGTGTCTGCTGTGGGGACGTAGGTTTGTCGGCATATGGATGTGCGGGATCTCTTGGCATATATTCGAATGGAATATGCGTGGAACCTTTGTGTGAGGAGTAGAGATGGGATTTTGTGTTTTGTGTGGAGACGGTCGATATGTTGCTGTCTTATTCCCCGCCCGACCGACCGTTTTGCTGTTTTCTCCACGCCGTCTGCATGAGCGGCAAACAGGATCCTCCACTGTTATCGTTACTACATTTATGAGCGGCTGTCTCGGCATAGCTCGCGAAGCGCCAACAGAGTGCAAAATTTGGTACTGAGAAGAAACCGTAACCTCGCATCCGACCAACCCAACATTTTTTACCTTTGCATCCTTACCACTACCCCTAAACTGAGAAAACCGCCATTTTTTGCGGCAGTTGCAACTCGACAACCGTCGCAAAGTCTAAACCTTTAAAACCCCCGTTTCAGTCACAGTTTCACCTCCTGTTAAGATACGGCTCTCGACTGGCCGCGTCTGGTCTCGGGCTGCATCTGCTCCAGGCCCCTCCCCCGGGAATTCTTCCCCCTCAAACTCTCCACGTTGCCTTCCTCATCAATAAATGACAAATGGAATGCTGCTAGCCACCGGAGAGCGGACACCGGCCGTCCACTAATCCTTAACAGCTCTCTGCAAACGAGCCCTCAGGCCTATTGTGCCGTGACATCGTGAACAACAAAAAACGGGTCGTGGTGAACACGGTAGTTACCAGCAGCATTCGACCAGCAGCCCATTGTCGGTGCGGCCTGTGCGCCACCTACCCTCGCCTATGCACAGCTGCTTCGCAGTCGCTACCGCCGGGCTCGCTTGGACGGGCCGCTGGCTGCCCCTTTGCCTCTTCCTGCCACCCTCCTGTCGCCATCCCCGCTATCGCCGGGCTGCTTAACCTCCGGAGTTTGTTGAGGGTGGGGCAGCTGGCTCAGTACGGCAGCTACCCACAGACTCCTCTCAACATCTGCCGCTGTCCACTGGCACAGAGCCGCGTGCTTCCTCCCGCCGCCGCCGCAATCGCCATTCGCCGCCATCCGGGTGCTCGCATTGGCTCCGCCGCTGCCACTGCCACTGCCGCAGCCGCTGGCAGTGCCGTCAACTCGGCCGCTGCTGTATTGCTGTACGAGAATGGTATCGTCAGACGGTTGTGGCGGCTGGTCCTTATCACCAGATCTAACTGCCGTCGACGCCGCCGCCACATTATCGTCATAACCATCATCATCATCATCCCCACCATCACTACCATCTTCGGCAGCAGTTGAAAAGCCGGTCCTTGGCCCCGGGGTGCTTTGAAACTATGGCGGTTCGGCCAGAGGGCGTGCGGTAGCGGGAGATGGGAACCAGGGAATGTTAAGGCTTTCCAAAGCGCAACGGATGGACGGGTTCCGGAGAGCGAGCCTATCAAATGATGTGTGCCGATGTGCGGATGAGAGCCGCAACGGGAGCCGAGTAGTTGCTGCGTGCTGCGTTGGCATTAGGGCAGGTGGAACGCCAACCCCGCACACACTTTTCCGCGGACATACGGTCCCTACAATATGAGGAGGAGCCTTGCTCAGTTAATTCTATACACTACGTCACATTTACCTACTATGTTTGATTTGTCCGTCGAAAGCCTCTAGGTTGCAACACCGACACAATACCAAGTACGAGCTAATTGTCCATGCTTGAAATGTCTTTAAAATATATGCTCTTACAATATAATGAAGTATTAGGAATTTAAAACACCTTTTATGCAAGGCATTTACTTAAGGTGAGTCACAGATCGTATCGTAGGGCCGAGCGCCGGTGGGCGGTTTCCGGCTACACCCCCGAGGTACCAGCTGGTACCTCATATTGCAGGCATGGTTTCATGTAAAAATAGCAGCTGCTGCTCAGCCGAGGCACCGTGGCGCAGGCGTCTCCGCTCGTCAACGAAACACGCTGAAGAGAATAGCGCCCCAAGCAACCTTCCCAAATACTGCTGACCGTTTCTTTGGCATCTTGTTCAATCCGCAGGTATCGACTCGCTAATCGGCTACCATCCACCCGGCCCCTATCGCGAACCACGGCCTGGGCGTCTGGACATAGGTACTTGCAGCTGCCTTGATGCTAAGGCCCCAACCCCTTCCGAGCCGCAATAAACCATGTTCATACATATGGTCATCTCAGGTCCCTCTTTTCCCCTCAGGAAGATCGTATGTATGAAGTGTGGAACAGGGGGGTCATATCTTCACCCTGTGGCCACTGCCCGGCAGACCCTGCCTTCCCCGGTATTTCGGGGCACCCTCTATTCAACTCCTCAGTGGATCGCTCAGGTTCCGCACCCACCACCGGCATCCAACGGAATCTGCCGGATCGACGGCGGCCCAACTCCATTTCTGGTCAGCTCGCAAGTTAACTTTATCCCAGGTCACCACCGTCCAATGACTAGGGGCACTTTACCTTCCATCATCGGAAGAATTTTCGACCTTAACAGGTCTCGATTCCGGGATCTCCCGGGGGCATTGGTGCGTGCTCTACCAGTACTGCCTGACCTATAAAAGTAAAGTATGTATGCATGCGTGTATGCATGTCGCTGTGCACGGGCAAGAAGCTTCAACGGAAAACGCTGCCAGAGTTGTTATCTGGGCCCCTACTGGGTATCCTACTTGCCAGCCGGCAGATGCCACTTCTCCCCAGGCGCTGTGCTGTATTCCGGGCGGTAATGTTGACACCCCGGTGAACCGAGTTGGTGGGTGGTGGACACCTGCCGCAGGAAATGGAGCCCACAGTCGAACTCGCCTAAGGGCTGTGCAATACTGAGAGCCAACGGGGGGAGCGAAGGCGGTTTATGACGTCATTTGCTGCTTTGAAGCTAATAATGACGCAAGCCACCAGGCCGCAGCACCATGGTGGCTATCCAGCTACGTCATGGAGCCAGCCATCATTGTGTGTGCTTGGTACCGCCTGGAGATGGAGTCCATTGTATGTTGGCTTGTATGGGCGGTGCAGCTGTGTTCCGTTGGCAGTACAGCAGTACGCTACCATGGCGCGGGCCGGGTCGACCCTGAGGGGCCTACTTCCTTGCGGCGGAGGGTGCACCTGGTGTGAGGGTGCATGGTGAGGAGGTGTGGTGGTGCGGCCTGCGGGCTCCTTTTCGCTCTTCTGGTATCGATCGCCACTCGGGCCGATGAGTGATGATGAGCAGCATAAAGCTGCTGGCACCACTCTCTCTCTCTCTTTTCCTGAAGAACAGCCTCCGACAACTCTTAGTGTACGGTATCAATGTACGGTGATAGATATTGTCCGACCGCACACTCTCAAGGAGTGAGTTGTCCGGGGTCCCTGAACTCCCCCGGGACTGAACACCCTTTCCCTACTGCTTTCTTGAGAGGCGTGTTTTAGCTTTGTGGCAGGATCTGGATTTTAAGTCTTAAGCCTAAAATTATGACACGTGCACTATCTTACTCATCGAGGCAGGTCTGTCGGTATGATGCCTCTATGTTCTGGATGGATCAGGTCCGATCAATTGCCGACCAGGAAAATCCGTTTCTCGGCGGCGGTCCCTCCTTTACCTGTGCACCTCGCAAAGACCGCCACCGCAACCCCGCAGGTGCGAGCTCCCCTAACGCACGCCGTACATTCGATACCAATCCGACGTATGTTAATCAAACAGCACACAACGCCTGTTTGATAAAATAAATGTTGTTTAAAAAGGACTCACATCGCCGGTGGCCTCATCCTGCTGCTGTCGGTTAAGCTCCGTGGCCTTGTACTGCAGCCGGGAGGTCAGCTCCAGGTAGGCCTTGCACCGAAACCAGCAGAGACGACAGTACGGCGGTACGACGGGAAGGACACATATAAGACAAAGGCCACTTTATGCGCAGCTTTAATGTCGGTGTCCCTTAATGGTGCGTTTTTCCTTATTGCTCATTTTTGCGAAGGACACATACTTACATGGGTGACCAAGGAGCCTCACGGACTTCGTTTCTCGCCTCGCTAGCAGAGGCCTCTGGCAGGAAGAAAGGAAAGTTAAAACTCTTACGTGCTTTACCTTGATGCTGTAGTCCGACTGGCGGCCGGCAGGCAAGCAGGTGGCCAGGGCCTCATCCCCCATGTACGGCACGTACGGACACGCAGCCGACAGCAATGCAGAGGCAGTGGCGGGACCTGAGGAGATGTGGTGGTGGAGGGGGGGGGGAAGCACCAAACACTCCAAAAACCTCCAAAAATCAACAACAAAACAATCTGACATCTACAAGCGAGAGCAGCTAGCTAGGCGCCAATTTGGGGAGTTGCATGACACCAGGCAAGTTGGGGGTTATTGCATTGCGCCATGTAAACCCCCAAATCGCATCATGCCATATGCATGGCGCTGGCAGGGGGCTGCGATGAGAGGGGGCGATGAGAGGGGATGCGAGGGAGGTGTGGGGTGAGATGGCTGGAGGCAATGGAAGTATTTGTGTTTACCTGGCAGTCAAGAAAGCGATCTCAGGGACGGGCTTAATCTTTCTCATACTGCATTACAAATCCCCTTCCCCAGGTTGTAGGTAGAGGTTCCCTCTGGAGGCGGGAAGCAGCCACACTTTTCGAACCCCGCCCTGTTGTGTGGGTACCCACCACCCCCTCTCGTACCCCTCCCCCCTCCCCCCCACTTTGCGGGGCCCTTCCTCCCACATGCAGTCGCTCACCAACACCCTTGAGGGCTGTAAGTGCCTCCACTGCCGTACGTAGTGCCGTATCGCAGTGCTGTTTGGCGGTGGTGGCGGAGGCTGCTGCACTTGTAGCAGCATCAGCAGCAGCGTGTGGTGGCAGGTAGTCCCGCATGGTGGCCAGTGCCTTGGCTGATGCCGCTTCCACCGCACCCTCCGGCTGCGGGGACGAGAAGGAAGGGATGAGGGGGGTGGAGGGGGTGGAGGGGGTGGAGGGGGTGGAGGGGGTGGAGGGGATGAAGGGGGGGAGCTGGGCTTTTCAAGGGGTATGGATGTGCATCGGAAGGGTTGCGGAGGGGAGAGGTGATTGTGTATGCGTACATGGGGGGTTATGTCGCAATAAAACTTAATAACAGAAATATATCATGCCAGTATCTGCACATGGAAGCAATAGGAAATGCAAGGGGTGGGTAGGGGGAAAGGATGCGAGGAAGGGAAATAAGTACATCCATAGTACGGATGTGTGTTCCCCCTGAGGGCACCCGAGGGACATCATCAACTTCTGTTGGCCCCAGCAGTAACCCCCCCGGGGGGTAGTTCGGGGCTGGGGGCTGGCTGGCTGTGTGCTCAACACATGGCACCTTATGAGCACTGGGCGGGAGGGGCGGGAGGACCTCCTCCCCGGGGGGGAGAGGCCCTCTGGACCGGAGGTGGAGGAAAGGCCGGCTTGCTGGGCAGTGGGGGGATGGCAGCGGTGCACCGTAGTACGGCAGTCGAAGATGCGATGTTCACATCGCCACTTTGTGGGCCCCCCTTACCTCCCTACCCCCCTGGAGCTGCCGCCACTCCGCCCCATAGTTGTCCTCTTCCTCCCCCTCTCTATCCGTCCAGACACACGCCAGCCATCAGCCACCACCACCACCAGCAGTAGCCCAGTGACTCCACCAACACTCCGAAACCCCTCTCCCCTCCCCGGCTTTCCGCACCTGCTCCCGAGCGTACGACAGCAGTCTGGGTCGCCACTGCCCCCGAGCCAGCTTCCATTCCACCTAAGGGTTCCATTATTACCCCCGATCCGGATCAGGGGTGTGAAGGGGGGGTTGAGAGGGGGGTTTCAGGGTTTATGTGGATTTGTGTGGAGATGGAGATGGAGATGGGGATGGGGACGGGGATGCAGCAGGAGCACTGACTCCTGTCCTGCGTCCAGAGCAATGACGCAACTGTCCCCACATCCCCAGGTCTTCCGGGGTGGTGGCCCCACCCCCCGGGGGGAATACCAATCAGCGTGTTTGTGTGTAGCTCCTGGGGGGCGGTCTGAGGGAGGGAGGAGCTGTCATGGGCGGCTGCCCTGAGCTTGCCCCGCAGCCCCGCAGCCCCCAGAGCCCCCATCACCCGCAGGACCTACCCTCGGCGGTGGGGAGTGCCGAGGTGTCTAGTGGACGCATCCGCGGACGCCGCCCTCCCCCTTTCCCCCTCATCCTCGCCTTCCCCGCTGTGGGCTCAACTCAGCAACCTCTCTCCTTCTCTCCTGCTCCGTAAGAACTGGACTCCGGTTCCCCTTTCCACCCCGCCCCCTATTCACGCACACCGTGGATTCCAGCAACGGGGCCCCGCCCTCCCATCCCCCCCCGCACACACACACACACTCTCTCTGTCACACCTACCAGCTTCTCCAGCTGCTGTCGAGTGATGTGTCGAGTGACTCCCTCGCAACCCGTGTGCAGGGTGCTGCCGCCTCCCTCGCGTCCCCCACTCCCCGGCGGTGGTTGTGGCGGTTGCAAGCACGGCGACAGTTCTAAGAGATACCACCTGAAGAAGCGGAGGGGAGGGGTGGGGAAGTTCGGAAAGGTGCGGCTCCAGGGGGGTCCGGGTCCATGAAGGGGGAAGACTGAAACCCTATCCGGCACCTCGAACGCAACCGTACAGCAACCCATGAAGGCTATAGGACATAGATTGTAGCTTAGAGGCGGCAGGAGCGAAGCGAGTATAGCCTCTAAGCTAAGTTACGTACGGCAACCGTACGGCTTGCCAAATTTCGATTTTGCTACATCAGCTGACAGCTCCATAGTTCCGGCATTCTGTCTACACTGTTGGAGCTTATTGTTGCCGTTTCACTTCCCTCTTCCTCCCGCCCTCAGTGTCCCTCGTTTACATGGGCGGCAGGCTCGGCCTAGTTAGAGACCTGGTGGTGATTGGGCAGTCCACTCGGAACGCCAGACGCACCACTGTACGGCGATCACCGCACGGCCACAGGGCCTTTAGAGTATCGCTGCGCGCTAGGAATGTCGCCTGGCCAGCCCCGCTGGCCAGGGTGCGGTTCGTGCGTCGCTGACGCTTCAGGTTTGCCGTCGGGGCGGGTGACCAGTGGACGCGGTCAGTCATTAATGCTGCGTTTAGTTGTCTAGTGCTGTGTGCCAGTTCTTTCGGCCATGCTGGTGTGGCCGCGCTGGGGACAGCGCTGCGTGCGCTTTGACTGTGCAGTGTGGCACTAGACCGCGCTTCGGCACATACGCGCCCCTGGCGCTCCGAAAAGCAGCAGTACTGCAGTGGTGTGAGGCCATGACAATCGAAACCCCGTCAGATTGGGTTTGGGAGGTGAACTGCTCCAGGGTTGGGGGGAGAGGGACAAGTCCAGGGGGGAAATGTGTGTGTGGAATGGCGGGGCGGCGGCGGCGGGAGTATCTTTATTATTCGGACAAGTGGTGGTGGTTCGGAAAGGGGGACTTAGTGGCATTAACGGTTCTCCCTCCCGCCCTCTCACTCCGCCCTCTCCTCCCTCGCGCGTTGTGTGTAAGTATGTATGTGTGTATATGCATGTCCGTCCCCCTGGGGGGACCGCAGCTGACCTGTCTAGGGAGGGGTAGGCGGCCTTGTGAGATTTGCCGCTACTGCCCACAGCTGCTACAGCGTTGCTGTACTGACGTCGTACAGCTGTCCAAACTGCGTTATCACCGGTGGCCCACAGCTGGGAGGGACTGGGCAATTTGATGGCGATGATGCCTGGCTCATCTTGAGTCGCTTCTGCGCCTTGAGGCTTCTTGATCCCAGCTGCGGGCAGCAGGACAGAGGGCTTCAAGTTGTTTTTTGGCATATTTCTCCACCGAAGCCAACCAGAGATGTTGTGAGATATTATATTAAGTATCTTGGAGAAAAATAATATCGTTGCATATGAAGGTTGTTTGCTTTCGCGAAGATTTCATGCGAAATAGGATCCGCGCAGGTCTTTGTCTGTCAAGAAATCGCTGAGGCCATTGATATGTGCGGTCCTGGTCACGAGTTCCAAAGCTATGGGTTACTTGTCTCTCCTTTCTTTTTTCTTAAACGTCACGTTGCAGGATTGCAATTAAAAAAATAACCGCTTACAGTAGTTTGTCTTAACCAACCGTCTTGAATCAGATGAGAAGTCGTTGTAGGCCCGCCATGTGCAAAGTCCCGCCGTGTCAGGTCCCGTGTGTAAACCCTGGACGATGATGGTATACATCTGATTTTTTGTATGTACATATACATATGTTCACGTTTTTTTTTGTGTGTGTTACACCTTGAGTTGCGTGACTCTCGAAAGGTGTAACCTGAGGGCAAAAGGCTGTCCGAAACAGATAGATGTCGTAAAATCGCACAAGACCCCCCCCACCACCACCCTATAGCTCAAAGGGAAACTGATGTCGAACTAGCCGAACTATCCAGAATGTTATGACGTACCAGTGCGATACTACCTGCCATTTGAAACCCTCCTTAGCCGGATAGGTACTGTGGATGCGGCTCGCCAACTTCAGCTGCTGGTCACCAAACGCGGCCACCATCACATCCCTCTTCATAGTCTGATCCACCTGGGCAGTCCAAAAGTACATGCTTTTCGTCTTTTTGAGGCTCGCAAAACTTGCTCGATATGCATCGCTTGCTAATGCGTTTAATGCGTTCATATGCTGCCGCTAGAAGCAAATAGAGCTGATGAGGAGATCGCGAGCTTCTTGGTATTGCGTCACGCCGTGGCATGCCGTTCTGTACCGTACCACGCAAAACCAAGTGTAATCTTTTTTCAAGGTTTTAGTTTCTTTCGGTGTGGAAGGAAGATGAAGCTGGTTTACATCACAACAGCTAGTTTACGTCCTCCGTTGCGGCCGGGCAGGGGCCAAGCAATAGCGGTATCCTCAACCTTAAGTGCCCAGCAGAGCTCGTTTAAGATGTGCAGGGTTGTGCAGGATGCGGGGCTTTGGCCATGGTTGACGTTTGGGACATGCCAGGGCGATGAAACTGCATATTTGTAAGATAGGATGCACCTAGTAGCCAGTCCATATTAAGGCTCGCCGGTTCTTGGGGGCCTTATCCGAATGAGGGCGTGCTTTAGGCGAGGCCCCATATTAACCTCTACCTGCAGCCGCGGCACCGGGCCCCCCCCCCCCCCGCCCCTCGTCATCCCGTTACATGTCCCAGCGGATGGCCATCACAGCACAGCACCTGCCGCCATCCCCACCTACCCTCGGCTCACTCGACGTCTACAACACTCCCTGCCGCCAGCAGGTGCGAGAGAGACGTCGACACAACCCCGCGGCCTTTCGAGGAAAGGCACATGTGATACACACGTGCCCACCCGGCGCAATCCAGCAGCACCAATACCATCAGCGGCTGGGAGGACAGCTGACCCCATTCACCCGGGAAGGACAGCTGACCGCATTGGCGTGGAGAGCTTCAGGCGCGATAGGGGGAGCCGAGTGGTCCGAGGCCCGATACCCACACCCCGGCAGTGACCTTTCCATCACCACCACCACCCCCCCGTTGCCGAGCCGACTTAGGAGAGCAGGGGGCCGGTGAAGTACCCTACGGCTATATACGCATTGCACGCACTTCCTTTCCAATGACTTACACACCCACATTCCCCCCCTTTTCCCCCCATCCCCCCCCACAAACACGCGCGCACGGTCCCCTTCCTGCCCTTCCTAGCTCTCATCATGTATTTCAAGGAGACTGATCTAGATACATCACGTAAACCCGTACACTCACACTCTGTACGGCGAGAGCCACCGGGATCCCAATCCCCTCCTGGACCACACCCTACCATGTTACCGTGCACGTCCGCAAGGCAACGGAACTGGGGGGGTGTGTCCCCAGGTATCCCCCACTGCACACACACACACACATATTCCCTCGTTCCGCACAAAACCGATCCCCCTTTTTCCCTCAACCACACACGCGCACACCCAGCAGTGGCTCATGCACCCAAGCACCCTCCCCTTCAGTGTTCACTGGATTGGGACACAGACACTCGCGAGCGAGCCACCGGGCTACTGCCTAACGGAGGAGAGCCGCCCGGCTACCGCCCTGCCTGCAGCCACATCCGCCGCCACAGCTGGCTGCTGCAAAGCTGGTGTTGAGTCATCAATCGCCATTATGCCGTATCCCCCCCTATGCTGCGCATGCCACTGCTAACAGCTCATGTCAGAGATACCTCCTTTCATCGTCAGGAGGAATCATCATCAACGGCGTGTTGTGTTGTCTGGGCTGTGGGTCCAGCCGCCATCTCCAGCAGCCGCTGGCACTGCCTAATGCTGGTGCTGCTGGTGCTGGTGGTGGTGCTGCTGTTAGTGCTGGTGGTGCTGCTGTTGGCCTCTGCCAGGCTTCTGCACCTCCTCATCCCACCTGACGGGTGTGTGTGTGTGTGGTTAGCAAGGGGACCGCCAGTGAGATTGATAATGGCTTCAGACCGGAACATACCCCTCCCCCTGCCCCTGCCCCTGCCCCTGCCCCCTGCCCCTTACCGGACCAGAGCTGCCAGCAGCATCTCCATGGGCGGCTTCAACAACTGCCTGATGAACCTGCCCTCCACACCTCGGGCCCGGTCGTTAAGGGCCTCCACCTCGGAGCGTTTCACCTCCAACAGCTTGGCCAGCCGACCAGCCTGAGTGAGTGACACGTGGAGGAGAGGGCGGGGTGGGGTGGGGTGGGGTGGGGTGGGGTGAGGTGGGGTGGGATGGGGTGGGGTGGTGAGGCGGGGTTTCCCCGGGGGAACGTGCGCTTGCACAGACAACCTATTCGTTGCTCCCCTGTGTCGTAACACCCGCTGCACCGCCCCTCCCCCCCCCCACCTTATCCCGGCGGGCAGGTGTGTTCGCGGGCAGGTTGCGCCAGAAGTGGCGACACGCCTCGTTGGCTGCCAGGACTGTACGGCGCAGGAAAGCCAACGTCTCGGGCGGTACGGAAGACGACGGGTCGCGGGACACCCCCCCACCCCCGCCGGGTCGGGGCACGGCGGAACCGCCGGGACCTGCGGGTGGAGTTTGACTAGTTAGTTAAGCAGTTATGGGTAGTATAGGTAGTTATAGGTAGAAAGCGGAAGTCCTAGGAAAACCCGCCTCTAGCTCTGACACGTCTGTCACGTCGTGTTTGCCGTACGAGGTGGCTTGGCTGTCGAGGTGTGTATTACTCGACTAGCTAGCTAGGGGCTGTGGGGACGAATCGGGCGGGGTAATAATGGAGGTACGGCAGGTTAGTGCCCGGGAAGCGCAGCGGCTTTGCTCGTACATGATATGGTACAGCAACCAAAATCGAGGATTAAAAATGCATGCGTTGCTAAGCTGTCGGGCGTACAAAAGGATCAGGGATGGAGCCGGTTCTGTGCGGGTGGGTGGGTTGGCAACATCGCGATGAAGATGATCGCGGCGCAGAGTTGGTGGCTGGATTCACCTGGCTGCAGCCCCCCCAGGCTGGTACTGGGCAGCATGTACGGCAGGTAGGGATTCCCTAACCCCCAGCATGTACGGCAGGTAGGGATTCCCTAACCCCCAGCATGTACGGCAGGTAGGGATTCCCTAACCCCCAGCATGTACGGCAGGTAGGGATCCCCTAACCCCCAGCATGTATCATACAAGGTTTGCGTCTCCTTCCCTCGGACAGCAGATTGCAGATTGCCCCTCAACCTGCCTACACTGACTTCTCCCGCCCCTGGCCCCCCCCCCAGAAGAAAGCAACCTGTCGACCCATCACCTCAGGTAACCCTGAAGGGAGTGGACAGACCTCCCACACCGCCAGTCCCCCCAGGGTACGCAGCGTGGCTATATTAGCTTAAATGGCAGGCAGGCGATATATGTTTCATGGTATGCGAAAATTAAGTTGACAAGTCCCAATTTTCCAAATTTCTCATTACGCACCGCTCCACCGACAACCTGAGTGGTTCCGGTTCTGGTTGCGTCTAAGATCTCCTTGCTTTCTGAAGAGATGGGAGCCATGACGAGCACTGGGACATTGAAAATGAAACTCATAACAGCGGATACACCCCCTGTTCACCCCATACCAAGATATATACACACACACATACACACAGCCCTCTCACCCACCCACCCGCCGCCTCGTCCTCCGCCATCGCCCGGGCCAGGGGTGTGGCCTCGAGCAGCGCCCCCTCAGCCGCGGCAGGGTCCAGGGGGACCAGGGGAAGGGCGCCGGGGGAAACGTACGACAACACAGTTGCCACCCCCTTCAGGCCCCCCGGGCCGTGTGGGCCCCTTAGGGGTCCCGGCCCCAACCCGCCGCCGCCACCGCCGCCGCCACCGCCTCCGTCATCCCCGGCCCCGAACGCGTCCTTCACTCGTTCGAAGTACCGTCGGGGGTCGGCAATGCTGAGGCTGTCCAGCTGCGGCCGCGGCGGCTCGTGAAGGTCGTACAGGCCCGCGCTGTGGCGGCGCCGCCGCTGGGGCTGCTGTACACCGTCGTCAGCGGCGCCGTCGCCACCCTGGGGACCAACCAACCAACCAACCAACCGGGGACCGGTCGCCGTACCGGTGGGATATATAGGAGGGCAGTGGAGCAGGGGAAATACCCGCCACGGGACCACAGGGACCACACGGAGAAATGATGGCGGCGGAGGAGGAGATAATAAATCCGATCGCCCCCTCCTTCCGTCTCTCCCTCTCGCGAAGCCGACTTACCTTCTTCCCGGGTCCCCACCAATGCCACCCGGATTTCGTTGATCTGTGGAGCTCGGCCACATGCCGTACTACCTGCCCTCCCCTCCGCCCCCTTCCACGTTGGGACAGAAAACTTTAAAAAATCACATCGGATCCTCCGTACAGCCAATACACATACACACGGCCGCCATGTCCCCTTCCCGCCGCGACTGCCACCCGGATTGACCCAACAAAACCCGGGGGCCCGACTCGGTTTCCGTCGCCCTCTTAGCCCCAAAACCCTTTTCGGGCCGCTGCCGCCGCCGCGTGTGGGGCCCCTTCCCTCATGCATGCCGTGGGCTGTTACCTTGTTCCCCCCGGACTTACCTCTTACCGGAGCCTACCCCCCCCAACTACAGCTGGTACGGACCCTTAGGTCCCTAAGGGACAACGGACAGGGCCCTCACCCCACGGCCCTACCCGAAACCCCCCCCAACCCGCCCCGAATTCCCCCTCCCCA
>NW_003307559.1:1041897-1076043 GCF_000143455.1 Volvox carteri f. nagariensis
CCCCCCCCGGTACCCCCCCCCCCCCCACACACACACACCACACTGACCGAGGGCGATGATGACGTCGCCCGAGGCCCCGTCGCGGGAGCCCCCCCTCCTCCTCCTCCCCCCTTGCTGCTGCTTCCCCCAGCACCCGGCCCTGGGGCCCCTGGCGCTGACGCCGCTGCTGCCTGGTGCCGCTGTCCGGTAGTGGGGGGGGAGATGGGGGTGGTGGTGGCTGGAGGTGTCGGTGATTTCCCCCGCAGCTGGGCCTCCACCCTGGCAAGTGCCTCGATACCTGGCGTGGAGGACGAGACGGAAAGGGGGAGGAGGGGGAGGGGGAAGGGGGAAAGGACGAGGGGAATAGAAGAAGAAGAAGAAGACACGGGTTTGCGTGGTGCGGCACAGAACGGCATGCCACGGCGTGACGCAATACCAAGAAGCTCGCGATCTCCTCATCAGCTCTATTTGCTTCTAGCTGCCGCACATGAACGCATTAATAAACGCATTAGCAAGCAATCCATATCGGGGTTTGCGAGCTCCGAGCCGTGCAAGACAGCCGGACGGATCAGACGCAGATCTCCCCCAGGTGATGACAACGCCAGCAGTCAGTGGAAAGAGGCTGTGGTCGTCTGGGTAGCGCACAAGCTTCCCCCCTCCTCATGTACGGCATTCGCAGTACAGCCTGCCCGTACATGCCCGTACCTGCAGCACTACCTCCCCATGTCGGTTGATGGCGGCTGCCAGGTCATCCGGCTCCTCCAGGCCGCCTCCCAGGAGCGCATCGGGGTGGATCGAGGCGACACGCAGCCGCTCCGAATCCAACTCGGGTTCCTGAAACCACGGGTTCACCACGAGGGGAGTGAGGAGGGGGGAAGGTGTGTGTGTGAGCGGGGTGACGGGAGTGAGCGGGGGGGGGTAAAAGGGGAAGAGAGCTGACGGACCGCAAAGGCCGCAAGTTGCAAACAAATCGCAAAAACGGCCAAGATGCGACGGATGCCAAGATGCCTTGTCGCCGTACAAGCAGATCTAGCCAGGGTGGGAGGCCGGGAGGAGCGGATAACGCCCGCTAGCGCGGCAATGCGAGTCGACCGCACAGGGCACGGGAGGGAGGAAAGAAATGTCGGGAGTCAGTGGTACTTCTCCGGTGGGGATCTGGACCAGCTGAAATTTATTATCTAGCTAGAGTTACAGAGCTGATTCATCAGTTCGTTTCACCACCAACCTCCCCACCATCCCACGCCGCCACCTAAGAAGGTAGGCGGTACAACCTCCGCATACACAGACCCTCCCAAATCATTATATAGATATATAGATTTATTCCCGAGTACATACATACATACGCACGCACCAGGTACACAAGCTCACATACATACATACGCACCAGGTACACAAGCTCACCCGTGTCGCCGCATGCGCCAGTCCGAAGCCCTGGTACTTCTCCCCCTCGGAGGCGGTCAGGTCCAGGGAGGGGTCCACTCGCTGCCGGTGGGCGGAGGCGGCGCCAGGACGGGCGGCCGCCTCCGCAGCCACGGCCACCGCGGCCTCGCGGAAGATGTCACCGCCCGCGTCGTCAACAACCGACGCGGCGGCGGCGGCGGGGTTGAGGCCCTCCGCGCGGGCCTTACGTTTGCTCTATGGTGGGTGTACGACAGAATCCAGATCCGGAATATCAGGAATAATAGGGCAACATAATGATGTGCAGGAAAACGCATTCATTCGAAAGGTTTGGAATGCGGAAAATTGGAAACCAAATGTTTTTATGGGTGCGTGGTTTCCTTTCCCAGTACGATGCAACCACCACAACCAACTACAGCCGATAACAAAAAGTGACACGCCGACCCCAAACCTCTCCACTGATGGACTGACAGACAGCAAAGGCAGCTAGGCTTAGGAAGGAGACTAAACGATTTGGGGCCCCCACTGCCGCTACAGCTGCTACAGCCGCCCCGCGGACCTTTTCTTGCTTCATGCACATATGATCCCCCCCCCTCCACCCCTCCACCCTTCTCCCCCTCTGGTCAGTTCTGCTTCTTGTACACTCTTTCCTTGGCAGCAGCTTCACACTCGTTCACGTGGTTCGTCTTTCCCCCTCCCACCCCACCTCCTTGTGCATCTCATGTCGTACATATCGCCTCCAAAAGTCCTCTTCACTCATGCGATGCGGCACGTGGTCCCGATATGCCCGGAGTACGGCAGGCTGCTCGGCGAAGATCTGGGCCACCTGCAAGTGCGTTGGGAGGGGGAGGGGGAGGGGGGAGGGGGAGGTACTGAGAAATGGGTGGAGTGGAGGGGTGGAGTGGAAGGGTGGAGTGGAGGGGGGCGAGGCAGGTCACCCGGGTAAGCGGGACCCGACGTATGTACGGAATCCTTGTGAAGCGTTACGAAGCACGGACCTGGCTTGAGCGCCCGCAGGTACGTGAGCGGGGGTTAGCGAAACACTACCAAGGGGGAGCCCTAAACACTTAAGTAAAGTCCGATGCTGATTCTTTCCAGCCACCCTCCCCCCTGTCCCCCCAATCCCTCCTGTCCTCCGGTCCCCCTTCACCTCCCTTGCCCCCGGCTGCAACCTGTTCGGGTGTGAGACTGACTCTCAACACTCGTTGATGCCGGCCATCCACCTCGGCCTGGAAGGGGGGTGAGGGGTGAGGGGAGGGTTGCGGGACGGGGCAGTACGGCGTCCAGGAGGGTGGGAATCCTATGCGGCCGTACGGAGTCGAGGATGGGAGGGGAGTGCCAGAGAGCGTCAGAGCCCTCCGCGTGGGTGGGTGGGTGGGTGATCATGTGCGGCAAGGAAACACGGAATGAACCGCCGGTGTCCCACTCCCCGGGGGCCGGGACAGGGCGCGGACACGACAGGAGAAGAGAGAACACGGGGGCGGTTAGGGCCAACGGAAAAAACGAAACAGGTACCCCAAGTCCCAGTCCCAGGCTGCAGAGCGGTCTTCGAGGGTATTTCCAGAGATTCCACTCTTCACAAAGTCAGGTCATGCTCGTACGGCATGCAGTACTTGGCGGACAACGAGCTTCCAACCCCGACTAAGTCCTCCCTCCCTCAGGCTCCCTCAGCCTCCCTAGGAGTCCCGCAAACCAAAACCATCCCAACGCCCCAAAACAACATTTCCGGAGGATCCCCTTCCCCCTTCCCCCTTCCCCACCCCCTGCGGTTGATGCTTCAAACGCCGGTCAACCGGTCATCCGTTTCCGTTCATGCGCCGTTCCCCACCCCGCGGGCGAGTTCGGTTCCCATATCCCCTGCCCCCCAGCCCTCTCTCGTAGGCGCCCAGACCCAGACCCTAAGCCCTCCCCCCGCTCACCTCCACTCGCTGCAGGATGTTACTGAGCCCCACTCGTCGCCGACCCACCATCGCGCCGCTGCCTGCAGGCGCCACTCCACTCGCTGAGGTGCCCCACGCGGCGGCTGATGGGGGCTGAGAGGCCGCGAGTCGGGACGCCACTCCGCCCCAGAAGTCCCCCTCCGACAACACCCCCCCGCCCACGAGCTCCTCCCATAGGGCCCTCAAGTCACTTCCGTGCGGGAGGGGGAAAGGGGAGGAAGGCCGGAAAGTAGTGGAGAGGGGGGGGAAGGGGGAAGTCCCGTCCCTCCATTTTCCCAACCCCATTTCTTTCCCTTAGCCTGTCTGTCTGTCTGTCTGTCTGTCTGTCTGTCCTAATGTCAACGTCTGCGCAGATCCCCTATTTCCTCCCCGCAACCCCCCCAACCACCCCTCTCCCCCCCTCTCTCCCCGGACAACCAAAGAGGAGGGGCTGCACAACCCAAAACACACCACACACTCACCCATCTCTGGCGAGCATCTGTTGCCGCTGCTGTCTGGAGAAGCCCCCCGCCACCGCCGGATTCTCCCCTGGAGCTCCACCACCACCACCACCAGTACCAGCAGCAGCTGCTGCCCCGCCGCCATTGGCGGTTCCCCCCGCACCCCCGCCGGCCAAGGCGGCAATCACCTGGACGATGTGTGTGTCGAGGGGAGGGAGGGGGATGTGGATGAGGGGGTTCAGAGGAAGCGGGAAACGATGGTAGTGGATGGAGGAGGCGGAGGAGGAGGTGCGACCCTCCCCCCCACATAACTTCCTTCCTTCCCTGTACGGCACTCACCTTCGTCAGCACGTCCAGTGCCGCATCCCGATCTGCCACACTCTCAAACTGAAACACGTAATGGTGCTGAGCGGGGCCCTGAGCTTGTTGAGGGGAGGATGTCGCCACCGTGATTCGAACCAGCGGCTTGTCCTTTGCGCGCTGGTTGTCTGTTTCGTTTTCCGGAGTTGTGCCGGAGGAGTGAGACGGGGGGAAGGGGAGGGAGTAGGTGAAGGTTGGGGCGGGGTGACAGAGTTGGCGAGGGTGGGTGGGAGGGGGAAAGACGAACCACAAACGAGTGAAGCTGCTGCCAGGGAGGAAGAGGGAGGGGGGAGCTGAAGGGCTGGTCTGTGGCTGAAGGAGTGGCTGAAGGGAGAGGGTGGTTGGTGGAAGATGAGATTGAGGGCGGAAATTACAGGTAGTAAAAGGAAAGGGGCCAACTGCTCCCTACCGATGATGATACACGTCTAAGTCTGAGGCACCAACTGGGGGGGGAGTCCAATGCGATGACGCAACCACCGCCCGCCCGCCCGCCCCCTTGCAGTGCAACTCCGGAAGCTCAGAGCCAAAAGTGCGGGGGAGGGCGCTGTGAGGGGGTGGCAGGTCGTTCCGTCCCATTGGGGGACAAAAGTGCGGGGGGAGGGAATGGGTGCTGCGGCTCGGCAGAGCCGGGTGTTGTGTGTGTGTGTGTGTATCTGTGCGTGTGTGTGTGAACGTATCTGACCGGGCCTGACACTGGCCAGGGACTGCTGCCCAGCCCCAACGGAAAGACCGCCTAAGCTCTCTCCCGCGGACGGGAGAGGGGCGCGAGGGGGGCCTCTGCCCCCTCCCCCTAAGCAGCCGAGAGCCGCAGGTCCGCTAGCTCAGCTCTCCTTCCCCCTGGGTGGGGGGTGGGGGTGGGGGGCGTCGCACGCACATATGCTCTCACAAGTCAAGGCTCTATCACGCGAGTTTGCGTTCACTGCGCCCTAAACACGCCACACGACTCCTCTCCCTCCCCGACCTGATCCGGCTCTTGGGGTGAGGGTTCACTTCTAAGACACAGAGGAACCCCGGAGACCCTGTACCGACCCTAAACCCCTCCCTAGTAAGGCACCAGGCCCTAATAGAAAGCTCGGTCTCTCAGGACCCCAATCTCCGTTGCGGGGGGGGGGCGGGGTTCAAGAAAGTCACGCTAGCCACCTATCGAGCGCACGTGACGGGGGGCGGGCACGGACTAGGCTGGCAGCTACCGACCAGTTCACCGACGGGACTAGGGATGCCTCGAGCCAACAGCACCACACCACTCGAGGCACAACTCACACACAGCGTCACCCAGTCTGGTCTACAGCCACCCCCTTAGCCTGCAACTCCGCCCAAGCCCTACAGCAACGACCTCTCAGGAAAAACCCCTCCCACTGCCCCTGCCTGCCGCATCCTGTGGCGAGGTGAGCCCCCTCCCCCGCGAAACGCCCTCTACCCGGACCCAACAAAGAAAACCCCTCAGCCCTATCCCCTTCCCACCTTCCCGCCCCACGGGATAGTCCATCTACCGGGGTCCTCCTAGCACTCCCACTCCTTCTATACCCCTTACCCTTCCTCTCACAGCCCAACTACACAACACAGGCGCCCGTCCAGCTTGTGTGTGTGTATGTGTGTGTATGGCTCAAGAGGGAGTGTCCCAGGGAGCTAAAGATACGCGCGGGGGGGGCCCGACCATGTCCCCAAATGCTGTTTTGAGGCACCCTCATCCTTCTCACCCATGCCGGCTTCCGTGAAGTCATTGACTTTTTCGGGTTCAGCACCCACCACCACCAGCATCACCCAGCGGAGTCTGCCGGATAGACAGCTCCACTCTTCTGGTCGGCTCGCAGGTCTCTCACTATAACTGGGAGGGTCCATAACCGTCTATCGACATGGGGCGTTGCATCCACCCTCTTACGGTCGAGGGAATTTTATACCTTCTTGTCGGGATCGATCCTGGAATTTTCCAGGAACACTATGCCTCGCCCTAGCAAGTTACAAGTTACAAGCTCCACGCACAAGTGCGGGGGTGTCCGTAAAAGCCATTGGGGGGGGCCCATGGACGGTAAATCGTTTCTGGCGCGGTTACGTGGTGGACCATCATCGTCCTCCCTCGTCCGCTTGAGCATGTTTGGTGTGTCTGGAGCCATACAAACCCTGCAGCGGAAGAAGCGCAGCGCTGGAGTGCGCGCTGCGGTGCGATGAGCTCCGAGTTGCTGTTTCCCTCCCCCTTCCCTCCACGTGAAGCTCTCAAGCGGAGGACCGGGGACTCGGTCCCTCGGGCCCCATTCGGCAAACCTGAAGACCCGGACCTGCCGTCGCCGCCCCTGGAGTAGCAGCAGCCGCTCTTCCTCCCCATCAACTGCCCCTGGAACACCTCTTACCAGCTAGCTAAGTGGGGCTTATGTCCCCCCCCTACTCGATACTTACTTGTGATGGCCGCCAGAGGAATTTGGAGCTCTTGGCCCGGCTGGGCGCTGCCAGGGGCAGGCTGCCACCGAAGGCTGCTGCTCGCAACTGTTAAGTATCCCTCCGGGCCTCCAGCACCAAGCCATGCGCGCTTGGTGATAAGTTGCTGCTCGTGCGCCATGGCTGCCGCGGTGCTGAGATGTGCCGAGTCCTACGGCCGCCGTATTATGATCGCTGCCTACATCCTTTGATTTGATCCCCGCAATTTGCGATCAATTAAAACATGTAATGTTTCACCCAGTTCTATTTCGTGACCGTCCGAAAAAGGGAATCGCATCCACTCTTGCATGGACCGATTTGGGTAGCAGTAGTTAGAATAGTTCAACTTATTTTGAAGAGAAGCATGCTGTTATTACATACGTAATGCCTGGGGGCAACACCGACATCCATGCATGTACGCACTGTAAACCAGCTTTTGCCTATCAGCTGCAGGCACTTCTCATGAAGGGATATCAATTCGCCAATAAATTGATGCTTTAAATACAGGCACATGATAGGCCATGACCGGCCCCATCCATCGTCGATCCCGTCCCGCGAAAACGGGAATCCACACTATCGCGGGCCATGGAAACTAGATAAACACTACTTATAACACGGTAAGGGATTGCATATTAACACATACAGGACGATTGCGTACTTGTGTACTCGGGCGTTCTGGGGATCTGACCTATCAAATGCCGTTAGGTCGTTAAAGACAGGGTTCGTTGGCTCATAAAACATAGTTGCACCTTGCAGAAAGCATTATTGAATACATGGTGACGGGTATAAATTGAACCTGGTTCCTGTGCAAGCATGCGTCATTCTTCAAATATTCAGCTTCCAAATGCTTGCTAGGCAGGATTGTTGTAGCGGGTGACAGGCTTTCGTAGCAATGTTATCGTTAGTTAGATGTCTTTATCCCACACATACATCTTTATAAAATGCATGACGTCGCCCGCATAGTAGTCAGACCCAATTACCGCCGGTTGAGCCTGCTATTTTGTCTTGCTTCCTTCGAGTAATGTCGAACGGAGCAGTGCAGATATTCACATGTTTTACAATCCATTTACATGAATCTTTTTATATGACCCACATGAACACCTTCGGACAAAGGTCGGGTCGGTGGGTCGCCTATCAGACGCTAAGCACTTGGACGACCTAAGGACACCATACCATTACACGTATTTGCTTTGCCATCCTGCATTGCTTCCTTCGGCGGCAAGGTAAAGCACTCCGACTGTAGTACAACGTTCGCGATTTCGAGAGAACTAAAGGCGGGTGGCATACTTTCCTACCACTCCAATCTGACTTTCGAAACAGTTTCATGGCGTCATTCCCGGCTCTACGGCGCGCGACGTCTTGCCGGTTTCGTGCTGGCCGTGCACAAACTGTGCCAGTGGTCTGCGCCAAGAGGTGAGGCAGTGATTTGAAGAGGAGCGGGCCGCGCCAAAGATTTCACTAATATTAAATAGATACTAACTCACTAACGTCCTTCGGTTCACTTTGTGCACCTTTCGGTTTATTTCGCAGCTTCTTTGGACGCTTTAACAACGGGCCGGCCGTTCCATACAACAAGTATGGTATTCGCCACGTGTCTCCCCTACTTACAGCAACAGCAGGAAGCACGATTTTGGCACAGCGGCCCTACGTGGCAGGTGCGAGGGGTGTTGCTCAGGCCAGCACAATGCCTTTAGGTTCCGGCGCTTTACAGCTATGTATTTTGAGCTGTGCAGACAAGGTTGACTTCAAGGGTGTTCATCACGTGGCTCTGCTGTGCGAAAATCTAGAGCGCTCCTTGGAGTTCTATCAGGGTGTTCTCGGTAAGACCTTTCAGTCAAAAGCGCCGGTGTTGTCGCGCGCCATGCTCAAATCTTCGTGTACACACGTGAAGGTCTTGAAATTAATCCCGAGCGTCCTCATAACAAGTTGCCCTATCGTGGCGCCTGGTGAGTGAAGCGGACATTGACCGCTTTTATCCGAATCCGTTGATGGCATGAGCGTTGAACGTTCTTAATATTATGCGCAGGTTGTGGATTGGGCCTGAGATGATTCACCTGATGGAGCTGCCGAATCCGGTGAGGACGAGCGTTGGCCGTGGGTCCGTCGCTTCACAGAAGTATACGGAAGTGCCTTATAGTAAAGACGAATTCCAAGTTCGCTTACACATGAGATGTTAGGAAATGAGTAAGAAAGAGCAGTAAGAAATTCCAGTGAGAGGCCGATATCCGCCCTCCCCGGCCCTCCCCCAACCCAATCCCGTTAACCTGCTCCTGTCAGGATCCTCTGTCGGGCCGTCCGGAACACGGTGGACGTGACCGGCACTTCTGTATTGGCGTGGCTGCGGTGGAGCCCCTGGTGCAGAAACTGGAAGCGGCTGGAGTACCGTATACCAAGTCCATGTCTGGCAGGCCTGCGGTATTCTTCCGCGACCCAGGTGCGCCGTGGTGGGCTCCCAACTTGCTCAGAAGGATCATGCTTCCTTCTACAAAGTTGTCTGGAAGGGCGAGGTGCTGAAGGGCACGTCGCCATGTACATAAGTCGGGGGGCAAGGGCGCTCGTTTATTGAAACGACAAGGGCTGGGGAGTGGCGTGCCTGTCTAGGAAATGGTATAATTTTCAAATGCGCACCGATTTTCCAAGTTTCCGCATCGCACTGGTATCCCCCGTTTCCTTGTCCGCTTCCTCATCGCGTCCTCATCCCCGCTGTTTCCTGCCCCTGGCCCATTGTCAACTACATGAAAACCTTGCTCTGTTTTACTAATCTGAAAACATGATAACAATCCGCTGACCTCATCTGGCTTTGCTGATCGCCCCTCTATGCGGCCCCTTGCAGATATGAACTGCCTGGAATGCGTGGAGATGGAGTCATGGCGCTAGGGGTGGAGCGAGACTGGTCGGTTATGGGCGGCATGCGGCTCGGGGGGGAGGGAGGTAATTCTATCGCAGTCAGGATGTACGGATATATCTGTGTGTATGCCGTGTAGGTTGAGGAACGGGGTGGGGCAGTGTTGTGTATTATCATCAGTGAAAAGGTTCTCCTGACGGCGCACACAGCTGTTTGGACGGTTATCACGATTGCGATGGTTGATCTGGGTTATCTGTTAGCAATGATGCAGATGCGGATGAAGCTGCATATGCAGATGCCTAGAACGACCTGAAGATACAATTGCGAGCACGGAATACTGACTTATGAGCGGTGAGCTGCGCTGCAAGGGGGAAAAGGCGGGTGTGCCAGCCCCGTAGTGAAACCCGCGGCCGGGCGCTGCGTTGTCGTTACCCTAGTTGGTGACAGCTGAGAAGAATTCCCGTAATTCGTTCTTCCTGTACTCGATTAAGTCTTGTGCCGTTGTGGAAACGTTACGAGTGTGTCTTGTTGTACATATCGCCATGTCGGCACATCGCGCGGTCGGTCCCGCAACGATGCCGTAGTTGCCATTGTGTGCTTTACTGCCGTACTTGTGGCCGTTTCCACCCTTTTGACTAGAGCCCTCTCGCATCCCCAACGGACGGCCCCTAGGTCACAGGGCCACAGGGATAGGGTGATTGTACTGCCAAGGGGATGGGCACTCCTGAATCATCTCCTGGTGTCAGCGGTTATATGCTTCCTCTGATAGATTCCAGTGGCCAATATTGGTGGAGGTCACGGCAGCTATATAACATCTATTTGTTTGGCACTCCGGAAGTTTCTTATCTTTTGCAGCATCGTTACTGCACTAAGCGTTGAATTTGGAAGATCGATGTTTTTTTTTGTGGGGTTTAGGTGATATATAGGGAGGAAGTTTGTCATTAATGACTATTACTGCACACGCTGCCCTTTGCTTGCCGCCGGCTTCGAGGGGATTTCCAAGCAAGTTGTGTTTGTTCATGTTGATTCGTCCTCCTAATGTATCTCTTTCGTCGACCTCCCGGTGCTGGAGCTAATGTCCCACAGCTGCTAGGCGGATCGGTGCGTAGTGTCCTCGTCCCACTAGTTGGCATGGTTCTGTAAGTCGTTAGGCATCGTTTTCGTGGCAAGTGCCTGGGGTTGAGGTTACAACACATGCAGCAACGCTAAATTGAGTCGTTTGTGGACCGTATGGTTAGGCACTTAGCTGTTATTCTTAGTCTGTCATGTCCCAGTTTGTCATCTCCCCGGTTAGTCACTGTGCGGAGAGGATCTAGTAGTGTAGAGGTGGCGGGGCTGTCTTTTCCCTCCTTCGGTTTCCCTACTCCGGCGTTGCAGGTTGGGCTGAACGTGTAACTGCCACCGGTTTGCCGCTAAAAGGGCAATAGATTACTTCTTCTGGCTTGTGCATGAAAAGATCATTTTCGTGCGCGACGAGATTCATGGAAGACAGGTTGTAGGCAATTTATGTCTTGGAGGATAACGGTTTTACGAGCGCTGTCCAATGATCTCTCTCTTATTGGGGGCACATGACCGGGGATATATGTAACATTATAATAGTAAGAAAATAACGCAGAGAAAATGATCGAACGCTTTACCAGGTGGATAAAACTCATAGGAACTGTGTAGCCATAGCATACCGCTACTGCTGCATTCGGCCAACACTAAAATTGAGGACAACATTGCAGACAAAGATCCTGAATGTACAATTAGCCAAATTAGATAATTCTTACCTAGCGGAGCATCTCAGATGGCAGAACTTGCCATGGCAGAATTTGCCATTTGTATACATAGGCTGCGAGATTCAACTCCCACTATATACCGTTGCCCAATATTTCGGACAAAACCCCTAGCACCTGTCGGCACAAGTACACCTCTAGTACAGTTGATCTAAGTTGACCTAAGTTTGACCACCCTGATCTTTTGAAACCATTACCCAGGTGTTTGGCAGTCGAGCCTAAGGAACAGCACGCACACGCAGACCTCCATCACGTCCAGACCAGAGAGCGAGCGAGTGCGGGAAGAGAGACAGAGAGCTTTCAGGTCTCCCCAGGTTTTGGCTGCGCGTACGACACCCGTATCTTGCGGCCATGGAAGGAAGTGCCATCCAGAGCCACCGCCCTGTCATAACGAGTGGTGTTGGCGGGGAGAGGAGGGGGAGGGCGCACAAGGTGCATGGGCCGGTGCGAGGGAAGCATATTAATACAGACTAAAGTACTACAGCACGCAGCGCCTGGACAGGTTGCGCACGCAGCTCTCTTGGTCATGTACGAACCTAGCAACGTAAAGGCCTCGGAGCTGCCGTACTTTGGCGCGCGAGTTCCACTGCGTCAGTGCATTGGCTTGTCCATGGCCCCCTCCCCAAAAAAAAACCACCCACCACCACCCAAATGCTCCCCAAGTGGGCACCACACCGCGCTTACTTGTCCACATCCTCATCATTGGCAAAGTGCACGTGAGCAAATCCCCGTGACCTGTGCCAAAACAGGAAACAAGAGCGGAGGAGAGGGCACCGGGCAGGTAAGGCAGGGTGCACTGTACAGAAACCGAAAGCCAACAGTACCCGTACCAGTACCCGTGCCAGCACCGCCGGCGGCTGTCCGGAACTGTCCCGGGGCCCATTGGGGCCACACACCGTTACCGCAGTGCGCCACCAGGTGCACCGAAGAGGTCGCAGCCCCAGGTCGTAGACCGGCCCACGGGTCAGCGGTCCGCCAACCGCCAGCGGGCGAGCAGTGCGCCAGGATGGAGGTGCCGCACACACGCAAGACAAGGAGTACGGCGAGACGCAGAGTACGGCGGTGCGCGAGCAGTACATGTGACGCACGGGTCTCTTAGGGCGCAGCCCCACAAAAGCCGTACATCTTGCCAAGTTGACAACCCACACCTTGGGGGTGGGGGACTGGAGCCCCAAACTTCTTGCCGTACACTCGAGGATACTGATGACGGTTTGACGCCTGTTGACTAGGAAGAAAAGGAACCTCCTACAGCCCCCCGACCCCCGGCATCCAACTCTGCACCCTCCTATCCCTTTTTTTACCCCCAAACCCCCCATAATGCCCCATACATACACACACGCACACGCACCCACCTGCCGGTTGCCTTATCTGAATGCAGGCGGATCTTGGTGGGGACCGCACCCGCCCGACTGAACAGCTGTTGGAGCTCCTCAGCACCCGCCTCGAAGGAGATGTTGCCACAATAGGCAACCGGGTAGCCAGCCACGCGCCCACCACCGCCGCCGCCACTTGTGCCATCCGCCGCACTCGAGCCGCCGTCGCCCCCACTGGCTCGCTGACCCGGGGCCCCTGATGCGCCTCGAGCCTTGCCCTTCAGCTCCGCCGCCGCCTTGCACTTCTCTACCTGAGATATATACATATGCATGTATGCATGTGCGTGTGTGTGGGGTGGAAAGGGGGGGGGAGAATGGGTGGATTACTGCACCACCTAAGGGATATCAACACGTCACCACCCCAGATACCCGAACCAGCTCCACCACCAAGAGTGACCAAGGAAAGGGGGGCCCTAGAGTATTTGGATGTTCTCGAAGAAGGATCTAGAACGCGGTCCCTCCGAGTTGTACGGACGAAGACTGCAGCAGCTAGTCACTGTGAGTCGGGGGACTCCCGGGGCCTCCCCACGTGTGTGTGTGTGTGAAGGGGGGGGGACTAGGTACGGCACAAATGAGAAACAGACGGGAGATGCCGTACGAAACAAAAGTTAAACCTGATAGGTTTTTCGGCTAGACTTTCAATTTGTTCTCGAGCGACGCACATGCGGGGGAGGGGGAGGGGGAGGGGGAGGGGGAGGGCGAAGTGAAAAACGATGATGATGATGATGATGATGTGGGTTTTGGGCTCCCGATAGCTCTTTCCTCACTGACGAAGTAAAAGGTACAAAAACCCATCATCCCTTAGTAACCTCTCCCGCCCGGCCCTGGGCCCGTATCGCACCCAACACCCTCACCCTCCCATTTGTCGATCGCCGGTGCTCTCCCCCCCACCAGCCCTACTGCTCTCCGCCTGTCCATCTCATCCCCCTTCCCTCCCCTTCGCCCCCCAGCCGTGTGCCCCCCGGGCCCCAATTACCACACCTGGATCGTACAAACACACTCCATCCCGTATAACATCCCGTATAACCGCTCACCTGCCAGACCCTAAACCCCTAACCCAGCGCCCACCCCGTCCCCCACCGCACCCGCAGAGCCCGCCCCTCCAGCATCTCCCCCTTGCAAGCCAGAGCCGCCTCGTAGCCCTCCTAGGACGGGGAAGGAGCGGAGCGGGGTGTGGTGGTGGTGAGGGGGGAGGGGGGGAGGAAGGGGGGCGGGGGGATTACACTCATCGACATGAGTATAAATCGTTTCATTTTCAGCCGCTCCGAAACCGAGTGACGCTCGGGAGCCACCTTCGTCGTACCACCACCGCGCACCTCACCGTTTCCCCCAACTGATTATGTCATACACACAACCAATGATTTGATGCGCACACCAGACTCCACAACCCGCGGAAGATAGGGCGGAGGGCGGATGTGTAATGGGGTGGGGTGGGGTGGGGTGGGGTGGAAGTGTCCACGATACCCCGTCCCCCCAGCCGGCCTGTGTGGCCCACGTGGTGCACACAGCGCTCACGGCGACCCACCTCCCCACACACACATCGAAACACCTCCACATCCCCAACCCCACCCGCATATATATACGTACATACATACATGTATACGCACACCCCTCCCTACCTGTGTTTTGAATGTTATGTAGGCCGTGCCGTTGAAGTTGCCCGAGTCGGGGAATGTCAGCAGGTGCATGGACTCCACCTCCCCGCAGTAGCTCCAATACTCCCGTACAGTGGCCTCGTCGAACTCGTGAGGCAGGCCACTCACCCAGATCTGCAGTACGGCAGTACGAAGGAGGGGAGGAGGAGAGGGGAGAAAGGAAGGGACGAAAGTGCGGCCGAAAGTAACTTTAAAATATATTGCAGACGTTTTTCAAAACACGCACTACAAGTTGATAGGGAGATGGAGTTGAGATATAACCCCGCTGATATTCAGGATCCACAGATTCAGGATCGATATGTTAGTAGTACGGCACGAAGAAGTCATAGTACGGCATTACGGCATAAAATCAGTTACGACGATGGACTGTGGACGGTGAGAACGCCGTGCGGGTTTTCGAATGGGACAGAACAACCAGCGGGTCATTGGGCAACAGCAGCCTCTCCCCTTCCCTCCCCCTCCACACCAACACAAATGCCCAGCCTGTTAATCGCATTGCTGACTGGAAGCCGCTACTGTTGCCACAGCTCTTTTAATTTTAAGTCAAGTGCATAGTCACAGGTGGCCGGGGGCGCGCCTGGACGGGTGCCCTCCGGGAGGCCCCTTCCCCGCCCTCTCCCCCCACCCCCCAGCGGACCCACCCTCCTCGGTACGAACCCATCCTTCGTACTGTCCAGCGCCATGAGCCGAGCTAACCGAGCCTCAGTCTCAGCCTCTACGTCAGCTTGGAGCTGCGGGGTGGGTGGGGGTGGGTTGGGGGTTGCACCGTTGGGGCGGTTAGGGGAACGACCAACGAACACTGAGCGGCCCGATGAGGAACGTGCAGTGGCATTGCAGGCGGAGTCGGTGTCCCGGGCGGCGCGGGGCTGGGGTGGGCTGGTGGGTTGGTAAAGGGGGGAAGGGGAAGGGCGGGGGGGCAGGTAAAACGGCGGGCGAGGAGATACAACCGGTCGTGAGGGTCACCAGCTGGTGGACACCGCAGTGGACGGCAGCTCCGCGTCCACATGGCTTTGCGAGGGCAATCAGGCGGGGGTTCGTAACGTGATTGTCGACATCGGTAGAGGGGTGCTGATCACTGCACTAACCCACAAGATAGTCGTAATGCACACGTCAACTGTCCTTTCGCTACAGGTACATGTTGTATGCTATTTCCTTCCGGCACCTCCTGTCAAGACCTCTCCTCCCCCACAGAGCCCCATGACTAGTATGGGTAACCGGCACCGAGACTCCAAACGTGTGCCAGCGGGGTCGTGCTCTCCCCGGTGGCGGGCCCCTCCACACTCCCGCCCCCCGGTTGACCCCACTCCACCCCCCAACCCCGGGAGGAATGTCCTCCTTGTCGAGCGGCGTCCCTGACTGCAACTGACCCCACATCAGCGGCCGATCTGACGTCACCGCCGCTCCGAACGGAGGGGTGTCCGTCCGTCCATCTGTCTGTCTATCTGTCTGTTGTCCTTAAGTGTCCGTCCGTCCGTTTGTCTGTCTGTCTGTCTATCTGTTGTTCTTAAATTATTGTACAGGTCTCCATCCACGACCCGCATTACCTCCCGATACCCAGGATCCACGTGCGCCCACCCTTGCCCCTACCCCGCACTGCTCCAGGGGGGTCATGTG
This sequence comes from Volvox carteri f. nagariensis, assembly GCF_000143455.1. NCBI lineage: Eukaryota > Viridiplantae > Chlorophyta > Chlorophyceae > Chlamydomonadales > Volvocaceae > Volvox > Volvox carteri. The sequence goes on from NW_003307559.1 coordinate 1,057,689, forward strand.
GCAGGGCTGGGTTCACTTCCCCCACACCCATCCTCAGTCCCAAACCAACACCCCTAGTACCCCCCGAACCCCACCCCCAACACACCTGGAAAGAAAACGAAAACGGCGTCTTCCCGTCATTAAGCGGTTGCTGCTGCTTGCTAGCCTTCATGTCGGTTGTTTTTGTCGTTGTAGGCGCTACATCCATTGCTGTCCTGCCATCAGCAGACCTGCCACCCGCGGCTGCTGGAGGTGAGGCGGCTGTGGCCCCCCTAGTAGTGGCCCCAGCAGCCCCCTCCTGCCGCGGCCCCGTATTCTCCTCCTTCTCGTCCTCCTCTGTCTCCTCCTGGCTTTTCCGTTTCTTGCTGGATTTCTTCTGTTGCTCGCTTGTTCGGTTCTTGTCCTCCACCTTATTCACCTCCTCCCCCCCCTTCTTGCTACTCTTCTTCCCCTTCTTCCCCTTATCACTTTTCTTCTCCGCCTTCTCGTCCTCCTCCTGCTTCTTACCCACGGGCTCAGATTCCTCCCCGACACTATCAGAGTGCTTCGCATCCTGCAAACCACCAACCGCAGGGGCGGGGGGCCCCGAGAACCCAACGGCCAACTTTAGTTTCCCTCCGCCGTCACCCCCGGCCGCGGAAAACCCGAGCACCGCCCGTATCCTTGCCGCCTCGTCCGCATTACCCTTCCCAGCGGCTACAACAGCGCCAGCACTCGGGACGGCGGGGGAGGCAGCGGCGCCATTTGCCGCCCCCGCTCCACCCGTGTCCTTGTCCTTGTCCTTGCCCAGCTTCTTGTCCTTGTTCTTCTTACCCGCGCTGGTTCCCCCCATATCGGTGTCGGGTCCAAGTCCAGGGAGGGCTGTTGCAGCCGCCGGAGTGGCCGAGGGGAGCCCTGATGGTGTCCAGGGTTCCACACGCGGGATTGGCTGTGTGAGTGGAAGCATGTGTAGTTGCATGTAAGTGGGGGTGGGGTGGGATATCAGGATAACTTGCCCTCTTTTCTATGCCATGAAGCAGTAGCGGTCGCAACAGCCGTGACATGAAACACGTAGGGGTTACGGACACTAAGGCCCAACAAGTACGGCGATTTTCAGAGGTGTCCTCCCTCAAAATGGGGGTTACTCTCTCCAGGTAAGGGAGGAGGGGGAGTGACAGACATGATCCCCCACAACCACAAACCCCGCTCCCCCCTTCCAATTGCCTTTGTATCAACTCCCTCTCCCTCTCTCTCACGCTCATATAACTCAAAGGCGGTCCTAGCCTCTCCAGTGATCCTACCTTGACCACCTTGATCAGTAAAGAAAGGTCCCCCCAACCTTCCCCCATGCGCCAACTCGTCGTGGCAATCTCTCGCGGGGCCTCCAACCCTCACCTCCCCCACTCGCCCACCGGGTCGAGCAGGAGAAAGGTACGGTGGGGAGGCGACTTATGCCCAGATAGCAAGAGAGACGCACACAAAAGTCGCACAGAAGTTCCCCTAGACACATGTGAGCTGGAACCTGACCTGAAGTGTGTGTCATGGCATGTTCGTCCTAGAGCAGACTTTACGTTGGCACAGTGTCCCATCATCGCCAACCGGCCCACCCACCGGCTTCGCCGTTGCCGGCCACTGCTGCAGCGGCCGCTGCGGCCGCCTCCGCCTCCCTGGCCGCCCGCTCTGCCGCACGACGGAGTTGCCTTCGCTGCTTGTATGTCAGACCATCCTCACCGACGACTCCGTAGCCCTTACCAGCAGGAGCGGGGGACGCGTCCTGTTCCCCATCGCTCAGCCCAACGGCGGCGGCAGCACGCTTCTGCTTTTTGCTGGGGCGGTCTCCAGCGCCGGCACCGTCATCGTGTTCGTTCCCGCTTGGTGTTTTGTCCTTTCCCATCTGACACAAGAAGGTACAAGCAAGGGCACTTCGCCATCGGAATCGAAGCCGCCTGAAAAAGATGCTCCTGACTAGTGAAATTCATTCCTATCACCTGTAACAGCTCCTCAATGCTATTGTATCTCGGGTAAAGAAGCGGCTTCTCTCCTTGGACAATCGGCACTCGGCCGACATGCGCAGGTTGCACCTACAATAGTAGGCAGCAGCGATGTGAATCTAGTAGATTCATGGTTACCCCAATGCTCATTATGTCAGTGCATTACCTTTCCTTTCTTGCCCATGATAGATAGGCTGCAGTAAAGTTGAAACTCCACAGGGCAAATCCCCAGACCTTTAGATGATCTCTTTCAAGCCAAATAACTTTTTACATTAGCTGATGGATTCAACAACAGCAGTTGAAACAGTTTATTACTAACACTTTCCGTTGTACGGCTGAAGCCATCCATCGTGATCTTTAATGCTAGCGTCAGTCGGCCGGTAGCCATAATTAAAACGAGTCATTTTCAGATTAGATGTTTGTTTTGATGCATTCGCCTCTCTTTTCCATGGCGTTTGCAGCAAACACCAACATCCTTACAGAAGCTGTAAGGATGTTCCATTGCTAGGAATGCAGGCATCCATCATGAATGCAACCGTTTACATATAGCGCTCGCGTACGCGCAATGACCGGCCACCACCTTGCCGGTGGTGCCGCCCCAAGGCATGATCATCAAAGAGTTGGAAGATCTTGTTTTACGGCTGTCCCAACCAACCCGAGTACCTTCCAGCCGCATTTGGCCATGGACAGCACGCAGATATGAAGGAGGCGCTGCTGGCGGACTTGCCTAATGCCCGCCTCCTCAGCTTGCAAGCGTGCCAATTGGCACGCACTGGAGGTTATATAACCATTAATATATTAATGGCGTAAATATTAAGAACGAGTGCAACTGGAGGCGCAGCTGAGACTTCTGACGGACGATGTGTGGTAAGCGGGTGGTGGGGGTGCTAGGGGTAAAAAACAACAGCAGGGTGCCACCAGCAGCAACAGCAGTAACAGCAGCAGCTGTTGATGATTTTGACAGCTGACCAGTGCATCCATCCAGGCCACTGTGCTCGCCACTCCTTAGGAGGAGGGCATCGCGAAGAGCTGTGGATCAGTCAGTACACAGTAGCGGTTATTTTGTTTTCATGTGGGGGAATAGTGGTCCTATGTATTAGTTCTGCTGCTTGAGTTTGTGTGCTGCAGTCACCCGTAATGTAACCTGTGTTTAGCGCACTTTGTGGGCCTCTGCTGGGTTCATGGCCAGCAGATAGATAGATAGATAGCTAGGTAGGTAGATAGATAGATACGATTAATGGGGACCGTCTGCAGCAGGGTCTGCCCTGGATGTGGATAAGCTGCCTACCTGCATGACTTAATTCAGAACTCTATTTGCTGAAGGTGGCCTCATACGCAGTATCTGTCTGAAACACCATGAGCCCGCGGCAGAGAGCAATTGCAAGGGCAGCTGCCGCCTGTATGTATGTATGTATGTGGCCATCTGGTACTGAATATTTGGGGACCCGGGAACACGGACTCACCGACACTGTCACAGTGACGACCGACACTGTGATGACACTGGGACGATCAGCCAGATGGTGGCCTTTTCATTGGCCAGCAGTTGTTGCGCTATCGATAAAGTCATTCAAGTGTAGGACGCAATCAAAGTCCCCGGCAGGAGAGTGAGCGCATAAGAGGGAATATTACTGAAAGTACGGAACGAAATTGAATGCTAGCCATGCATCCCCTCCCCTTATGCACGATTGCTATAACATTAAACTCTCAGCGATCAGTCTTAATTTCCTGTCGTCGGGGACCTTGGTTGTGTTTGTAGAAGTCGCTGTTGTATCACACGCTTACGCTGGCGTGCCGCAGCATGTTCATGCCGATACGTGCGTACGTTTGGCAGCTTTGCTCGTTCCAATTTCCTCATAACCGTTTCGGAAATAAGAAAATACATGATGGAATTGTAATCTTTCTTTTCTGTGGCATAATTCGTGTCGGTAATCGTTCCAAGTGCAGGATCGATGCGTCATCATTCTGGACAACGCCGTCGCTGCACCGACTTTCTTCAGTCTTTTTTTGCCAACGTATTATAATGAATATTATTTTCCAAGTGTTAAGTCACAGTTTCCGTTTTTCAGTTATCTATCCTGTGTCCCACAAATTTACGGCAGCGTTTCTGTTTTCTTCCCTTCCGGGTTTATGTGCGAGTTGCATAAACCTGCTTAGCTTTATTTGGAACCTCATACGGATTAAAAGCTATTTGCCCACAAGGTCTCAACGAAGATGAGGTTTACAGGTATAGAAGTACGGTAGCTCCTACGCCTGCAGAAACGCTGCGTACGTGGCCTATTAAGTCACTTGGAACTGTGATAGTTCCGGCCATGATATCCACAAATGTTTTCCCGGCTCTGGGTTGGGAGGCCTCTGCGGGATGGCTTTTTGCCAGCCCGTCCTGACTGAAACTTGTTTTGGCGGGTAAAGCTCACATGAGCATAAACTCTTTGTTTTCACGGTGGCCTAGAGCTACGGTTAACCAAGGCCGCGATTTTGCATCTACGCCGGCCTGGCTGTTCAAATAGTGTCCTGATGGACGCCCAAGTCTGCCAATACTTTCTGGGAAATGGGGGGAAGGGTCTAGATTCCATAAAATAAGGCTTTCTTTTTCCATACATCAGGGCTCCTTTCTTCCATAGGCTCCACATCCTTTTCCATAATTCTTCCTCCAGAATACGGTCCCTAGGGGTCCGGGACGTTTACATATACCTCTGTTATGGAAGGACGTCCAGAGTCCAGATCATTTGACTTCCTTGTGCATAACGGTCTTCCATAGAACATGTAATGAGACCAGACAAAGAGTACTGGCGGGCGATCATTATTTAACAGCTTGACAGACTTGTCATAACCCGTGCATATTGTTTTGGGCAAGGAGCCTCCTTGCATTTCCATTTGCCACACACACATATATATGTCGGACACACACAACCGAATGGATGTATTACACATAGGTGGCCGGGATTAGTGGCAAACGGAAATATGCACAAAGAACGTAGTGAAAGGATACAAACGCAATGAAGCCTTGCCCGTCAAGATAGCAAAGTCTCTGTGGCTTCTTTTACTGCAAGAGCTCATATGCTCTTGATCCGTTTCCTCATTTCTTATCATTTATTACCGAACGACCTCCTGGATGTACTGCTATACGTCCTATCGATTTCTTGTCTTACTTCAAAACATGCAGACAGGCATATCTTTACCTTCTGCTATAACAACCGCCACCATAATAAGAGTATTTGAGTGCGGGAAAACAAGGACCGTTGCTTCCACATCATCTCGATCTCCAAAGAAAGGTTGTAGATTATGGCAAAAATGTGGCAAACTCCAGAATAAAAAGCAAGCAGATGGGTTCTGTTTAGCGAGTGCCGGGACATGTACCAAGCAAATTGGGAAGAAACAGTGACCTTCAATTGAAACGCGAGTCAAGGGAGGCCGCCGCCGTCCTGTCGATCACCATAACCATTGCACCAATGCCAGGTACATCGTGGCGTTTGCTTTTGCCATTTAGGCATGGTGCAACAACACCATAATGGTTTAGGTGATACTATACTATGCCTCCCTATTGCAATCTTAGCTGCCGGCGAACTTGACAACAGGAAGACGCTAGGGTGTATTCCTGCAATTTTTTGAGTCTCTGCAGCAAATTTATCAATCCACCAGAAACATTTTTATTCAGTGCAACGTTGGTCGGAAATTTGAATAGGAATTATCCTTTCTCCCTATAGAGCAAATATTATATTGGCCCAGTCTGTAGCAACGAAAGCCATCGAACCGGTACAGAACCGGTGGCGCTGGCGCTGAAGCACGAGATTTCGGCCCTGTCAACGAGCTTCCAGTAAACGAGCCTTCAGGTAAAAAATAATAAGATGTAAAATGTATTTGTTTGCTGTGTTGGACTTAATTGGCATTCTACGCATTACTATCAAGACCGTTAATATGGCACATCCATGTTTTACGCAAATAATTCATGTTCATGAAAATAATCCTATTACATCGAATAGAAAAAACGGATGAGGCGAAAGCGCGCCCAGAAGAAGCCGATGCAGTGGGCGACAGAATGACCTCAAGTAGTCCAAGATAATCCAGCAAGGACAAATACTGAAACTTTCAAGGAATGTGTTGAAATATATGACCTATCCAGCAGGAGAGATAACTAGTGCCTGTCCTGTTTTGGAGTAGTAGGTGGTCACCAGCGCGATCGCCTCGCTTGCTCGTCTGGCACCATGATGTTACGACCGGCGTATATTACCGCGCAACTGCAACGCTTAAGCAATAAAGTAAAATATCCTTTAATTGAGAGTATGAAATCGTTTTAGACATGATCCATTGAGCATTAGCTGCTTGATGATGCCAAGTCTTACCGTTCGTTCGATTCTTATCGTTCGATTCGAGTGCTACAGTGCTGGCTGGCGCCAGGACCGGGATAGGGATAGGTCAGGGAGCGTACATAAAGCTAACTAAAGAAGCAGAAAAGAAGATATATCTTATCACAAAGTCAGTAAAATTTTCGATCACCTACAGGCGACGCTCTCGTGTAATAGGTAGATACCTACTATACGAGAGCTGTAGGTGATCGAAACTTTTACTGATGGAGGAACACAAAGGTTATAGCAGGCTACACCACTGGGAGGGTGGGCGGGCGCTGGGTGAACAACTCAAACAATAAGACGGTGTATTATTGCAAAACAGGCTCCATCAACATGCTTAAGGCCATGACCCTGAGGACGCGAGCTATACTAAGCCAACACCGTACAACAATAGTAAGCGGGTACAACCTGCTTGACACCAACGGGGGTGTTTCCACTTGCTTATTAGAATTAGCATTGCGGAGTAGGGCATTGAAGTCCTTGGGAGGAGCTTACCACATACTTTCGACCCATATGCATGGGGACCAAGGAATTATTATTATTATTGTTACACCGGTGTCCGCTCAACCTGGCGTGTGTTAAGGGGGGAACGCTCTGAGGTCTGCACCTAGTCAGTCCTATATGCTATATTCCCACCGCGTCACCTCTACGGGCCCTTTTCCACCCTAGAGTTCCACCTATCGTTGGTGAGGACGCCACACTGTCGCTGTGGGACACGACCAGTTATCGCAACCTGCCGGAGTCTGGTGCTCCTGTTACAACTTCAGGCCACGTGCATGTCGCACCGCCTCCCTACCCTTACACTACTGCACTCTACACAGCACCCTGCGCTTTGTCCTGGCGGAGGGTAGTTAACCCCCTACGACCCGCTTCACCCGCTGGGGGATTCCGCACCCCTTGTAGAGGTCACCATCTAAGGCTCGTGCGAGGTTCGGCCTAGCCATGCTACAGCAACTTCTTGATAGGTACTCTGCTTGGACAGCTCCATTGACCTTGTGCATCCATTCCTCCTCCTCCTCGGCGCCTAGCCTTCTGGTGACGGACTTGTCATCACATACACCACGGGTTGCCCTGAGGAGAGCCTCAGATGCTGATACATTATCAGCGAACAAGTCTCACAACCCATGGTGACGCCGGTGGGATTCGAACCCACATCTCCCACCGGTTAAGGTGGTGCTTTACCAATTAAGCTACGGCGCCGGGGACCAAGGAATACGAAGGCAAGGTGTCGATGGAGGGCAGAGGTTTAATCCGCAACGTTAATCCTAGTGAATGAGGAAGTAAGCTTACCATTGTAATACTGCTGTGTGAAGGATGAAACCTGGCCGTTTGCAGCAAGGGGGCACAAAGCACCAACACAGCCTGAAACTGCAATCCCCAAATCAAGTAATGTTGCCACAGCACGGCTGAACTTTCAAACCAGCCCTCACAGCTCTGATTAACTTCAAACTCAACCCCGCACGTAGTACCTAGCCGCTGAAACAGTCTCTCGAGATGCTGGCATAGCACTCACCAATGACAGAAATTCGTTCGGATTCGGCATCTTAACCGTATGTGTTATCTGGGCATATCACGGGATCTGCATCCGCCAATCGGAACTTCTCCAAAGCAGTCGTGATACAACACGCTGGCAAATTTTCGGCTCCTCTTTCAAGCCTGTATTGTACTTTTCAAATCTGTTAAGCATATTTCCTAGCTAGGCTCCAGGCACACCCACGTGTTTATAGTGCATTATGAACATTTGCTTGCGTAATCCTGTGCAGCAACTAACATGCCGTGTGTAGTGCCTGAGTGCGGACAACATCATTTTGTCCCCTTCCCATCCCCCTTTTCCCTATGATAGGCCAAAGGGATAATGTCCTCATCCGTTGCTTTATTCTGTTTTATATTGTGCATGTTTGGTGGTGACCTAGCTAACTAGTTTCGCTGTGTGAAGGTGGAGTATATACTGGTGCTGGTGCCTTTGAACCACCTGTAGTATCTCGCCGCTGAAAAGGGCGCGCGAGTGTAGTTGTAGTTGACACATGTGCCGTATGGCATACCAGCTACTACACCGGCATTATGAATGATTATTATTGGCAGCAGGCCAGATCGATTAAAGCTCTTGTCATCTCCTTGTTCTCAACTTCACATGTGTATTATATACTATTGGACCCTTCGTTCACCACTGCGATCCCGCAGGAAATCTTCTCCACCCCAAGCAGAAGACCATGGCCATTGGGATTTCCAATAAGGTGTCTGGCAACAGCAGACATACAAATCCAGTAGCTTCACTGCAATGCCTCTTGGCAGGCCTTCTCCTCTGTGCAATTTGCATCAACCAGACTGCTCAGGCCTATGTTGATTGCAATAAATGGTATGGGAGGTGGAGGAACAGTAAGCCAACAGACCCAGGCCTTGCACTCCATGATAATTACTGGATTACGTTTGGCCCAGCTGGAATTACATCGCCAGCCCAGGTTAAGGCAGCCTACCTTGGGTGGAGCCATTGTGGCCCTGCCTTTCCAGATGTGGTCAGCAGGTATGATATCATCACAGTTGGATGGAGTTTTCACCGTTACCCTCACAGTGAGGGATGTTTGGACTGACTTCATGTTACATAGCAGGTATTAATACCTAAAAGGAAATGGTTATGGTGAAACCCACTCGTTTTTCGCAAATCTACTCAACAGGGTTAGTATTATCTCCCGTGATACCTTCCTAGAGTCTCGGCTATGCAAGGTAGATGTACGAACACGAGGCGGCCAATCCTACAGTTTTGGTGAACACTGCCAAGGTGGCCTGCCTCAAACCATGGACCTATATCCCGGTAAGGGCCTACATAACACACACCCCTCCATAAACACACAATGCACTTGAAAGCACGGCTTCAGGAATGCACATGTGTTTGGGGATAAATATTTATCCCCAAGCAGGCAGCATTTGTCCTCCACAAGACTTCACATGTGGCTCCAATAACATACATGCATGGCAAATGCACCACCATCAAGGTGGGGGCTATGCATGGCCTTTCTTGCATCCTGTTGGATACCTTTTGGCACATGTAAACTGGATGCAGGTGAACGCCTCTTATCAGGAACACTGGTTTTCAAGACTCGCTCTCGTGCAGCCCGCTCAGATACACGCCTGTCTGGTAATGATACATTTGTGGATGCCGCAGTATGTCTGATCACATCATATGGTGATCGACTAGCCAGCGGCTTCAGTGCATGTGACGCTCCCACACTGCTGCTCCCTGGCAACAACAGTGGGATCTTAGCTGGTATTGGCGGTACTGTGGCGCTAGATGACTATGGTGCGCTGATTACATGGGGTTCTAAGGCTACAACCACATATGGCATGCCATGTCACAGTGTGACATGTGTTTGCTCTGGCATGTGCACAGAACACCTACGGCTAGTTATGTATGTTACTGGAGCCTGGTTCAGTGATGTTTGTAATGTGCATGCGTGTGTACTAGATGCATGGGCGGCACATAGTCTGACCACACCTGGCCATAGTATAGTATTGTTGTTTGCAACACGAGTGAGGCCATTGCATTTGATTTCTACCTAATGGTAAGATAGGATTGAATGAGATCACACAGCTGTCGCATAAAAAAAGTGTCAGAGAAGATGCCGTGAACTAGGCACACGCAAACGTTAGAATAATTGATGAAATATCCTACACATATGTGCATGCATGCATAACCTTATCCTACATACATCTAATTAGAATTCGATGGGTCTATATATATCATACAAGTGTAAGCATATGCATTAGACCAACCTACTCATATAAAAAACAGCTTCAGACGGGGTCAATAGTTACATGAGGTCAAGAGTTGTAAAGATACAATGCAAATTTGCGATGCACTGCAAAATGATAAAATGGAGGAATGGGTGATTGAATAATTGGATGAGTGAATGCATGTATGAATGCATGAATGCGCATAATTGTACTTGCATGCATCACTTATGCATAACTGTCTTCTGCTACATGTGCATATACACAGGAACTGAGTACATCACATCTCTGTACCTAATCTTTCATCCCTGGCCAAGAAACTACAATTACGTGTTAGACTCCTTCAAGCTGCTGGACCCGCCCATTCGGAGCAGCCAGGCACTGGCCTACTGTGAAGGTGTGCTCTAAATTGCCACTACTCTGTGTGTGTGGGTGGGTGTGTGGGTGGGTGGGTGGGTGGGTGGGTGGGTGGGTGGGTGGGTGGGTGGGTGGGTGGGTGGGTGGGTGGGGGTGGGGGTGGGGGGGTGTGCATGCCTGCCACCCTATCACTGGGACAGGTTATTGTCATCCCGTTACACAGGGCAATGCCCCAGTCCTGTTATGCACCACCATTGCATAGCTAGCTATATATAGCTATATTATGCCTATATAGGCATAATAGCTATATAGGTGCATCTACGAACCTGTTCATTGTTGGTCCCCTTACTGGGGTTCATGGTGGGAGTGTATCCGGAATGACAACAAAGCTACACTTAGCAATTACACCTGATCTCCAAATCATAGACGGCTTCTTAACTGGCGGCAATACTGCTGGCATTAGTGCTGCTGACCGGCTAACAGCTAATGTATCTGGTAAATCTACACTTTTTCTGTGTAACTAAACCGTTAAATGTGCAGTTAGCAATTATTCTTATAGCATTAGTACACATTGAAAAAAAGACCCTGAACTGTGCATTGTCATGCAGGAAAACGTGGGTATTGCACTATGAGGGATTCAGATGTTGTTGCAAGCTGTCAGCTTACTGCAACAGTGACCAACACCTACAGTGTCACTACCTCCGACGCCGTGAGCCTCACCTTCGGTATCGCCAGTAGTGACAGTGTCTCTTTAGGTACCACCAATGGAACGGAGAACTCCAAGAACATAGAGGTAGGCCTCTCTATATACTGCGGACATAACAGATGAGTGTTATATTTCTCCTAACACATGTTTGATCTTCTGCTTTTTTGCACCCTGTCGCTCTTATTAATCCAGCTTAGTCTTAATCATGCCTCATTTGCAAAAAAACAGAGGACTCTCTCCAGTCCATGCGTGTATACCATTGTCAACCTACTCACCCACAAATACCATCAAGATGTACACCATGCCATATATAATGTAATCCTTCATATAATTGCACACAATTTGCACATGAGCACATATGCAGCTATATGGTCTCAATAGTTGGATATTTATTGGCAGGTATCAGCAACCGGCGTATGCAGCACTGCTGGCACTGCTGGACTGACCATCTATCTTTGCAAATAAAAGCACTGAGAGCTGAAAGCAGCTTTCTGTGCAAGGGCTCCCTTTCTGTGGCATACTTTCTTATGTGCTTTGACATATTACACATCTTAAAGCTGCAGGCGGCCCTGTACCCTGGTATGTGGCCACATACATTCATGCTTAGGCTGTATTGGCAATAAAAAGAGGCCACAGCCTGTAGTACAGGCAGAGGTGCACCCTTGTTATTATTCAATAACCTTATCGCTTTTTTATTGGGCGGGGCCCCAGCCATACTATAATAAGTCTGTGTACATACAAGAGTATATGTAATCAATGTATGTGATCTATATATGCTGATGAACAGTTCTTTGTCGATTACCTCTTTCTCAATATCCTTTATTGCATTTGGTTACTCGCCATTCACCATTCACCTACATGGTCCTGTGTAATGAAGGTGTCCCTGGAGCGTTCCAGCACGACAGGTCAGACTACTGGGATTCTAGTGAACCAGGGCGCAACTTCAGGCATTGAGGTAGTGGATGGTTTCTCGGTCACTAAGCAGCGTAGTGAGAGCAGACAGGAGACGTTGGGCACAGCTGATGCCTCATCCTGGTCAGATGCATTGGCTTCTGGAAGTGCAGCTACCTACTCCCGCCAGGTAGCTACCTGCTATAGCATTACAGTTGGATTACAAGGGTGAGGGCAGGATTAGAGTAAAAAAATGTAGTAGAAGGACGCTGACCTGTCCAAGGTTGTTACCTAAGATTGTTACAACCAGGGCCATGTGTGTTTACTGCACCTATTCTTAGTGGGTGTAAGCCAAAACATGCAGTCAGGAGGTAAGTACTTGTATGGGATGACCAGCAGGGTAGACAACCAATACCCGGTGGAAGAGGATTAGCTTTAGTAGGAAAATCGAGGACTTGCAGTACAACTGTTAAGCAGGCCTAGCTAGGCCTATAGGGTGGGACTGAAATTGTAAAGATGGGGTCAAGCTATGTATCCGGTCTTTACTTTGGGAGCGAGATAGCCCTAATGCTGACTTCCATCACCAGCTGTAGTAATCAACACATGCTTAGATAACATCAAAACAGGTGACATGCCCACGGTTCTACATACCGTTCTGCTCTGGCACTCCCCCAGGAATCCAATGAGGATATACTTGCGCAAGAGTACAGTCAGACACAAGAGCAAAGCCGTGGGAGAACAACATCAAAGTCTGAAACAGCTGGCGGCTCTAAAACCCTGGAGGTAGGATGCATGTGTTGAACCGTATTTATGCAGGTTTGGTGAGGAGAGTTACTCTCAGGTTAGTGTTCATACATGAGATGAGATTTTATAGGTCATCCATGAGATGGGGTATGTTAGGCAGGCCTTAGCACAATTTGAGGTTAGTTGAATGTTCCGGCTATATGCTATTTTTTGGACATATGCTATTAATAACAAAACCCTTTACATATGTTGTGTTTGTAATATGTGAGGTTCTTTCCATAGCTGGGCTACATTGATGTCCATTCTATATCTATGTCATGATGTTGCCTTGATGACTGCATGTTAATTTAGCAATGCCGGTGGCCACTAAACCGGTATACTACCTTACCGGTATACCTTACTGGTATACATGCATTGCCTTGCTTGTATTTTCAAGGTACGTCCCTTACTGGTCCCTTACTGTCCATCAATATGGGGGTATAATTTCTGAGCTCCCTTGCAGGATTCTATTATCCTGCACTCTTGCACAAGTCATTCCTGGAATTACAACGATACAATGCTGTGCCTTAACAGTTGTGCCTGAATCTGTGATGTGGATATATGTTTATACATTTGCAGTCAGGCACATCTGAAACCAAAGGCACTACTAAGAACAACGCCAGAAGTACAAGCATCATGACCGGGACTGACAAATCTAGTAGTAAGTCCGTCACCACCTCATCTGAAACCACTCAGACAGAGACACGGTCTCAGTCCCAAGAGATTGGTGTTGATGCAACGGTAAGTTGCATTGTTACATGTACATATGCACCAATTCATTGGGGCTTTAAGAAATCCAACTAGATGGTGAAGCCTTGCCCAATCCTATTATGTATTATTGCAGCCTCGAGGAGCCTCTTAGATTCCATTAGTTATTGTGCACCCTGAAGCAAATATGTATGGGTACATAGCCAGGTAATTATGTAAGTTACTTAAAAGGAGAAGGGAAGCAGGTGAATGCATGCCTAGCTAAATTTTTACTTTTTTAATAAAAATGCTGTTTGCAATAGTATTATTTATGCATTCATTGGAAGTACCCACAAGGGCACAGTACTGATTACACAGATATATCTGTTCAAGGGAGCGTTTCAGTCATAGCCCTAGTCATGAGGCCTCATGATCACTCATTAGGCCTCAGGAGGCCTGATAACCGGTCGTGATGCCGGCCATATGGCAGAGTCGTGGTCATGACGGTTGTCATGCCCCTTACATGACTTGGCCAATTGTTACATAAGTGGATGTGAATCCCGTGATATGCCCGATCATGAAATGCCAGTCATGGGTGTAAATTAAGTCGTGCGGCCCATGGTCATATACTGACAATGTTTTATGTTTTGCTCCACTTCGAACAGTGACATTCACTGTGCCGTATATACAGATTCCTGAATCCCTGCATGCATGCATGCTGCTGGCTTGCTGGCAAGCTTCTTGAGAGCCCATTTGTGTTCCTTACTGCTGGCTGGCAATGTAGGTTGGAACCAGATTTAAAGTGTTTGGATCAGAGTTAGATTTTTCCGTCACTGCTCGTGAATCAACAGTTTTTGGGAAGGAGAGCTCAACTGCCATCACCACGGGCAAGGACTACCAGTCATCATCAACGACGTCAGATACAAGGCAGAACACAAGGGTACAAATGAATACATGAAATATAAGGTTTAATTATCATTTGTGCATTAGATTATGATGAAACCTGCTTGCCATGTACTTCCATTACAACCCACTCACTTAAGTAGCGTCCTTCAGATTATTACCTGTAATAGCATTAATACGCCCGTTTCCAAAATAGTAAAACCTTAGCACCTTTCTGCAGGGCACAGAATATTCAATTGGCACCACGAGTGAAAACTCTCGGACTTGGTCTACCAGCCAGACAAGTAGCCGGGAGAGGACCACTGCTGCAGAGGTATCAAGCCAGCAGACAAACTCAAACACACTCACCCAGGGCTCTAGCCAGGCACGTGGCCTGACCATTGGTGAAGACAAGACCTTCTCTACAGAGCAAACCAGTGAAAGGGGCGGATGGCAGGAAGTGAGTCGCCAAAACACCTACGGTGTTGATGTTAGCCAAGGTGAGGCATCTGGGAGATCCCGGGATCCCAGGATCCTGGGATTGAGACATGTCATGGTCGAAAATCCTTCAGCTGAAGGATTTTGCAGATCTGCAGATGGTGGAGGGTAAAGTGCCCCTAGTTGATGGACGGTGGTGACCTCGGATAAAGTGATAAGCTGACCAGGAATATTCCTATTAATGGAGTTGAGCCACTGTCGATTGGTGGTGGGTGGTCGGCCCAGGTGCGGAACCTTAGCAATCCACTGAGAAGTTGAATAGGGTGACTGGATGAGGGTGCCTCGAAATACCGGGTAGGCAGGGTTTCGTAGGGTAGCTGGCACGGGTGAAGATATACCCCCCTGTTCCACACATCATACATTATGATGATGGGTAACCGTGTTCCAGTTGTGTTAGGTCATGCTTAATAACCTGTGTTTGACATGCATAACCATATATACTACTAGTATGCCTAGTAGGTAGGCTTGCTCTTATAATGCATGGATCTCAGGTGTAGGGTGGGTTTTGTTTATGATGGAGACACTAGCTAGTCACTGGATGATGAAATTGTCCACCAGTAAATGTGTGGTATCTAACCTTGTCAATGATGCTACAGCGCCACCATATCATACGCTATAATGAGGTTTTAGTGTGTAGTACGTACGTTTTATGGCAGGCTGCCCGTTCCTCATCTTCTACTATGTTTTGTTGTATGCATGTGCTCAGGCTCCACCAAAGACCAAAGCCGCAGCAGGAGCCTTATTTCAACCAGTGAGAGAAGTGACAGCTCGGAGCTTAGCAAGCAGCTGACAGAGAGCGTCAATGAGGGAGTAACCAACTCAGCATCTGCCTTCTACCAGGTGAGAAACAGAGAGCATGTGTATGATTGTAAACATGCATCTTTTAGGATCATTATAGCATAATCCAAACAATAAATGTCGATCAGCTTGATATTGCAGATATTAATTATGATACTTATTAAATGTCTTTCATTGAGTTAAACTGCGCAGCTTAGGCTAATAAGCATCCTTCTGATGGGAAATATGGTTCACGCAATGTGGTTCCATCGATCGATACCAAACAGTGGAACATGAAAGATTGGATTGTAGGGGTGTATGTAACCTATCCATACAGAAGATAGTGAGCTACAGATCTGCTTTAGTGTATATGAAGTTCTGTATAAGTCTGTATCATATATATCAGGGTGTTGTATAGCTGCACACCGAATGGTATTGTATTCTGTTAGCGTTTCTAATGCAGGTACTCGTACTGGACCTCGCAGGTCTATTGGTAGAAAACTTACATCTATAGCATTTCTTTAGTTGCAATTAAAGAAATGCTATAGATGTAATTACATCTATAGTTGCGCCATGCATAATGTTTGACTTATTTCATTAAGCAGCTCTCGAATAGCCCGCTGATATAAATCTATTCCTGTCCTGGCAGGTTATGACTGAGCGTACCAAGGCAATTACTGAAGATGTTACCAAGGGAAAAGAGAGTACACGTGGTACCGAGTTCAGCTACACACTTGATACAGTATGTTATTTCAGGGCGTGGTGCTGTATGTCTCGGAAATATCCTAGCTCATAAAGTCCTGTATGTACCACGCTATCTCAACTGTGTGATTGTATGAATCGTGGATCACAGCTTGACCCACCATCGGTAATATGTTTTAGCATTTGTAGACAGGGTCATAATATAATAGATCTAGATGGGACCAAGAAATATGTCATATGTAGATTCACTGTATAGAATGGTCTATATATATTTCCTTTCTTGAAGACACTGTTATGGATGCTTGCAGACATACAGTTCACAAGTGACATTCAGCCCCGACAAGCTGGCTGTATCACTATATATGAGTGTGGAGGAATATAAGGATGCTCGCTACACAGCTTTGGTAGAACTTGAGACCAATGTGCGTAAATAATGCTAATCATGGGGCTGGCGGTCTTTATCCAAATTGGCCTGGGAAGTGTCAACAGCCATCCCAATTTACTAACCTGCAGGTTATATAAGTACCAGCTGTTGCTTGTATAGCTAATCGATCCGTAGTATTACGGAATTGATAATTTTTTATCAATCACTAACCAGTCTTAAAGGTACAGTTCATAAATGTGCATTTACCTTAGGTGTATGAAGCTTACACAAGGCCCGAAGATCGACGGTGTATAGACAATCAAATTTTACAGACGAACCTCTAAATAGCACCCACTGAGTACATCAGTTGTCAAGTAATGTCCAACAACGTCCAGATAAGCTTCAGTACTACATCTAGATTTCCTTTGTTCCCAATCCACTTCTCCTTATGCTACTATTTTGAGTCATTATTGCTGCACAAATACTAATGCGTCTATGACACCCAACATATGTATGTGCCAAATTTGGCTTCTATATTACATCACAGGGCTGGGGTGGCAAACTGGTGCTTCCAGTATCTGGTGTCATGAACGGAATATTCTCTACAGCTACAATGACGGTGGATCAAAATGTAGATATTGACTGTGGTGGGCCAAAGCCTTGGGAGATCCTGGCTGCCGGTATGCACTCTGTGTGTATGTGTGTGTAGTATACTACACAGTATGTCCCATGCGTATCCCACTCACCTAACTGAAGTACATCATCCACTACAGGTTTCTGCTTCATTAAATCATAAAACTTCACACATATCCCTGCATCTTTATAAGCCTTGCTTAGATCAGGCACTACTGGTAAGGCACAGATTATTGCCCTGGGAGATCCCAGGATCGAGACTTGTCAGGGTCAAAACCCTTCCAGGGTAGAGCGCCCCTAGTTGGTGGACTGTTTGATGGACTGCGAGCTGACTAGGAATGGAGTTGGGCCGCCGTCGATCCGGCAGATTCCATTGAATGCTGGTTGTGGGTGTGGATTCTGAGCGATCCACTGAGAAGTTGACTAGGGTGACTAGATGAGGGTGCCCCGAAATACCGGGGAAGGCAGGGTTTCGCCAGGTAGCGGCCACGGGTGAAGATGTGCCCCCTTGTCCCACACATCATATAATTATGTGGGACGGGGAATATGCTGTAATTATAAGCCACACATTCTTTGACTTGTCTGATTGCATTACCTTGTGTGCTATATGCCCAATGGCATACTCCAGGCCGGTTCCGGCCCGGTTCCGACCTAACGGGTCCAGTTAACGAGATGGGTAACCGGTCACAAGGTTCATGCCCACGTGTCACACCCCGACAAGCTTAGGAGGTTAAGGCAATGTGAATGCCGGGTGACAGGGGTGACAGTCTTGTGCAGGCACATTTGGAGACTAGTTTACACTGAGATTGGGGTGATGTTGGATTAGAATACTTGCAGTTCATGAAATTGAGGAAATGTGTTGCATAGGCATATCCAAACGTTTCAGAGGGACGTTGTTTCGCCCGTAACAAACTTGTTACGGGCGAAACAAACTGGATTTCCACAGTCCCACCACTCAAAGAGCTCCCCACACCATCGCAAAGTCCCTTTTTTATTACAGACACATGTAACGAGTTGTCATAGCTTGAGATTGTCGATGGGGATCCTCTAGAGT
>NW_003307559.1:1076674-1091429 GCF_000143455.1 Volvox carteri f. nagariensis
CGTTAACGCCATTCAACCGGCCGGTTGGGTTAATGGGCCNCAAACGGTCGGTAACCGGCATGTTTATGCCATAGGGATGTGCGGGACAGGGGTACGATCATTCTGCTGTAGCCACACAATTTTCTGGAACCCTATATTATGGATCCATTTGGACGATAATTATCATCAATTATACTGTTATTCAGTTCACAGATTGCTTTTCGGAATTGTGAAGCCCCATCCGCAATAGGATACCTTTAACACCAGGTAAAGGGGAAATGCTGGTGGAATTGTATACCCCACCGCAGTACTCACACTCCCTGAAGTAGACATCCCCAGGTATCCCATAATAGAGTTTAATGACTTGGTCAGAGGCCAGATTTTTAAAATGGATGTCTTTTATGTGCTAGACTTGATAGGCGTGTTGCCTTGAGGCATGGGAACCTTCCCATGCATCTATCCGCTTTGGGGCAAGGTGGGTGCAGTATTATTATCAAAGTGCTAAATGTTCCAATCCAGGGATGGTCCGGGGTTTAGTTTCCATCTCTTGGTGATCCACACAAAGGCATTGATCAATTTGAAGGGGCTCAATTGGCGCACTACTGGAATTCCAGTAGTACACCACTTACAATGCTTACGTTCACCACTATACCACTACAGCTAAAACATAGTCCTGACTGGATGCGAAATCATCTTGCCTGATTCTGGTCCTCAGGCATGGATGTCATATACGATGACTCCAATTTCAAGCTGTTACTCAGCCGCCAGCGCACCAGTTACCGTAATGCTCATGAAGCCTGCAAGTGGTTTGGTGGTGTACTCGCCAGCCCAAGCAGCCGTACAAAGCAGGATCGGTTAACAAAGGTAAGCCTTCCTCCCAGCTCCTACAGAGCTTGTGTCATGCTGATCAACTCATGAGTTAATCAATCATGAATTAAAGATGGTTAAATCAAGTCTTTCAGCCATGGAGTATCACTTATATGAGAATGGCCCATATACCCGCTGGTAGTAACCTTCCTCTTATGACTTGCTTATAGAGGAGCAGGAACACCATGTAAACCTCTGCATGCTGCTTCCATGCTACTTCTATGTAAAACAAATCTCTAGTATTAATATTGTATTTGGCGTTGCAGGCATTGGCAGAGGCGCCATCTTCTACCATAACCAGTGACTTCCTATGGATTGGTGGTTATCAGGCCCTAGCGAGTGTGGGCAATGCGCAGGCATGGATATGGTCAAGTAATGACAGATATGGGTAAGGTATATTACGTTACCTGGTTTGCTGCTGATTAGGTGTAGTCTTGATACTAAAAATAGGATTCCTCATCTATGGAATAGTAGGATGTCAGCTTCAATCCTCGTGGCTTGGAAAATTGTGGAGGCCCTGTTCAGGCTGCTGCACAGTCCAGTTTTTCTTAAGGGGATAAAATATGCTGGATAGTCTAGCCTCTGACCCTTCCTCATCATCTATCCTGTACACCTAGAGTCATAGAACCCTAAATATAATTGCAGGTCTATAAGAGTGGAGAAGCCTGTATGAGAAACGAAAGAGTGTCTGTAAACTATCTGTTTTCAGGCCTAGACCATAGGTTTGCCAGGTCAATTACTAAGGAATTGGAATCGCTATCTTTAAAATCTACCATGGCAAAATGGATATGGATTACAAATAGACAGGCTGACAGATGGATGTACATAGACTTTGGTTACTAGTTACCGAACAGGTGTAGTGAGATGTTGATATCATCCTTTAGTGTGTCTTTATTACTGTAGCAGCCGGTACACAGTACGGCACATATGCGCAGAGCGCGACCACCAGCATCTCGAGAGGCCTTTTCAGCGGCCAGCTGCTACAATTACCCATTATCGCCAAACTGCTTACTACACATCTGTACAGATGACAGGTTGATAAGTGGACATAGGTAATCCTGATAAGGGAGAGGCCATTTTTGTTGAGGTGCTTCATGTTATAAGTCATGCAAGTAGGTTGCTTGTGCCAAATGCCTTTATGGCCGACTCCAATGCTACCTACCATCCATACACAGGTTCACTGATTGGATCAGGGATGGGCGCTTCCAAGGAACTTCTACTTGTCTTTCATTTCGCCGCCTGAGTGACCTACCCAATCGCTGGTCTACCAAGGCACAGTGCCGAGAGACACTGAGTTTTGTGTGCCAGGTCATAAACCTTGAGGATGGTACGTTGTCTTAGTAGTACCATTACTACAAATGTTACTTGCTCCTTTTGGTCGGGTGCAATGCTCTATGTTGTGTAATTTTCAGGCATGCATCTGAAAATTGGACGAGTATCTATGTTGTATTCTGGGCATATAATGGGATCTGCATCTGCCGATTGATACTTTCTGTAATTACAGAAAATGATAATAGTTGTAGTCGTACAATAACAATCTTCAGCCCATCTATTATCATTCTTTACTATGATACAAATAAATATATGTTCTATCTATGCATACCATAGGTTTGCCTGATGAACGTTCATGGTTAACCATGAATTTAAATACTAATACTAAGCGGCCCAGAAGCCTCCCACTCTGTAACATTACACACAAATACTACTAATTGTACACTAGGTTAGGCACTACTGATAGAGCACGCACCCAATGCCTCCATAGGTTCCGGGATCCGGTCGGAAATTCTTCCAATGGTGGAAGAAAGAAGTGTCCCTAGTTAATGGACTGTGGTGACCTGGGATAAAGTTAACCTGCAAGCTGACCAGGAATGGAGTTAAGCCGCTGTCAATCCGGCAGATTCTATTGGATGCCGGTGGTGGGTACAGAACCTGAGCGATCCACTGAGAAATTGGCTAGGGTGACTAGATGAGGGTATACGGTACGTACCCCGAAATACTGGGGAAGGCAGGGTCTGCCGGGCACTGGCCACCGGTTGAATATATGACTTCCCTGTCCCACACATCATACTACCTATATCTTTTAAGGCACTATCATCCGCACTACATGGTAGGGCATATATTGTTATATAACAATTCTGCAGACAAGACCCTATATAACAAGGTAATCTTCCTGTTTATGTTTGTGCAGAGTGCCCTCGTGGCAAAGCAGGGGAGCCACCGTATTGTGAGCCTTGCACTGGGGAATATTTTTCTGGCCAGGCAGGGCAGGCCAAATGCTTGAAGTGAGTGGCTTTATTGATGTGCAAGATTCATCTGTAAACGACACATACGTGACATACATGACGTTTAAGAGTTCAAAATTGTGATGCAAGGGCTCTAAGTTCACGATAATGTACAAGGGTTCTGAGGTCACGATAATGTATAAGGGTTCTGAGGTCACGATAATGTATAAGGGTTCTGAGGTCACGATAAGGTATAAGGGTTCTGAGGTCTGGATTCGGAGTTCAGGGTCCTGGGAGTTCAAGACTCAAGGGCCAATTGGGAAAACCAGAGGTTAATGTTATAGGTGTAAGGGTTCACCCTTGGGACCTAAGATTATTCAAGGCCTTGAATAATTAAACCTAGGTTTAAGCGATTGCTTGCATTCATTTGTAGGTGTCCCTTCGAGGTTGCCGACCTGGACCACAATGGCTACAATGATGATTGCTTATGCCCCCCAGGAAGTGCAGGTAATGTAATGCAAACTCAACTGCATAACAAATGATGTCCAAATATAAAAATTTTCAGCTAAAGGGCCTTGCAGTGGCAATGACTTGATGTGCATGTTCCAGTCCTGAGCCATCAGCAGACACCCAAATATCTGCTAAATTGGTATATTTTACCATGGCTGATGCCTTGACAGGTAACTACACAGCTGGGTGCACGCCTTGCCTCGACATTACATATGCACCAACAGCTGGCATGAGGGCATGCAGCATATGTGTTAATGGCACAGCAGTACGGAGGCTTGGTGCGACACCTTCTGAGGGTAATACAGATTGTCAACCTCCAACTACCAACATTACGCGGCGCCTTCAGCTAGGTGTAACTGGGAACATGAAGGACGCTTTGGATGTGCCTACACCAAGGCACTTATCCTCCATAACTATGTTTCAACAAGACATCTTATCATCCCCCCAGCCACCTTCATCCTCACAAATAAGCCAGCCCAACAACTGCTCAGCTTTATGGGAGCGGTTGGAGCTCTTAAAGGCCAACCCAAACATCAGTGCATGTGGTAATATTATTGCTACAAATAGGCGAATATCCAACATTGCCAACGCTACCATTACCAACTGTGCATCAAATACTACAGTCAAGGCTTGCCTCCAGGTGAGGAAGACAACCATACCTTGGTGTAACACAGCAAAGGTGTAACCCGGGATGTTCAGATGGGCCTTGCGTCGTTACACTTGGGCAATTGCCCAATGCTTGCAAGCATTCCGATGATTGCCATTGGGATTGATGTATGGTGTCAGTGAGTGAACATTTAGAAATTTAGCAAATCCCAAATCACTTAATCCACACCACTTACAAGGGACTGTATATGCCTTTGCAGGAGCTGGGCCCTATTGTTGACGCCATGATTGCATCACGCTGCTGTGACTTACTGGCACGGGTGGTGGAGGTATTCAGGCCACCACGTGCTTTATGTATTATGCGAAATTTCGCACCAATTAGGTAAAGTTGCATCTCATGGTCGGATGACCAAACCTAAGTGTCCAAGGGGAGCCAAGTATGTATGGGGAGCATACACACATAATACATTCATATACATATACACATACACACATACACACATACACGTACACATATACATATACACATATACACATACACATATACACATATACACATATACACATATACACATATACACATATACACATATACACATATACACATATACACATATACACATACACATACACATATACACATATACACATATACACATATACACATACACATACACATATACACATATACACACATACACATATACACATATACACATATACACATATACACATATACACATATACACATATACACATATACACATATACACATATACACATATACACATACACATACACATACACATACACATACACATACACATACACATACACATACACATACACATACACATACACATACACATACACATAGTTGAGGCGCCATTGATCCGCTAGATTTGGTTGGATGCTGGTGGTGAGTTGCTGAACCCAATGAATGCATTCTGAAGTCGGATGGGGTGAACGAATTAGGGTGCTCCTCTAGCAGGGGAGAGCAGGGAACTGCCTCCAAGGGAAAGGGGGCCGCTGGTGAAGCTATACCACCCTGTAACACCATACATACACATGTCTACCAGCTGAGTACAAAATAAAGACCTCCATCACAGATGGGGACTGATGAAGTGTCGTAATAATTAAGAAACTCACAATCCTACGGGACATCAAAAATACATATTCCTTCTTCGCTCGAAGGGGGAGGAATGTAAGAAGGGTTCAGCTCCCTTGGCATCTCTCTGAGTACTCTTTGCTTCCTGTTTCATACCTGTATCTATATCTATTTATCTATCTCTTTATATATATACATGTATATTGACACTACTGTCTTATACAGTTTAAGGTCCTGGGTTCGATTCCTGGGGAGACCCCCGACATCGTCGGGAGCGTGAGATTCTGGCTAGCTGCTGAGATGTGGAGTTGAGGTCAAGTTGATGGATCGAGCTTCGCACGCTGGATGGGTGGCGATTGCTGAACTCTCTGTCCGGATGTTCGGGTGAATGGATGAGGAGATATCCTACAAGGCAGGATCAACCGCCTTGGACTTCCAGTTCGTATGGTGTAGTACAGTGTGGTAATGGTGGATGGTGCTGTATGGTGCGACAAATCGTAGAATTGACAATGTGTTCAAATGGTGCAGAAGGCTCCCACTCTGTAACAATCCAATTCAATATATCTATAAATATGTGTAATATAACGAAAATATAATATATATAATATTATTATTCTATACTATACATATATTATATTATATTATATTATATTATATTATATTATATTATATTATATTATATTATATTATATTATATTATATTATATTATATGTAATATATTATGTAATGTAATATAATAAATATATATGTGCTTACTGTTAAATCTGTACCAACCTTCCATTAGGTCTTCCTTTCTATGTTTCCCTGTGTATTAGCTAGGATGTGTATTAGTTATCTACCACGTCTTCAGAATCGAGGATTGGAACAGTATATACAAACTAGACCTTTGCTGCAATAATAACCTCTGCTGTCAACGATTATCCATTTTTTGTACCCCCACCCTGACAGGCATGCTTTTGGATTTTATCAGGATGCTGCTCAATGTGATGGCCATATACGGCTCGTGAATGGCTGGCCAGATGGCAGCAGTGGCAGGCTAGTATAAAGCGGAAAAATGCCACATCTGCTAGGATTGATCAATCATGATGTGTTGAATGCTATCGATGACTGATACCAGATAGTTGAGCCAGCATTAGGCCCTGTAGATTAGCTCATGGCCATTGCATCTATGGTGTGAAGCCTTGCCCTTGGTGCTGACAACACCAAGGTGGCCTTGCCTTAGATCTGGACAGACCTATTGTTGCATGTCGCCTCAGCTTCCTTGGTGCCGTGCTTCCATCACCACCACCACCCTTGCTGGGCATGGAGAAGAAGATATATCTTCCCCTATATATAGGGGAATAGAAGCTAATAATTTGTCTTATTTGGTAATCCATGGATTAATGACCAGGAAGGCAAGGAAAGATTGCAACAAGGGTTCCTAAGCAATCATGGCATATTAAGCCAATAATTTGGTAACAGTATGGATTATACATGATACCATGATAGAAGCAAAAAATTAGCTACACATGCCCATTGCCACACTAATTAATGCTTTGCTTGTAGATGGATCAGATCCAATACATTATGACACAAATCCTACCATCTGAATGTTTTGCAGAGTTGAAATATTTCATGATGGCCAATTGGGCACTATCTGTGATGATGCCTGGGATGATGATGATGCATCCGTGGTTTGTCGCCAACTTGGGTTTGATGGTGGTTATGCTGAGTGGGGTGGTGCATTCGGCCCTGGACTGGATTGGCAACCCATCTGGATGAACAGGTTGGTACAGGTGATATGCATGATTGCCAGATGTTAGTATTGATGGATGCTCCTTTGTAGGCTTTACGCATATACCATATTGGGGTTGTATCTGAATCTGTCCATGTTCCCAACTCGCTCTGTTGAAATTGCAGGGTGGGATGCAAAGGTGATGAGTCAAGTATTACTGCTTGCGGCCGTTGGGGAGGGCCCGACAGCTGGGGTAACCATACCTGCTCTCACTGGGAAGATGCAGGGGTTACTTGCTTCAACTGCCCTGGATGCCCACAACAACACTCCCTGAGGCTAGCAGGCAACAAAACTAGAAGGGCGGCTTCAGGACAATCATGGATAGAGGGCAGGTGAGTCCCATATTGATGACAATGCATGAAGCAGTAGATCATCTTGTCCACCTTTTATGAATTCCTGCTATACCCATGCGTATCCATATTTGCTGAGTTTACGTCACCAATTGTTATGACAATATCTATAGCTGGTTTGACAATGGTAGAGTAATATTTGTATGTACCATTACAATTACGTTTTTACCTCAACCCAAATCATGCAGACTGGAGATCTGGCATAACCTGAATTGGGGAACTGTATGCTCTGATTGGTTCCATCGTATAAATGCTGAGGTGGCATGTCGACTGATGGGCTATCATACAGGAGAGCTGCTGCCACCAGAGCAGGCAGCAGCATATCTCGTTAATACAACATTAATTCAGGTAGGCATTCATAATGTCCTAAGTAATGCTGGAACGAGATATTCTAGTGGATCAATCAACTCAGGATAAGCACTAAATATTTTACATTATTAGCAATTCAGTATCTGCATTTTTGTGATATTTATTGTGGTAAACAAACCAAGCTACCCTGTTGGCCATTGTTGTATGAAACTATGTGACGAAGAACTCAATAATCAAATACACAAAAGCTTAAACATGTCACTGCTGATTAAATGAACAACTAAACTCTTGTTCCCTTATACCATTGCTTTAACAGGGGTCAGCCATCCCGCCTATCCAGCTTGACAATTTGGACTGTCTGGGTAATGAGACTTCATTAGCTGACTGCAGTCATAATTCCTGGGGCTTCCATGATTGTAACCACAAACAAGATGTGGCGCTAAGGTGCTGGCGGTACCAGCAAGGTTGAGTAATCACGAAAATATTGTTTGTACATATCTCGTATACGAGATATGTATTATAATACGTATTAGAGCTTAGGAAGGACTTACAGAGAGAGAAAGAGCTCTATGTTGTAAGTCTGCTTATTCGGCTATACTCTCGAGAGTATAGTCGAGCTCGACTAAAGCCTAATAAGGACAAAGATACACAGGGATACCATCCGAACCTGTAATCCCTGTCAATCATTATACTCCCTTTTTGCTGTGTGTACTGTGTGTATATACTAATAGTGGAACCCTCTTGCATTTCACAGGCAAGGTGCGACTGGTTGATGGTTGGCCTGACCAGCAGCAGCCTGGCATTCGGATAGCAGGCCGTCTTGAGGTGCTTCTCGGGGAGCAATTCGGTGGAGTATGTGCTACAGGATTTGATGCTTGGGATGCTACTGTTGCATGCAGACAACTTGGGTGAGTCTCAAGGGATGAATGAGGGAAAAAACGGCAGCTACCATTTTTGGGGACTATAGTCCCCACAGAACTGATATATCTCATACGCTACCTATGATTGTGTAAAGTTGAGGGGGTATATTTTCAACTAAAGCCATTAGCCTAGCAGTCTATATACTCCGATGTTCACATCGAAACATTTCAAGGCACTCTCTTCCTTCTCACCCAACTCTGTGGGATCATGATCTCATGAGATCATGATCTCATGATCACTAATCACTGACTCACCACCACCACCAGCATACAGAGGAATCCGCTGCTGGATCAACAGCAGCAACAGCTCCACCCCTGGGTGGCCCCCAGCTCCTGATGTCGCTGCCCCACAGTATGGCACACATCACTAATATTTCCATATCACATGTAAGATGGCCATCCCAGCATCTAAGGCCTTTCTGGTGGCCAGCTCCTACAGGGGTATTATGGTTACAGTACTGAACCTGAAGTTAATATCGGATGAACCATGCAGACTATCGGATATCGGCATAATTGTCCAAGTGTAGTGTAATCGGTAACAAGTTATATGACGCATGGATTTGCACTGCATGCCAACGTTTGGACGCGTCCGGCCAACGTACGGCCGCCCGCGGGCTCTTATTTCAGTGAACTTATGGAGCAAAACGTTTAAGTTGACATCTGACCCAGGCTCCCTCCCAAGTATAAATACTCATCACTTTGAAAATCACAATATTGACTTCTGTTATAGAGTCATAGAGTGTTCCTTTGGAGTCAAGCAATCGATTACAGGAGGCCCTTGAGAGATAAGCCTCTACTCGAGTTGTACACAGGGTACGACTACAACATGTAATCCACAAACGACAAGAGTTAAGCACATCCTCTCAATGTGACAAATGCTCACACAAGAAAGTTCTAATGCACAGGTAACAAGTACCTAAATATGCGCAAACCAAGAGCGTGTTAGCTCATTTTGTCAACCTAACGATTAGTGGAATGAACATAAGGCAACTACTTAACACCTTGCAGTAGCGACCAAACGCCAAAACTGAATACACGGATGTTACTAAAAGAAAGATGGTTAATGGACGTGACGCTAAAATGATGTGACACCTCAATGAAGGCCGATGTGAAACTCAAAATATTTGAGTTTCACAACCATTAATGATTGTCCTCCCCTTGTCATGATGGGCATGATGTTTAGCCAGTCAGTCAGTCACCCCAGTTAGGCAGTCACCCCAGTCAGCCAGTCAGTCAGTCAGTCAGTCAGTCAGTCATGTATCAGTCCAATTATCTTATTTTCTGGCTCTTGATTGGATTTCAAGGACAAACTAACCAGCTGGATTGCTTATTACATGTGCAGGTATGCTGAAGCCATACTAACTGCTGGCAACGAGACCCAATGGGCACCACCTCTTGGGCAGCCTGCAGCCATGTCTGAGGTCTACTGTCTTCCAGATGAGACACAACTGTACAATTGTGGTTCCGACTATTCCAGTAAAGGATTGACGTGCAATCAGCAGCAATTCGTGAACATCACCTGCTACAGTAAGCCGTTCACATGCCGTAATTCCAAATCACTGATCTCACTGATCTCACATCTAAGTTACCTACATGAAACCTGCAGATCCATCACCACCGCCTCCACCAAGTCCTTTTCCACCAAGGCCGCTTCCCCCAAGCCCCCTCCCACCAAGTAAGCCACCCCCAAGTCCACTGCCCCCAAGTCCACAACCCCCAAGCCCGTTGCCAGGAGCTCCATTACTACCAAGTCCTCCACCACCAAGTCCTCCACCACCAAGTCCTTCACCTCCAAGTCCACAACCACTTAGTCCTTCACCTCCAAGTCCACAACCACCGAGTCCTAAACCACCGAGCCCACAACCACCTTTACTACCCCAGCCGCCTAGCCCAAAACCTCCAAGCCCACCACCAGCAAGTCCACCACCACCCATACCACCTCAGCCACCTAATCCTTTTCCTCCGAAACCACCTAACCCAAACCCTCCGAGCCCACTTCCTCCACCCCCCCCTCCACCCCCTCCACCAGGTGAGTCAGACATAAACATTGGGTTTGTATTTCTGGATGTAAGGTTTGGTTTATCAACCAGGAGTTTTTTCTATTCCAATAATGTTGTGTGCTTTATATGTGCTGATTGTACGCTGTTGTTTATTCCCTACAGCACGTGGTTCAATGTAAGAATCAAAGTACAGGCTCCCAAAATTAATATTTTTGGTATCATTTACATCATACCCTATGGCATAAAACGGGGGGTTAACCTTCAGCGTAACCCAGGGGGTAGGGGTAGGGGTAAGTACGAACGGAGGTGGGTAACCTAACCCCGAGGGAGGGGTAACCCCTTACCGCGGGGTAACAAAGGGGCCGGGGTAATACACTACTGATAGGTATCAAACAGGGTAACCCATGTTTACAAATGTGCCTCGACTGAATTTTTCACCCGCGCCTGTCTACACACGCAAACATACATGTCCACCAATCATCAAAAGATCCAGGCACTTACCGCCGCTCCAGACCCAAGACCTAAAACTTGCGGACCAGCCAACGGGTGGCAATCTAAGGCCGGCCGGTAGCTTAAGTGCCCCGTCCCGACCTGCTAATTCCAGCTATGAGCACAACCTATGCAAAACTATCCATAGTATGCTCGTTTTCAGAGCAGGCTCTCCTAAGAGTGTTGAGGGTCTTGGGCAGGAGATCCAGATGTTTGACCCCGAACCCGGTCACACCCGGCGAAGTGTAAGGCGCCTTCCCGGAAAATTCTCGGGTGTCACTGGGTGTCTTGCAAAATGAGGTGCACCATAAGTGTGGGCCTGTGCTGCAGCTAGGCAGTCAACGGTCTTGTTGTGGTGGTCCGTGCATGCTAGCATGCCACCATTTTTGCCGCCATATGCACCAGTATTGTAATGGGGATTATAAATGTGCATTGTATGTATGGTCAATATGATTGACTGAATTGGTGATATTGGTCATCGTTTTTTTAGGATGTCCGTCTAATTAAAAGACCAGCCAAGAGTGTGCATAATATGAACTTAGCTGTGATTAAACTTGAATGTGCTTATTAGGAATATCAATGGAGGCAGAGCAGCATGCACATATGTGTACCCCGGCTGGTAATATGTCGGCCAACGTCGGCCAAGGTTAACCTCAGGACTGATTGTCTGATGTTTTCGCAGCCACTGGCAGAACTATTATATAAGAACGGATGGCAACCAAAGGCATCCATCTAGTGAATACCTGTAGTCGACTTGCGTGCGTGCTGCCAGCATTGGCGCCTTGTCCTGTACTCAGCTACAAGCTCTCGTTTTACAGCAGCCAAATAGGCCAAGAGGTAGGTACTTATTCCTTATTCCTTGTGCGCAAGGAATAAGGAATAAGTACATACCTCTTGGCCTATTTGGCTGTGTGTGCTGCCAGCATTAGAAAACTTATGGTTGTAATGGCGAACAATGCTTCCCGAGATACCACGATACTGTAGGTTGCTAACATTTACATATAAAAGTAAAAGTATCCTTAAGCGGAATTTACGATGTGGAAAGCAAATAAGGCGAGTAGCCTATAGGCCCATACATATGTCCATAGTCCAGGGCAACGGAGGGGGTTACCCTGGGCCCGTGTTACCCCTCCTGTTAGGTAGGAACTTACAAGGGGGTTACCAAAGGGCTACCGGGGGTTGAAGGTGGGTAACCCATGGATTACCAACCCGATCAGTGCCATAGGGATAATAAACAAGCTGTATGCGCTTCCTCAAAGCGGAAAAAAGGAGGGGGGGCCCCTGCATCCATACAGACCGGTAGCTAGGGTGGCACGTGACAATTGATGGGTAGTGTCAACGTGGTAGGAGGTGTGCTTGTTGCAGCAGTGCTGGTGTTGTGGGAGCTATGCTTACACCGGCAGAATCGCCAGCACCGCCTGCGGCCGCCACGTGAATCGCGTCCATCCTGGGTGCATGCCGCATGGAAAGTGGCAGACGCGTGCTGTACGGCAAGTTGGAATGCCCGTGGGGGCAAATGGTAACGCAAGCTGGTTGTTCGAGTTATCATACGCCGTAATCTCAGATATGGATTATGAGATACGCGGCACCTTTTGAGATTAAATTTAGCCCGAGAGGTGTTGATGTGACTTTGACCTTGGTCAATGGAAGCAGCCAAACTTGTTTGTGCTCATACGATTTTTGTTGGCTGCAGGCGAGATACCTTGCAATAGAGAGTGCCATATATTACCAATAACGCGTTTCAGCCGGGCGAGATATTATGTTTGGTCCGTTACACACACACACACGGACACACAGGCAATCCTACAGGGCGGGCCCCCCCCTGAGCGCTTCACGCTGGGGCCCCGGCCAAAATGTTAATTTGGGAGCCTGTACTTTGATTCTAGGCATATATGGGCATATGCATAATGTATATAGGGATAACATCTTACCTGCTTAGGCTACTTACCTGCTATGTAATGCGCTGCTAGTGCTGCAGCTGGTTGATATTATTGTGTGAATAGGGGGAAAATACACCTTCACCCATGGTCACTAGCCTGGTAGTCACTACCTTCTCTGGGCATTCTCAGTCATCGATCCTTCTCACCCACGCCAATTTCAGTGAAGTCAAGTGGCGTTTTTGGCTTAGAACCTATCACCAGCATTCTGTGGAATCTGTCAGATTAACAGTGCTATAAATTCTAACACTGGTCAGCCTGCGGGTTACCCTGCCTAGTTCCACCAATGTCTATCATTTGGAGGGTGCTTTTCACCCTCTTATGGTTCAGGAGTTTACATCCTGTTCATCAGGATTGATCCTGGAACATACCTAGGATGTAGTTATACCTATTGTATTGCATCTTATCATATTTGTTTGTTGTTTCTGAAGCCTGTTTATATGCTGTTACATGTAATAAATTATGCTGACAGTACAGTAGCTCACTTAGTAGCTTGTAAGCAGTAACTACGCTGTAATAGCCGATGTAGTACGACTACATATCAACTTGGAAGGCTGCCAGCTAGTGCAATTGGTATTGAGACCTGTTAACAATTCTGAAGTCACCAGTTTGACCCAGTCGAATCACTAAAAGACGATATCAGGTCAGACGACTGTTATTCCACCAAATCGTGTAAATTGTGTAGTATACAGTACGGCCCACTTATCAACTACAAATATGCGCTTCACCAGCATCGCGGGGGCCCTTTTCAGCGGCCAGCTACTACACTCACTATAAAATAACGTGTTGTGGATCCTGCTATTTCCTCACTAGCAATCATACCCAAGAGCATTAATAGTATCAGCAACCTAGTTTCTATTCATTGTACTCATAATTGTCTTATTAATAGTTTAATGGCCCTAATAGAAAACTATTACTAAATTATGTAATAAGACTGATGTATACATCGTTTTTTTGCTACAGATTGCAGACAAATCAACGGCTATACAGCATACCCGGGAATGACCCACCGGGGCGATGAGTTGTCTGTTAAGACTACAGCTTCCCCGGTTGCTGCCTGTGAGGCAGATACCAGGTGCCGTGGATTTGATTATCAAGGTTCATATGACTCCGCACAATTGAAGTATACAGTATGGCCCATGGTTCAATATACCTCCACTACTAATCTCCAGGTATACAGCTGCTTGTATGCTCGAATAAGTGAGTATTTTCATGACATCTTCTACTTAGTTGATCTATAGTATATTGGATAAGGAGTGGTAGGTATTAGTAACAGGCATTTCCACAACACTGTAATAAGTAAATAAAGCTTGATTCATTCCTGCATTCCATGTGTACATCAACACCATTACAATGGTAATTACCCATGTGCCAGGTCATTCAGATAATGTAGTAGCTGTAGATAGTCGTGCACACCTGTAATCGATAAATACGCATGAAGGTGTGCTCCCAGAATCTGTAATGGCCTTTTCAGCGTCCAGCTAGTACAATTAAGGGGTCTAAGGGCTATTGAAATATTAATCACTCCACTCTACTCCACTCCATGCTGTGCTCTGCTCTGCTCCGCTCTGCTCTGCTCCACTCTGTCCACTCCGCTGCGCTCCGCTGCCCCGCCCTGCCCCGCCCTGCCCCGCCCTGCCCCGCCCTGCCCCGCCCTGCCCTGCCCTGCCCTGCCCTGCCCTG
>NW_003307559.1:1091485-1129622 GCF_000143455.1 Volvox carteri f. nagariensis
GTACGAGGGCTACATGGTGTACCCAGGACAGTACGACACAGGCAATTGCAATGCAGGCAATTGCAATCGAATCACAAGGAGCTCCAACCCTGCTGTTGATTGCAACGGAATATCATCATGCCTCGGATTTGATCAGGACGGTTACCTTTTGAATCTTGTATATCCTCTGATATTCGAAGTGCCTGTTCCTATGGGGAATCCAAGGCAATGCTTATATGTCCGCAAAGGTACGTAATTACTCAAAGAATAGGAGGATTTATAATTTCTGTTTCCCACTGTATATGCATACTCTATAAGTGTATATATCAAACCTACATGGCGTACTTGCTTATCAACTGTTACCTAGGATGACACATTCTGTTGGTTAAGTAGGTTTACCCGGCAGGTCCACAACATCTATCTTCTGCATCCCGCTATAATCATAAATGCACAAATATAGTGATATTTAAAATATTACCTACGTAGTGGTCTGTTAATGGAGTCTGGTTTATGCTACAAGCAAATATTGCATACCTTCCTAGCAAAGACTAGTTGAATATTGCTTCACACATACCTTTTTGCACCTTCAAATTGCAGGATGCCCACAGTATGATGGCTACACAGTATATGATGGCATGGTCCACCCAGGAGATGACATATCATGGAGTGGCACCCCAGTTGCCAGTTGTAATTCAGATGCGAGGTGCCGAGGGTTTACCTCTGATGGTTTTTTGAAGCATACTGTATGGCCACTCAGCTGGGTCGGAGATATTAACAAAGCAAGGCGCTGTATTTATGTTCGCATAGGTATGCAGCATCAGTGCATGCCTTTCCTCATTTGGCTACCTTGATATGTAAATGTATGTATCTATCTACATGCATATATATGTTTATGTATAGCATTTGGAATACAGATGAGTTACAAATATTGCCTGTGTTTTAGGGGGTGTGGAGTGCATTTGGGGCAGGAGAAGGCGTTCCGAAACTGAATTTTCCTTCAGTATTCCAGCTACAATACATATGTATTGCTTCCCAGCATCTTAGGAGGCCTTTTCGGCTCTCAGCTACTAGAAGTGGTATGAAGAACTTGCTTTAAAATTGGTTATGCCTGAAGTCACGTGTTTGAATTTTTTTCTGTGGAGCAGCTGCATGCATGAAAATGGAAAATATACCATGTTTGTTCATATTATTAAAATACATTCTGTAGCTGATGTGCATTACTGTAACGACGCAAATGCCAATCTGAGCATCCCGGGTTACGCCTTTGCTGTGTTACAATGGTATCGAGACGGGACCGCACGAATTCCGAAATAAACTTCGGGTCGGCGGTTCGATTCTGGCAACCAGCAAGTCGCAAATTGGCGATTTCATGGTGTAATGGATAAACCAGCGCACTGGCGCGAGGTGGGATGGCTCCTGTGCTCGAAATAATGGCCGAGGACGTCCATTGCTAAGTGGGGGGCAATGTAACGACGCAAATGCCAATCTGAGCATCCCGGGTTACGCCTTTGCTGTGTTACAATTACCATATATAAAGATGTTCTAAGATGACCTCCATTTATCTTTGAACCGTTCTTACCTTTCTTTAGTGTTTTTTAGGGCTCAGCAGCAGTCTTATGCATTCCCAAGAATTCTTTGCCTGCTCTTATCTGTTTAAGGCTATTCTTAATGGTTCTTTGCCTAGCGTACTTAGCCGTTCTTAAGACTTCTTAAGTGTTCTTATCAATTCTTAGGTCGTTCTTAGGGGGGTGTTCTTGGTGGATTCCTGGTGGATTCTTAATAAATTCTTTAGTGCTTTTAAGAATTCTTATCTGAGGTTATGGTTTTGTTAGTTTTTGCCACATACCTTCATTTGTTGCTTGTCAACCTCCATGCGCCACATACCTTCATTTGTTGCTTGTCAACCTCCATGGGATGTGAAATGACTGTAAGCCCTGTGGACCTGTCACAGTGTGAATTCACACGCTTCAAATCTCTAGCCCCGATGGAGTGGATGGTCGAGGATTGATGGACTTGGAAACTTAGGATACTGCATGGAGGTAACATGTAAATATTAAGTGTGATGGTGGTGAATGTGTTGGATTATGACCAACTTTATGACCGCGGTCATATTAGGATCCACTTTTTCGTATACTGACAACATGAATCGCAGATATTCCATGGACCTCACCTGTCATACCCCGCACTTGGCTTACGCAAGCTATGAACTGTTCCATGACAGGGTCTATGACTTTGGGACGAGTCATGACCGGATCATGACCACACATACGACCGGATCCATGACTGGATGTAGTAGCTGGCCGCTAAAAGGCTTCTCGAATGCTGGTAGACGCGCTTTCGCGCGTATTTGTAGTTGTTATGTGTGCGGTACAGTGTACCGGCTACTACACTGGAAAACCCGTCCATGACCAAGTCGTTCCCCGAGCAGTTCTAAGTCGTATATCTGCCAGACGGCACCTTCTCCATGTTCTATGAGCGTTTTTATAACTCTAAAGCATTCTTATATATATTCTTCTAATATATATTCTTCTAATATATATTCTTCTAATATATATTCTTCTAATATATATTCTTCTAATATATATTCTTCTAATATATATTCTTCTAATATATATTCTTAAGCCGCCTTCATGTTAATTGATCCAGTTAATTGATTTATAATTGATTTTGTCCATGAATATTTTTTATGCCTTAAAACACACATCATGGTAATTGCCATGCCACTGCATTTATTCAGGCCCCGTTCATTCGGTTGCTTCATACTTCATCTTTCCTTGCAGAATGTCCTCAATATGCTGGCTATACGGTACATCAGGGCCTGGACCATCCAGGTGACAACATCCGATGGGCCAGCAATCTCACTGCAGAATGCGATGCTGATGTCACGTGCCGTGGATTCAGCACAGATGGCTTTCTCAAGCATACTGTACTTCCTACAACCATGAAGTCAGACAATCCAAACCATTGTCTGTACATTCGCGCAGGCAAGTATTATATCAGTTAAGGCATATGTTTCTATAGGATATTGTTAATGCATTAACAATCAGCCATCAATATTTAGAGCATTAATTCCACATACCATCTCTATTTGTATGTCAACATAATTCCTTGGTTTGGCACCACTGGTAGGGCGCGACCATTGCCCCCGGGAGATCCTGGGATCGATACCCGTTAGGGTCAAAGTCCTTCCGTTGGTGGAAGGCAATGCGCCCCTAGTTGATGGACGGTGGTGACCTGGGATAAAGTTAACCTGCGAGCCGACCAGGAACGGAGTTGCGCCGCTATCGACCCGGCAGATTCCGTTGGATGCTGGTGGTGGGTGCGGAACCTGAGCGATCCACTGAGAAGTTGACTAGGGTGACTGGATGAGGGTGCTCCGAAATACCGGGGAAGGCAGGGTTTCGCAGGGTAGCTGCCACGGGCGAAGATACACCCCCCTGTTTCACACATCATAATTCCTGCTGCTTGTTTCACCTACACCAAGAAGTTGGTCTTACAAATCATCGGACTGTGTGTGTGAGAAATTTGTAGCTTGTAACTTATAACATACTATTCCTTCTAACCAAACTATTTTGCTGGGTTGTGTGATGTCAATGTAGGATGCCCTTCATATGATGGTTTCATGTCGTACCTGGGATATGACCATTCTGGCGATGACATCAAGTGGAGCAATAACCCTGCGGCTGATTGCAAAAGAGATCCCCTTTGCCGCGGATTCAGTACAACTGGCTGGATTAAGCATAATGTATGGCCTATAACACCTATAACCAACAATCCAAAGTTCTGTCTTTATGTTCGCGTTTAATGTGGCAATACATCGCCTCAGCCTACAGCAGGAGAAAGTGATTACCACAGTCAGAGTGCTCAACCATAGCTGGGGCACATCATGTATTGCGTGCTTGCAATAATGGTGAAAAA
This sequence comes from Volvox carteri f. nagariensis, assembly GCF_000143455.1. Lineage (NCBI taxonomy): Eukaryota > Viridiplantae > Chlorophyta > Chlorophyceae > Chlamydomonadales > Volvocaceae > Volvox > Volvox carteri. Next base: position 1,095,383 of record NW_003307559.1, read on the forward strand.
AATAGGTTGGCAGCTGCAAATGTAGAGTGTTGCTTTGTGGTTTGGAAGCGTACACGCACTGCAAGGTCATTCACTCCTAATTGTATGCTGATGAATACATCTTGCTTAGAGTATAAATGTTTTGGAAATGTGTCCCTCCTGTAGTAGCTGGCCGCTGAAAAGGCCTCTCGAGATGCTGGTGGACGCGTTTAGTGCTGTACGGTGTGCCGGTTACTACACCCTTATTATTACAGCACGTTAGTTTATAGCATGTCTTTGATTATGTATTTACCAGTACTGGTTTAATAACTGTGAGATACACGTTTTAGTTAACCTGCTGATGGTCCTCTGCTGGTTAAGTCTATGGAGAATAATAACATATCTAGCTGTGGTAGCTGTCAGGATTTGCTGGCATAATAATTGACGTGCTGTTTGGGTATACTCAGACCAATTTATAAGAAGCGGAATACAACACATGCGCATAATGTCTCAAAATCTGTCACTCTGTCACCTCTGTAACCTGGCACTAAATGACCGAACTGCAATTCCAGAACCTTATAATGGCGCAGCATTATTAACCTATCACCACCACCACCCCCTGCCGCGTGGGGGTGGTGCACCACTACCACCTACCTACCGTGGGGCCCCATAGGAGTTTTATACTGGCCTGTTACTGGTTTCCCTTGTAGTGGGCCTACACATCTCGACACCCAGAACCGCTATGGGTGGCGGCCCTGTAATGGGGTCTACTGAAACCGAGCTTGTGTGTGAAACCGAACAGTACTATTGGTAGTCCAGCACCAAGAGAAACGCGGGCGGTGACCGTTCACAGGATTCCAGCACCGAAAGGGGCGGTTGATGAAAAGCTGTCAATGCCTTGAAACAAAAGTGGACTCTATCTAGGAATTTGAATGCTTTGGCCAAAGCACGGGTCATTCTGTTGACTGGATTTAGGATTTTGTTGTCTGCTTTAATTGGAAGCTCTAGATCTACTACCGTTATCTAGTCAGTCTTTGTGTCACTTGGATGGAATCCTTGGTAGGGTCCGAAAATACGAACCAAGAGCTATTCAAAGTATAGCACACAGCACGGAAAGGGATTCCTTGGGCAAAACCGTACCGGATCCGAAAAATTGAACCAACAGCCAAGTAGGTTGAACACTCTGGGAACCTACTTGACATTGCACACGAACAGATTCCTCGGGCAAAACCGTCCAGTCCAGTTCTGAGATTTTGAGCCAACAGCTATCCAACCTACTTTGCACAGCACGGCAATGGATTCCACTGCCATACTGGTCCGTCCGATCCGGGATCCGAAACAATAAACCATATTTTCAACCTACTTCATCCGTTTTGGAGTTGGAGAGCCTAGGCGTCCGCACGCCTCGTACATTGTTCGCGGGTTTGCACACGCCTTGTAGGCTGTTCGTGGAACCGGGCATAGAGGGTGAGGGGCTTGCTCACGGCCCCCTGCCGCCCGGAGCTAGCCACATTTATCTTATAAAAGGTTTTCAGGTGACATCAAGATTTCGGGGTTTTCGGGTTAAGTTTAGTAAGGCAGGCCCTTTGCTAATCTTTGCATTTGACAAGCTAAAGTCCCGGGAGCGTTTGCCTTCTAGTGGAGCAGGGCGCCGAATGGTTGGCGATTGGCGACGTAACGTTTCGGTTCCACTGGGAAAGGAAGTACTGGGCAACCCGCCTTTCAGTTTGCCACCTAAACATCCTGGGGCACGCAGAACTGTGCAAGGTGTACATCTGCCTGGTTGTCCCCCTCTGGCCGACGCGCTACTGGTGGCCCTACCTGACTCAGGACCATGGCTAAGGGCTAAGGGAGCTGGGCAAGGCGTATGACCTTTTCCTGCCAGGGTCTACGGTAAACGAGGTCCAAAAGGTGCAGCTAACTGGCTGTCATTTGCCAACACCTTGTTGACTTCCAAACAACTACCCAAATCAACTTGCGAGCTGACCAGGAAGTAAGTTGACGCGCCGTTGATCCGCTAGATTTGGTTGGATGCTGGTGGTGAGTTGCCAAACTCAAAGGGTACACTCATAAGTCGGATGGGTTGAATGGATTAGGGTGCCCCTCTAGCAGGGGAGAGCAGGGAATTGCCTCGGGAAGGATGCCACTTGTGAAGTTTAACCACCCTGTAACAATATCAACAACTACCCCGTGCCGGATCGCTGCGGCCCCTGACCCTTATGGCCCCCCCCGGCTTTCACAGGAGTAATAGGCATGCGCACAGATACTACTAGGCCTCGTGCCCTTACATGCCCCAACTTAATGCTCCAGTACAAGGAGCCATAGCGGTATTTCTTCTCAGTACTTTTTCGCAGCCTCCTCTCCCCCACAGAGCACCCTGCATACTACCTTGTGCGGAACCCAATCAGGCGCACACTGCAATAGGAAAGAAGTTGCAAAGGGAAAGCATGCAACCAGAGGACGTCCGCATGCTGGCTGCGCACTTTGCTTGGCCGAATGCATCACTGCCAGACCGGATGATGGTAGCGGCCATCGCGGTCATGTTCGCGGGTTTCCTAGGAAACCCGCGAACCTCAGGTCTGAGATTCAACGATCTAGCCCAAATATCCATGAAGCATGATCTACTCGCTCGCCCTGCACGACACTCACATGGCCATTACACTGCCCAGGTCCAAAACGGACCAGGAGGGCAAAGGGCAGACCGTGCGGATCGCGCATGTAGAGGCCGTGGCTTGCCCAGTGGGCTTGACAGGGAGAGAGAGGCTGCTGTCGCTTGGTTACTGCGCCCGTGTCCCCAGCTCCCCCGCGCCCGTGGAGGATGTGTGTCCGCTGCTGCGCAAACAGGGTAAAGGCGACACAGCAAGGCCACCAGCTGCAGCAGAGGACCGGCTCTGTTCAATCACCAATCTGCAGCCTCAGCTATACCTCTTTCCGGGAGAAACTCGCAGCCATGTGCAGCACCGTGGGTATCAAGGACGGAATCATGCCGCACCCCATGCGCATCAAGGGAGCAGCGCAGCAGCGGTCCGATTGGCGCCTGAAGAGGCCCACGGTCGCTGGAAGGCGGACACATGGTGCAGCTATAGACCCAGCTGTAAGATGATCCCGCAATGGAAACCACGCGCAACCTAGGCCTCGCCTGAGCTATGGGCCGCCAGGGGGGGGCCGCTCCTGCTATCTTGTCTGTCTACAGTGGTGTACGGCCCTTGGCAGCCCCTGTTCCGCCTTCCTCTGTCATATCCGGGATCTCGAACAACTGTACAGCAAGCCGCGACGGCTATAGGACATAATGTATTTCACACGTTCAAACGCGTGCGGTCCAATTGTGGGTCGGTCACAGCTCCCGATAAGATCCATACTGAAATTTAGATTAAGAAAAACCTCTCATCAATATTGTCTAAGGCTATATTGCAGCTCAGGAGAATGACTGACTGCGGAGATCGAAGGCCGCCTCCGCAAGTCATCGGAAAACCCATAGAGATCGCTTTCGCATCTCATATGCCGTACCACTCTTTCACTCAAACGTGGCTTAACCCCCCCCTTATGGCAGCCAAACCCCAAATCGCCAACTGTGCGTCCCTCCTACTTACGAAGAGCACGCAGCCTCCGGGAAGCAGAGCGCTCCAGAACTCAACACATTCCAAATCAAGGAGACCCAATTATCGCTTTTCTGCTTTCTTCCATTCTTCCAGACGCATTGACAGCAGCCACTTGCAACATCGGGGGCCGCTCCGCCTCTCATCACAATCTCCTTAGTCTACCTCCATGCGCCGGTTTCACCCCAAAATATAATACCGCACCCTCTCCACGAAGCCAACATCTCGTGTCACCTCTCCCCTCATCATCCCGCATCCAATATATTTATATGACCATTATCAGCACTGGCTGCCATTCCCTCCTAGATCAGTCCTGCACCAGCATATCCACGAGCGCCGACACGCCCTGTCTGGCGAGTCCCACATCCTCGCTGGTGGGTCCCTCGCTTCCCACCCGGCCGCAGAACTCCGCCAGGCTGTCGAGAGCCCCGAGTGCCGCGCCAGTAGCAGCCGCGTCGGCCGCCTGGACGCCAGCTCCCTGCGGGTCTGGGCCGTTGATAGCCCGTGAGACGGCCTGGGGTGCTGAACGTAAAGGCGAAAGCTGCTGCTGCTGCTGCTGCTGTGCTACCTGCGACATCGGCTGCGATGGTAGCGCATGCTCCTGTACGGGTATCTGCCGGCGGCACCGGCGCCGACGAACCTGAAGCTGTTGATCCTGACCGTACAGGCTGCCTTGGCTAGCCAGCTCGCTGCCGCCGCCGTCTGCTGCCGGGCCCCCCGCCGCCGTTGTTGCGGCGGCGCTGCCGCCAAATGCTGACGTGGCAATCTCTTCGTACCGCTCGGCCGCCATGTCTGCATCGATGGTGTGGAACAGCGACCGCAGCGGTTCGTCAAGGTAGGCGCTGCTGCTCACAGGACTATCCAACACCCCGCCGCTGCGGTCCCGGGCCCCGCCCCGAGCCCGGCCGCGGCCGCGGCCGCGGCCGCCGGCGACCCGGCCACCACCACCCTCCCTGCCTTCCGTCACGCCGAACAGAATATCCTCCTCTGGCGGAGTCCCCGTCACCAGCCAGTCCAACAACGCCTCCTCTGAGGCCGCATTCTCAGCGCCGATGCCGCCATTACACGAACCCCCACCGTTGGAGCCGCCGCCGCCGCCGTCGGGAACCCGACACCCAGTGGCATTGTATTGGCCTGCGGTCGGAACCCCTGACGGGTGCGGCGGCGACCGTGCAGCGACAGCGCCGGCGGAGGCGGAGGCGGGACCTTCCGCTGCGCTCGTCGTGGTCTTCAGGTCGTCTGGTCTTGTGGCAGCGGCGGTGCCGCCGGTGGCAACGGGAGTTGCGCCTGCCGTACAGGGATGGGCCCCCGGCGCCGGCGTCTGTACGACGATACCAACGGCATTGGAACTACATCCGGCGGCAACGGTACTCACCGTCCGTACGGCAGGCTTTCCCGACGGGAGAATCGTTGCGATGACCAAAGTTGAACCCGTCGGGTCTTTGTCAGGTGCCGTACTACTGCTGGCAGCTCCGCCGCCGCTGCCGCCGCTATCCAAGCCCTGTCCAGCGGCAGGTGCGCCGCCAGCGACGCCGGTGACAGCAATCACAGTAGCGGCGCCTTCAGCCTTCTCATCCCCGGCCACAGCAGCGGGCCCGAACTCCAGGCCACGGGCTGCGGCCGCCTTCAGTGCCGGCATCGCGGCGGTCGTGGCGCCCTCCCCGGCGGCGGCGGACCGGGCTATTGTCCTGCAGCAAGCTTTAGTCCCGCCGCCGTCAGCTTGTTGTTCTTCTCTGCCGCCGCTGTTGGGTGTCGGCGGCGGCACTGAAGAGCTCCCCGGTGTGGAGTCCGGTGAGTCTGAGGGCGCACTGGCGCTGAGGACGATGTCCTCCCCGAAGAGGTCTACTGCGGTTTTCTTCCGTCGGGTGAGTCGCTTCTTCCGGAACAGCAATCCGGCCGTCGTCGTGGCGTCGGAAGGGCTGCCGCTGTAAGTCCTCCGCCCCGCGGCCCCAGCGCTACCGTTTGCGGAAACGGTTGGGCTAGTGCGGCCGCCGACGATGTCAATGGCGGCGGCGGCGGCGACGGCGGCAGATGTTGCGGCAACTGCTGCACCAGTTGACGTGCGGGGCTTGTCAACTCCACCGCCGTCATCCGCCACGGTCACAGCGCCCTCATCAGCTATTACCGCATCGTACGGGTCTACGACGTGCCGTACAGCAGAGGCTTCCCGCATGCTGCCACCACCAGCGCCGGATAGTGCAGCAAGCATTACAAGCCGTCCGCCATGCTTGGGTAACGCGGGGCTGCCGTACAGAACGTCAACAGTGGCGCAGCCGGTGCTGCCACCGCCGCCATGAGCAACGGCCATCGTGGGCCTCAGCCCCGGCGACCTCGTTGCCCGGGACCCGGAAGAAGGTCCTGTCGCGGGACTAGATACAATAGCGAGGCGGCCAGAGCTTGAAGGCATCGGCGGCGCCGGAGCCCCTGCCACGCCGCCGCCAGCAACGGCGGCGGCGGCGGCGACGGTGCTGCCCTCAAAACCGCCCGCGTCTGGCGTCCCAATGACGGGCTCTGGAACCGGAAAGCAGTCAACGTCCTCCGCAACAGCACCGGCAGCAGCAGCCGCAGCGGTGCCCGCCAGTTCCAGTTGAAGTAGGAGTGGCGTATGCGCGTTTACAGGCGCTAGCAAGGTCGCGGCCGCTGCTGCCGACCCTAATGGGACAGCATTCAGGGACCCGTCCGCCATCCCCGGAGTAAACGCCTGAGCAGCTGCAGCTGCAGAGGTACCTGTCGACGCTCCCGCCGCCATCGCCTCCGCTTCCTCCGCCGCGCCGCAGACTACTTCCGCTGCCGTGGCGCAGGCCTCAAACGCCGCCATTAATGCCGGCCGCGTTGTCGCTAATCCATCGCCACCGCCGCCGCCGCCGCAGCCACCGAGCCCGTCCGCTTCCGCATCGGCAGTGCTACCCGCCGCTACGGCCGCAACCATCAAAGCTTCCGGGCCTAGGTCGCCGCCCTCTCCCAAGGGGCTGCCGGCGGCGCCCTGCCGCCGCCTCCGCCGTGCAGTCGAGAGGCCATCCTGAAAGTGGGGACTCTTCCGCCGTTGCGACGGCGATGGCGTGTCCGCCAGAAGTACGGCAACGACGTGGTGTAGTAGCGGGTACAGACATGACAACTCGAAGCGACGAAGGGATGCCGGCGACGCAATGCAATCTGTGGCGTTATGGTCCGCTGCCGCCGTCATTGCATCCGCTGGCCCCACTGCCGCCGCCGCCGCCGCCGCCGCCGCCGGCGCCCGTCCGTGTTCCAGATCCGTTGCGCCCGCGAGGGGCGCTACGACTGACGACGACGTGGACAGCTCTCCCTCCGTCGGCCCTTGCTGCTGTTGGTGTTGGCTCTGTGGCTGCTGCTGGGCAGGTGGCCGCGGCGGTCGGGATCCGTCGGCATTGGGAGAAGATACGGCAGCGGTGGGGAAGCAGCCGGTCGTCCCTGCCGCCGCCATGGCCGTCAGTTGCCCCACACCCGCCGCCTCGACGGCATCCAGCGCGCAATCTGCTGTAGAGCCAACGAAGACAGAGCCATTCTGGCAGCTCAGGCCGCAGCCTCGACTTGCCGCCGCTGTGCCATACGTTCCCTCCGCCTCGCATGCGCTTCTGACATTTGGAGTTGTTGCGGACGTCTCCCTTTGCGCTGCAGCCCCCGGGGGATAGCAGCTGGAGGGTCTTTCACCGCCGCCGCCGGCGCCACTGCTGAGGCTGCTGCTGCTGCTGCTGCTTCCGATCCGTTTTTTCGAGACCGGGGCAGCACCGGCAGCCGCGTTTGACGCCGTCACGACGAGTCGTCGCTTCCGTGGGCGGCTCCGACTGACAATGCTACTGCCGTCATCTGCCCCGCTGCTGCTGCTGCCGCAGCTGCTGGAAGCGAGGCTGTTGTGGCTGAGTGGGGCTGAGACGGGCGGACCGTCAAAAGGAGGCGGCGGCTCCATTTGGTCGTCAATCGCGCTGGCGCCGCCGTGTCGCCGTGGCGGCGACGTGGCGACGGCGGCGGCGGCGGTGCGATCAGTCATAAGACCTACCAGCTGTCGCCGGACCCCCCACGGGTGTGGCGTGTCGGTCGTCAGGCGCAATGCAGTTTGAGATAGCGTCGTAATAGGCAAGACTTGCGTTTGCATGTTACCAATACAGCCGCCACCAGCGCTACTGCCACCGCCGCCGCCGCAACCACCATGTACGACTCCACCGTTGACGCAGCCATCGGCAGCACTATCAGCAAGACCGCCACAGCCCTCGACCTCCCCACGGTTTGGAATGGCGATGGCGGCAGTGTCGGGAGTGGGGGATGGCGGGGAGCCGTACAGCTGTCTGCCTGACGCCAGAACAGACTGACGTACGTGCTGAGAAAGGTCCGCCAAGGAAAACGGTGGCGTCGTCGGCGGACTCTTGTCGCCGTGTCTGCAGCCGCCGCCGCTGACGGGGCTTCTGGCGCAGGGGTCACCTGGCCCAGGTGCGCAGGCAGCGGCCGTGCCTCCGCCACCGGCGGCATTGGCGGCGATTGAAAAGGTGTGGATACGGACGGAGCCAGTCGGTACGGCGGCAGTAGCAGCAGCAACAGTATCATCCGTGTTGCATTTCGCCGCCGCTGCCAAGACATTGTCATCCGCCTCCGCTGCGTTCGTACCGGTCTTCATTCCAAAACGGTCCTCCTGGAGGCCACCTGGCGCGACCTCAGCTGGACGAAACTCAACTGAGGATTGGACGACAGTTTCGCCTGCCGGCGGCGGCGGCGGTGGCGGCGGCGACGGCAACGGCCGCGGTGGGCGCTGCGCGTACTCCCCATCCGGTGGAGTGTCGTCCGCCCCAATCGCCGCCAGGATGACGAGGTCAAGCTGAGTACGGAAAGCCTTGTTAAGGGTGACGGACGAGGTCTGTCGTACTGATGACGCAGCGGCGGCGCCTGGATCCAAGCCTGCCGTTGGTGCCTCATCCACCAGACGCGCGGCATGCGCTGGGTCGGCGCCGCCGGCACCGTCTGCAGCAGCAGCGGCCGATTTGCAGCCTGGCGCTTCCGATGGCGGCGAAATTCCGCTGCGCACAATCCCCGTCACCGCCATCGCCGGCGCCGCTAAGGGCGCTGCCGCCATTGCCGCCGCAGCGGAAGTGCCAACCGCCGCGTCCAGCGGCACGACGCTTGAAGGCCCATCCGCCGGGGCTTCGAACGTCCTGAAGCCCTCAACTTGCATTGTCACAAGACTTTCCGTACACTCAACTGCCGGTCGCCGCTTCTCAGCGGTGCCACCCACGCTGCGCCCGCCGCCTCCATCCTCCGCTTCCTGCGCTTCATTTCCGCCACCGCCATCCTCGCATTCAAGCGGCCTGCCGGGGCCATGGCCGCCTCCCTTGTTCATCGCGTTGCCATTCGCACTGCTGCTCGTGACATCATCCACATCAACGGCAACGGCACCGTCGCCGCTGCCATCGCCGCTGCCATCGCCGCAGCCGGCGGAGCCGTCGCCGCTCCGTGCAATTCGTACAATCAACGGCGTCCGCATCATCATCGCTCCCGGATTCATCGCACAACCGTTATGCGCAGCTTTTGCCGCACCCGCCGCCGCCGCCGCCGCCTCCAGGGCCCCTGCGGCTCCGCCACTGCGGCGGCCTCCCGTGATATCTGGTCGCTCCAGGGAGGGGGTTGAGGCAGCGGCCGCATAGGGGTGGAGGGAGGCGGGGGACAGCGGCAAAGGGGAAAGGACCTGCGGGCGGCGGTGCTCCAGGGCGGCTGGCGTGGACCAGAACCCGGAAAAGAGCGGGTGGCCAAGAGGGGTGGCGGCCGTGCCCCCCGCAATGTCCGCTGCCGCCCCCGCCGCCGCCGTCGCCATCGCGGAGGCTTCGCTGCCCTTGTCGAGCTTGAGGTTGTCAGGCGCCGCCGCCAGCGGCGAGCATGGCGACGGCGGCGAGTCTCTGGCGGCCGTGGTTGCTGCGGCGGGCGGCGGCGGCGATACCTCCGCAGGCGGGTGCTGTCCAGGAGGCAGCGACAGGGGCGAAAGCCGAGGCCACGGCGGTGGCGGCGGCGGCAGCAAGAGTGTCTGCTGCTGCTGCTGCCGCTGCTGCTGCTGCTGCTGCAATGCGCTCTCCGCCGCGGCCAGTCGGAGCTCGAGCGCTTGGTGACTGCGCTGAAGCGCCGCGTGCTCCTCACGAAGCCTGTCGGACAACAACCATCATCACCACCACCGACAACAAAACAACAGAAACAACAAAAACAGCAGGGCATCAAGACGATGCCCACAGTTGGGCGATGCGATCCGGCAAAAGAATATTCAACAACAATTGAGCTTAACCACCCTGTAACAATAACAACAATTGAGCTCAGCAATCGACTAATTAGCATGACAGTGGTAGTGTTTGTTTTGTGCACAGTCCCGGACTGCATGGTGTCGTCAACATCTTAACTGCCCCAACCGTGTAGCAACGACACTGTCACATTTCCTCACACCCCATCTCTTCCCCCCCCCCATTCCCGCCTTGCCTCGGTGCCGGCTCCTTTTCTCGAGGATGGAAAGACACCCTAGAAACACGCCCACCTGGTCAGTTCAATGTCCCGTGGGTCGTTTTGCTGCTGCTCCTGGCGGGGCGCCCTCAGAATGGACAGAGGGTCAGACAGCTTCCGCGGCTCCAAGGGACACAACTCCATTCGGACCATATCTGCGACGTAAGTGCGTTTTTAGTCAAAAAACAGTAACACATGGCTCAACATAATTTTGAATATCAAATTCAGCAGCAGTACTACTGGTGGGCTGGGCCATTCGGGATTTTTAAAAGGTGTGTGTGCGTGTCTTCGTATCCAAAACACTTCTTATCATTGTTGAATCAGGAGCTCCTACCGCTTCTGCAGACTCTACTGCGCGGGTAGCAAGTACGGAACTTTTTTTCGACAGCTTGAGGTCAGATCTCATTCGCGCCATAGCGATTATGTCCTTACCCCAAACCATTCTCCAGGTACGAGATCCCCCATGGCGCCCTCGACACGAACGCCGTCTGTCAGTCATGACTCCTGTAAAGGCCCAGCTCCCATGCTACCCAGCCCAAAGGCCCCGCGAGCTGCAAAAACGCGGAACTGTAAAACTTTAAAACGTTTCGAACGCTAAAACCCTAAAACTCACCGGCGACTATCATGCCCATCATCAGCTCGCGGTGCGCCCGCCGCCGCTGCCTCGCCGCCAGCCGGATCTTCAGCCGCCGCTGCCTCGCCGCCTCCTGAGCTGGGCTGTTCGCGGGGCGCCGTCCCCGGTGCCTTCGCGGCGGCTGCTGTCCATCTTGTTCGTTCCGCCGCGCCCGCTTCCTGCGCCGCTTCTTGTCCGCACCTTGTTTATCCGTCTGTAGCTGCTGTTGCACGGGTGGTGGTGGTTGCTGCGGCAGCGCTTGCTGCTGCTGCTGCTGCAACGGCGGCGATGGCGTGGGTTGCGTGACGGCGGTCAGGTTAATTGGCGGCGCAGCCGCGGCGGCAGCGCCGGCAATGGCAGCGGTGCTGGGCGGCGCTGCCGCTGCGGCCGTGCCCGTGGCCGACACTCCAGCGGCGATAGCGCCGCCGCCAGACTGAGCCGCTGTCGCCGCCGCCGCCGCCGCATCACCGCTGCCGCCAGCAGCCGCCGCCGCCAGCGCCGCCGCCCTGGCGGCCTCCCTTGCTGCCTTCTTCGCGATGAAGGCCTGCAAGTGGATGGACAGCTCGAAGGGCTCGTTCGGAAGGCCTGGACGAGCCATGTCCACCTCCAGCGGCATCGGCGGCGGCGCAGGCCGCAGATTCTCCGGAATCCGGATCACTGACACCTCCGTGCCGTACACAGGGTGCAGCGGCAAGGACTCTGAGGGCGGCCACAGCCGCGGGCCTGCGGGCCGGGGCGCCCGGGGTCCGGAGCGGCGCGTGCGTTTGGGCTTAGGGTCCGCTGCCGCTGTGGAGGCCCCGGCGGCGTCGGAATCGGGAGCCGGCTTTCCTTTGGATCTGCGGCCGCCGCCACCGCCTGCACGCTTGCCGCCCCGCGCGCACTTGCCGCCAGCGGAGCCTCCCGCCAGAGACTCCTCGGGGACCAAATCCTCGTCCGCTCCGGAACCGCCCTCCTTTTCCTCCTCCTCCTCCTCTTCCTTGTCTGGTACAAAATCCGATTCGCTGCCGGAGTCGCGGCGACTGCGACGCGAGGGATGCCTGCCGCTGCCGCCGCCGCTGCTTCTGCGACCCCCGGGTCGGTGGTGCCCGCCACCTCGCCTCTTTCCATTACCACCGCCGTCCCCGTCGCCATCACTACCACTTAAGCTCTCCTCCTCAGACTCATCCTCGTCGCTGTAGTCGCTGTAGCTCCGTCTTAGGGACTTGGACAGCACGATTTTTGGCGCCCGACCTCGCTTCCGTGAGTTTTTCACGGACGCGCGAGCGCCTCCCCGGGCCGCGGGACCGGGCCTGATGGACAAAGCACCGGCAGCACCGGTAGGTGGAGCCGGTAACGTCTGCTGCGGCTGAGACGCAGTCGTGACGGGCGGCAGCTTCCGCTGCGGCTGCGGCTGCGGCTGCGGCTGACCTGGCGGCAGGATGTGTTTTTTTACGAGCGTGCACGTGTCCCGGTCCGTGTCGACGATCCAGTCCTCAATCCCCTCGACCTCCTAAGAGTAGAAGCAGAGAGGGGAGAGAGAGAAGGGGAGAGGATTGGCAGGTATGATGTAAGTTGTCAGGTACGGGATTGCCGTACAGGGTCACTCGACCAAGCTGAACAAGGACCAAGCGACGAGGAAAAAAACAGCAGGCGTGTCGTACTTGTCGTACATGTAGTAATACACACGTAAGCATATTCACGAACCTAGCAAGGTTTTGCTGCTGCTAAATCCCCCCAAAAACCTTCCAACCAAAATCAAATCTCACATCGGTGGCAATTTTCGCAAATCCGAATTTGTTTGTCCACATGGGTAGCAGCTCGTTGATGGAGGGAATGACCAAACAGTGAACTCCGCCGGCCAACAGAAGATCCTCAACCGCCTGAAGAGGGGCGGTTGGCGGTTAGCGGTTGGGAGTTTAGGTGTCAATGGGAAGAAACTTGCACCCTTTGCGATGGATCTGGAGCGCGTTGAAGATAACGAAGTGAGTACCCAATGGTGTGGGTGTGGGTGAGAGGAGGAGGAGGAGGAGGAGGAGATAAATTAAGAAGGTTATTTAAAGAAATCATCTACTCAAAACATCTACCTATTTGCAACCCATATCGATAAGTGCTGTACGGCTCTCACCCTCCGTACTCCCATCCGTACGTACCTTCATCAGCCGCTTGCAATGTCCGGACCGTCGGTGCCCCTCCCTGGTTGAGACGAAGGGCATCTCGGCGAACTTGTTCCCGAACACTCTGCGATAAACAAGAGGAAACAACCAACAACGAACAAACCAACAACCAAAAACAGACGTGACAAACAGGATTTATGAGAGGATGCAACTGAGACACATGAGCCGTATCTCAAATGAGCAATGAGCAATGATAAATGTACGGCAGAAATATAGTTATAAAAAGGGTCGTGTAACTGAATGTGGACATACATACATGCAGGCAGGCGGCTGGCAGAAGTTAAGGCCTGACTTCTGCTCCCGGAGGTTTCCGGGTTCAAACCTCGGAGTGCGAGTGAGGTGGCCCCCCTTCTTGTTGACGGTGTAGGTAGTGATTACATTGACATGCGAGCTGATCAGGAACTAAGTTGATGCGCCGTTGATCCGATAAATTTGGTTGGATGCTGGTGGTGAGTTGACGAACCCAACGAATACATTCTGAAGTCGGATGGGGTGACGGAGTAGGGTGCCCCTCTAGCAGGGGAGAGCAGGGACTGCCCCGGGAAAGGGGGCCGCTGGCGAAGTTAACCACCCTGTAACAACATACATACATACGCCGCGTCAGTCAGCGCGATGGAGCCGGGACGTCGTTTCGCGCAAGCGACAGCACACCGGTGCGGGAAATCGCACACCTCATCAGGCGGCCCCAATCACGGACCGGGCCATCCACAGAGCGATTGTTGACTTTATGGTGCGGTTACGTTCATTGCTACCGCATCAGGCCGCCAACCACTGGCGCTGTTGGAACACAGTTGGACCTTACCACCCCATCTTTCCGGGGGTTAGAGCACGGCAATTACTTTACTTTGCATGGATCCGCGCATAGACGGTGGTCAACGGTACAATTTCAAGCTACGAGTGAATTTCGTTATTTTACATGGGGGTAAGACGAGCCACACTGGCGAGTGAAGCGGATGCCAGAGATAGACGGATACTCCCACCAGGATTGGACGACAGATACAGGATCAGGAATATTTTTACTGACCAGTCATGACTTGGATAGAGTCTTGGCGGCGACGTTGGGCCAGCTAGGTTGCGAGACGAGTTACTGGCTGGCTGGCAAGTCAGAAGTCCAAAGAAGGCAGAATAATAGGCGAAATCATGGAAGAACTTTCTAGCCGCCGGGATGGAAGGGGGACCCAAGTCATACAACATAAGGGTGGGGGGAATCTAAATCACACAACAGACTGGACTGCACCAGCCCAGCGCCTCTCCCTCCGCTGCTGTCGGTGCTGCAGGTGCTGCTCAAAGAAGTGCCGTACAGTCCTGCGGCCCTTCGCGGCAGAGACAATACCTCGACGAACGTCTGCAAAGGAACCTCTTCGCCCCCCCCCCACACACACACCTCGGGTCATGTGGACAGTCGGCACCCTAAGGCTAACCACCTCCCGAGGGACGTAAGAAGAGTCTTCATGCAGCCGTTATTATGAATGTTACAAGATAATAAGCCCGAAAACGAAGGACCTTCCGATAGAGATTTACCCTTTGCCGTGTCGTACACCTGGGCAACACCGTACAGTTGGCATGCCGTACCTTAACGTTGCTGCCGTGATGATGGTGCCGCCCATTCGCAAGATTGCCAGACGAAAAGCACCTGACGGCCGGGGTTGGAGGAAGGTGGGAGGGGTAGGGATGAGGGGGGTTGTCTGTGTGTGGTGTGGGGGTTGATGGGGGCATAGGGCGGGGGGGTAGGAGGGAACCATACATTGCTTCGTCTTGTCGTGGATGATCTCTACACAACTCCACAGACAAAAGGTCGGAAGGCTGCCGGTGACCCACATCGCGAAAGGGCGATCCACATCGTCCAAATAAACGAAGCAAATCGACGCACCCGACTAATGACCCATAACAACCGACAACCGACTGCCGACCCACATCATGCAAGCGCTGACCCAGATCACGTAACCGACTCCAAACCCTACCCCACTCCCATTCCAAGCAGTTGCCCCCCTCCTGCCCCCTCCACCCGAGGCCCCCCTGGCACATCGTCTTACTGAAGTTGTGGCCGCCACCTTCCTCTTCCACCTCCTCGTCAGGTGTCTCGTACGCCGTACAAACCATCTCGAGCAGGTCCCGTCCGTTCTCCATGATGAGCGGAGCTGCAGGATCGGGTACGGCAGTCGTTAGTTGGTTGTACGAGGGCCCAATGCGACCAAGCTCTTTTAGAATACTACCACCCATGCAAGCTCAGCTGAGTGCGACTCGCGTGCAGAGCGCTTACCGAAGCTGGTCCGGAACATGCGCATGGCCGTTTCCACCGCTGACCTCACAGCTGCGTATCAAACGGTGGGGGGCAAGAAGGGGGTTTAGGAGCTGCTGGTCTGGTAATAGGCGCACAGGTAAAGAAGGGTAAATACACCGCGATACTGTGTACGCGTGTGTGTGTGTGCGTGTGCATGTGTGTGCGTGTGTTGTTGTTATTAGTGTGTGTGTACGTGTGTGAGAGGGAGAGGGGCACTGAACTGGAGATAAACTGAAAGCAAGAGGAGTTATGGTGGACCTCGCTACAGTTATATTTGTACAACATGTTGCCGTACGTGCCGGATCTGTGATGTGGGTCCCCCCTGACGGTAGGAACCCCACAACATAAACATTACTGGATTGTCCAATGTGTTTAAATGTGCGGAGTTTTTGTTATGGAAAACGTTATCAAACACCCCCAACGTCCTCATTCATCGACTCAGGACTTCAAAATCACCATACAGGTCTGCAAAGGTGGGTCAGCCAGACAGGATGAAACCACACAGCGGGGGATCCCTGGGGCGTCCCCGTGCCTACTTCTGTCGTCCTGCTTATAATGCACCAGCTCAAACGTGTACTGCTCGGGCTCATCTCGGATGCGAGATCGACGCCCAGTCGCGGCCTCGAGCGCCTCGTAGCTCCGCTGGCACTCCTGTGATGCACGTTGCCGGTTAGGGGGATAGGAAGGAGCGCATTTGCTTATGACTCAGATCATGGAAGCATATGCCATATCAGGTTTGATTGTCGTATGCAATAAGGACATTTTCGAGCATACTGTTATTTTCATTCCCAATCACAGTATGCTCGAAGGTGTCCTTATCGCATACCACAATTCGGAGAATTGTCCAGCGCGAAGGGCAGATTGAAGCCTTGCCACGCAGTTGAACCTCGCTGTCCACACCCGGCTAGGTAGGTATACTAACTAATATAAATATAACAGACATTCATCATGTTTATAAAATTACGTGGATTTAATATTTGCTCAGGAGGACACAGCTTGGCCTTTACGCGCGGCCCTAGAGAAAGCGGGCGCCCAAAACCGGGTTGTGCAAGATAAGCTGTCCGCAACGAATTAGTGAGCTGTCGTCCGGCGCATACATACCTTTCAGCAAAAGTATGGAGATCGCTTTTTCCCATCATGGCTTACCTTGCCGCAAAAGTATAACCCATCCCCATGCGTAATTTCTGACGACAGCGGCTCGCCAGTCACGTCCTCGTGGCAGCCCGTATGCGTCCCAGCAGCGAAGCAGGCTGAGCAGAGCACCAGTACCCTTCGACCCTCGGGCTCCACATCGCCTCCGCCGCAGTGTGTGCAAATCTCGGGCATGCTCCACCAGGGCGTTTCGCACGCGGGACCCATTCTTGCCCCAAATAATATTGGTCAAAATTTTGCAGGATGCTACGATTATCCCTTGAGGATGAATTCGGGCGCCTTTAAGAGGCAGATGAGGCCACGAAAGGGGAAGCAAGGCAGTTTTGAGATCCAGTGGGATGCGGCGATCGTATATATTGGCTTCCGCGTCCGTCGTGTATTGTGAAGACTTCCTTGGCGAGAAAATAACTTAATCCTCGATAGCTAAAGGTGACGTGCTGTGGACTGGCGCCCTTGACCTATTTAGGAAGGCAAGGACCTTGCTGAAGACTAAATAATAGGTTCACGAAACAATGAAAAAAATCAAACCCCAGACCCAGAGGCATCAAAACAGTGCACAAATTATCTGCAGTCGGACTTCATGGCGAAAGACGAGATCCGACGGCAGTCCGTTGGCGCAAACCGCCATGCGCGACGAATTGCTAGCTCATGGAATTTCGGAAAGCTTTGCATTTTGGCGGAGTGGCCTATAAAAAACTAATTTTCCCTATAATTCCTATCAACGAAAGGTGCAGAAGTTCCACTTAGGGTGCATTTCCAGTGCGGATTAAGGCCAGGGATTAACCCTCTGTCCTCCATCGATACTTGCTCAAACGGCTAAGTTGTTGGCAAACTTACCTCGCCTTTTCAACCTTTGGTTCCCTTATGGAACAAAACTATGTGGTAAGCTCGTATTAAGGAATTCCGTGCCCTAATCAGTGTTTTTTTTTAAGTAATATATTACTTTTTAGGAATAAAGAGCCTTTTTGGCCTTTGGAAATAAGGAACAAAGTGGCCCTGGCCTTAATCCTCACTGGAAATGCACCCTTAGGAATGAAAGAATTGGACCGATGTCCCTGTCTACATTGCAGGCGCCTGCATCCAGCCAGTAAGAGGGTAATGCCCAGGAACCGGGTCTAAAGTGCATTTGGAGTCAGCGTAAGAGCTGGCCTAGAGCTATCGAACTGACTCCTGCAGCTGTCTTACAAATATCTATCACTTGTGGCACACTGATGCGGCCTTCTGGAAGTTGTCGCTATGGCACGAAATCAAAGATAGCTGAGAAACGGCATGGAATCTGCACACAGGAAGGGATGCCATCCCGTTATCTGGCCTCGTTACCTAGCGTCGCTAGCTAATAATAATGAGTCTCTTAGTTTCCTGCTACTCAGCACCGCATATTTCTCCCTCATTTCCTTCCCGTGCGGCAACTTCATCCGACCAGGGCTGGAAGTTAGCACTGGGTAATAGTTAGCCGGGGGCCATACGACAACAGCATTTCCAGAGAAAAGGCTCAAGGCCAGGGACAGGCTGTCCATAGCTCACTGTTATTTACCCAGTACAACTTCTACAAACGTTCAAGAGCCCACAGGAAAGCCGTATCAGGTCCAGCGCGCACAACGACTACGGTCGTAGGAACTTCATGCAAACAATGACACCTCCCCCGCTAGTCTCATCATTACCTCAATGAACTTTTCCTTCAGCAAAAATCGGAACATCAGTCCGTTAACGACCATCCAGCTGGCCTTGTCCAAGCCCTGCCCTCGGCATCCTATCGCACATCCTACCGTATTGTCGCGCCCATTGCCCAGCCGGCTACATCCAGCATTAAGGACCCGATGCCCAACAGCTAGGCCGTCATGTATCTTCCCTTGGATACATGACCGCCTGCCTGTTGGCCATGTTCCCGACGAACAGAACCCCGCGTCCTCAGCACAGGACTGGCATTCGCAAGCTCCCATATCATCCCCACCGCGCGCTCGCCCCCGACCCCACACTCTTACCCACCTATTCCTCCTTTCCTACCAACCGCACTTCACGAACACATCACCCCGTCCACCGCTGCATCCCCATACCCCGTCCACCGCTGCAGGCTTGTGTTCCCCGCAGCGGTTTCAGCTGGCAACTAGAATGTCGGCGAGGTTGGTTAGCCATCGCCAGATTAGGAAACCCGAACACCTCGCAAATGTGGGCTTCCTTCGTTGGCTGAACTTATAGAAACGTCCCTAACCAAGGCCGGCCGCTCTCGCATCAGTCGTCGTCGTCAATCAGGATGACGTCGTCGTCGTCGTCAGCCGGCGCCGGCGCCGTCGAAGCTATTGCTGCCTCCACCTTGGCGCGCTTGGTCTCGGGCTCAACCGCCTCCTTCTCCTCCTCTCCATTGCCGCTCTCCAACGGCCGCTTCCGCCCGTGGCCCTGCAGCCGCCACCCACCCATCAGGACACATCGCCCCCACCACAAGCAAAGCCCCCACCTTACTGCTAGTGTATAGTTTCGGCGTGTGTGTGGAGCAGAACCGATAACCGATTGAGCGCGAGAATGAATGCGACGAAACCACGCAGACAGCAGTTTTTCTCAGCGACTGGAATGCAGAGGCTGAGGAGGGGCAGGAGAACAGCCCCTGTTACCATTCCCGGCATCCACAAACCATACCTGGCACAAGCACCTGGGAGACCGAAACAAAGGACACAGCTTCGGTTGGCTGCTGTCACGCATTTCCCCTACGACCCCTAGTAGATTTTCCCAAACTTAAAACTTCCCTGGGCTTCCCTGGGCAACCCAACCCAACCCAAATGCCGGCCGACGCGGCACTTGGGCAGCACAGCTTCACAACCCAGGGGCCCCCCGCCAATATCCATCCACCCACCCACCCACCCACCCACCCACCCATCCACCCACCCAACCACACGTCAACCCACCGGTGCAGCTGACTCAGGTACCCCCCCGGCAGCGGCGCTCCCGCCCAGCTGCTCCTCCTCCTCGTCATCAAGCACGAGGACGCCGTCCTCCTCCTTCACGTCCACATGCCGCCTGCGCCCAGGAGCGCAACCAGCCGGAAACGCCATCACCTGACAGTGATCCTCATCCCCCCCCGCCTTCAACAATACACAGTTACTCCCCCTCCCCCCCCCCAACACACACAGAGCATAAAATCCAGACAGGCCTAGACCGCCACGGCCACCTCAAGGAACTTCGCCTGCTGCAAAGAAATTTTAAATTCTGGAAATGTAAAACACAAAAACATGCGCAGAAAGGATGCGGCGTGTAGCGACGTGATGTACAACGGGCGCCAAGTGCACATATATCTTCAACGGGCCCCCTTCAAATGCGCGCGTATTTGCTTTTTCGAGGTATACGCGCCGATCCCGGCAAACAGCCCGGCATACACATGGAGCACGAGGTAAGGGAGGGGGGTACGGACCGTTTCGCGGACGGCGCCTCCTTGGCGTCCGCCTCTGCCGCCCCGGTCGCAGCACTAGCCGCAGTTACAGCCGCCTCCGCTTGCTGCTGTTGTGGCTGCTGGGCTGTCGGCACGTCGCCCTCCAGCAGGTAGCCTTCGGGCGCGTCTTCCTCCCGGAGGTCCGCCTGAACGCAGTCAGAGTGTGTATGCGTGTTTTAATGACTTGAGCCGCGATGAGAGAAATGCATCGTATGTGTGCATGCATGTGTGTATGTGTGTAAGCGTGAATGAGGGAAAGAGAGAAAGAGAGGCGGGGTGCGTTCCTAAGTGGTGCTGCTAAGGCAAAATGGGAGCAACGGAAACGCTAACGGACCTTAAATCGGTTGTGGAGGCCCGGCAGTGCGGGGGAACAGCTTGTGGACCCCTCCCAGGTACATCAGGTACACAATCGCCACCACCGTACCCCGACCCCAGCTGCCTAGCTACAGTCGCAACACACAACACGCAACTGGTGGAGGAGGATTGTTCCAACTAATTTTCAATTTTTTAAAAATTTCTGCCCTCGACTCGGGCTCCAAACCTCTACCCCTCCCGCCGCTGGCGCATTCTTTTTCAATCCGCCCTCTCACTCTCCCCGCGGCGTCTCCTGCTCCCCTCCCGTCAACCCAGCAACCCGCACCAACCACGCGGACAAAACCATACCGGTGCTGTCAAACAGAACCATACCGTGCCGTACCGTATGTACGACAATGACGTCCACGCCGAAGTGTTGCGATTGGTCCTGTACAGTCAGGATGGACCCGTGTCGCAAGCCGCCTCCGGGCAGCTCCGCCAGCGTCCTGGGCAGCAGCGCTGTGTAGGCCTCCACCTCGTCCTGTTCGAGACCCTCACCTTTGAGAGGGGTTGGGGGGAAAGACGAACCACGAACGAGTGAAGCTGCTGCCAAGGAAAGAGCAGGACTGACCAGTAGGCGGTTTTGAAGGAGGCGACCCTTGGGGGTTGGGGGGAGGCGTTTGTGAGATTAGGACAGACCTGGGCCGGACAGGTTCGGAGCCGGCAGATTAATTAAAGGCGTCAGGCAAGGAAAAGCCAAAGCGATCTTCCACGCCGCCAACATGCTAGTCCGATGTTAGGTTTAGATATCCACACTCCCTCACCACGTCTCCTGGCTAGCAAAGGGGAGTCGTGTCGGCGACGGCAACTTCTTCCGAGGTTCATTCACAACTCGGCATGGCTCAGTGGTATGATGGCTCCCGGCCCCTCCCGCCCCTCCTTACTAGCTGGGCGAGGACTGCTGCTTCTCACACACTTCGCATCTTCCCAAACACATCCACATCCACATCCACACACACGAGAGCGCACGTACCTTCCTCGTACAGGAAACCCCCAGACAAGAGGTTGGGTGTGTTGACCGCCAGTCGCTTCTTAATGACTCCGGACAGCAGCGAGGACAGCGTGGCGGTCTGGATGGCCCGCGGGGGAGGCCGGGGGAGGCAGCTTCAGTAACTGGCCGTAACAGAAGCAGCAATAGCCGGAGCAGTAGCAGCAGAGACAGGCAGGCAGTAGCAAGAGGCAGGAAACGTAAACAACCAGCCAACGAAACGGCAAAGCACAGCAACAATCGTTGGCCTCATCTGCACCACCATCACCACTATTCCCACCTTCACCATCGGCAGCAACAGCAACAGCAGCAGCATCAACCGAGTCCATGCAACATGTAGCAGCGAAATAGGGGAAAGGCGTCTGGCAGGGGTTGTGCATTGAAGCGTCGCCGAAGCTAAGCTATATCGCAAGGCAGACAGAGAACTATTGTTCGCAATTATCCTCCGCCCCGTAAGCTCTTGCCTCGGTGTTGAGACGCAGCGTGAGTTGCGCCTTGCCGCACACCATGCATCTCTTGCACGGCGGGTCGGGTTGCTGAACCACCAGCAGCCGCTTCCCCGTCGGGAACTCGTACAAGTAAGTGTTCCGTACGGCATCCAGGCAGCCTGCGGGCCGCGAGTGTGCGCGCACCTCAGTTCTGGGCGCAGTACTGGGGGCGGCACTCGGCACAGTGGATGGTACGACGGTACGGAAATGTACGATAGGCGGCAACCACAACGCCACCAGAAACACCCCTCACTTCCCTTCATCCCCCCATACACAGTCACAATCATTCAGGCCAAACCATCAAGCACAGGGCCGGCCAGCCAGCCAGCCAGCCAGCCAGCCAGCCGCCCGGGACCCCGACCCACCAGCCCCTCACTCACTCACCCGCCAGGACTTTTAGTGCCTCCGTGACTATGAGTCCGGAAATGATGGCGTTCGTTGTGGCGATGGCGTGAATGATGTTGCCAGCCATGCCCTTGGCGTCGAACAACGACTGGATGCAGCGGGAGCAGCACATGCATGGCGAACTGAGGTTGGGTTTAGCAGATCCGGGCATACACACGGCAAAAGACGTAGGGCACGACGGCAGGAGGGCCGCGATGCAAGACGACGGCATAGGCAACGCAGTCTAATGCAAACTCGCCTGGTGGAAACACCGGGGTGGGTGGGTGGGTGGGTGGGTTTCTCCTCTTTCGGGAGAGGACGAGGACGCGGACATGGGGATATCCTGGCACATGCTGCCCCACAAACCTCCCCCTCCTCCTCTTCCTCATCCTCCTCATCATCATCATCACCTCCCCCCTACGTACGCAACAACGCGCGAGCCCCCCAACACACCCTGCGACACCGGCCCAGAGCCGACGACTCACCCATTCCACACAGAACACGCAGGCCAGCTTACTGCCGACATACAGCCTTTACGCACTGTACTAATTCCCCCGAGTAGCCCAGACACGTGGAACAAGATGCACTGCGATGTGTGTGTGTTTTGTTTAGTGGTCTGACCCGCAATGCGTTTGTTTGCGGTGTGCGGTGACACAGCCGTCCCCGTCAGGACACGGGGGTCAATAATCACGCATCCATCCCCGCCGGCCGCTTTCCCCGCCAGACAGACAGCCAGCCAGCTCACCTGTTCGGGTATGCCGTAGCAGCTGCTCCTCAAGTTGGAGGCCGCCGTCACGAAGTCCACTGCGAGGTCGTCATCCTTGTCGAAGGAGGCAGAGCCCACCTAGGAAGGGAGTGATGGAAAGGGGGAGGGGGGTTAGCTGGGGGGAAAGGACGAGCCACGAGCGAGTGAAGCTGCTGGGAGCTGGGGGTCTGGGGGCCTAGGGGGCGAGAGGAGAAGAATATAATGCAGGGAAAAGTGCGCTAGACAGCGCAGGAGAGAGCGGAGGAGGTAGAGGAGATTCCGGGCCACAGGCTGAGGATAGGCAGGGGAGGGGGAGGGCACAGGAGAGGGCCACAGAAGGGTTTGCGGGGAATTGAGGAGCAATCTGGGTGTTCCGCTGCAGGGGGCCACTGTAGCTTCTCTCACCGCGGCCTCCCCCCCCCCCCCCCGCTGCAGACACATTACAGAAGCCTTTCATACCTAACTTCCTCCGCTTCCTACCCTCTTCCACTCAACCCCTTCACTCTCTCCTTCTCCCTCACACACACACCATCACCCACCTCATCTTTCCGCAGCTCGTGGTACATCCCGATGGCCAGCAGCAGTACGGCGGCGTTCTGGGCCGAAGTCCACTTCTGTGATGGAGGCATGCAAGTGGTGTGAAAAGAGGCAGCGGGTGCTCAGAGGAGGGAGGAGAAGGAAAGGACGGCTGAGGGTGGTGTGATGTAGTTATTAGTGGTGATGGTGTGGTCGCGTGGCCCAATGGCCCCCCAATGGCTTGCAGGAGGCCCACCCCACCTGGCTGGCGTTGTTCAGACCCAGCGCCCGCGATGCGCTGATGGCCTGGCGCCCCGGCCCCTCCGATTGCGCCCTCCCGACGGCGGCATCCAGCGCGCCGCGTACGGCCGCTCTGTCCGCCTCGGGGAGCAGCTGGCTAAGCCGGAGCGGTCTGGGTGGGGGTCGCTTCTCCCAAAGCTCCTGTGGCGACATGTGTGCGCGACAAGACGTAAGGAAGGACGGACGCGGATGTCGATAGTAGAGACAGGTTTGCTCCCTTACCCGGTTAGCTACCTTAACGGCTCCTATGGGTAAGCCATACCGTAGGATGGTTGCCAACTGTATATGATTATTGTGACCCATGGGTCGTGGCAGGGCAGGCAGGCCCAAGGCTCCGACAAATGATATCACCCAATCTTTTAATAACTACGCAACACCCAAATCGACTCTGTCCTCCCCCCGGCCCCCGCCTCCCTCCCCCGCCCCCGGCCGCCAACCACACTCCTCCAAGCGCACCCAAGGGCCCACCTTGACGCCGCACAGCTGCTCGATGTCGGTGTCGTACACCCGCCGGAACACGCGCTCCGCATACTCCAGGGAGCCTTCTCCTTCGCGGCGGAGGAAGAACGACGGGTCCTCCGCCGGCTGAGCGGCTGCTGCCGCCGCCGCCGCCCCATCCGGCGCCGCCTCCCTCGCCGTCGCCGCCTCCGTCGGGTGCTGTCCGGCTTCCCTTTGAGCCTGGTCGTCCAAATCTGTACGACAGAAACATGGGCGCATGTATGTGCATGTGTGTGGTGGAACAATGCGTGCCAACAACGAACCACAACGGGGGCGAAAACATGACCTCCTCCCCTCCTCCGCCCCCTCCTCTTTCCCTGGTGTGCAGGTCTACGTCCATGTCTCCGTCCACCACGTTGTCAGTCCCCATAAAAGCCCCGCAGGGGTGCCTCCTCCCGAGCTGCCTCCCTTCATGCCCCTAGCCCGACACATAACCACCACCACCAAGAAAGAGTCACACTCACCTCGGAAGCAGCACACACACACATATATACACATACACATATATATGTACAAAATATGTACACGTATACAACAACTCGACGCATAACTCCAGCTCTGTATATATAACAAGTATTGGCGTAAGCGGAGTCTCCTGTCCTAGCCAACAGCCCACACGCACACGCGCACGCAGTCCCCCCCCCAGCGGTCACCGGAAACAGCCTCAGGTCGACCGAACAGGCGGTTGAAGAGCAGGTCCTTGGCCCACACGATGGTGTGTATGGGTCGGTCGGGTGTGTTCCTCAGAGTGCAGATGGGGTAGCTCTTGGGGGTGGGCTTGGGCTGGCACTCGAAGCACTCGGTGCGGCCCTTGAGATGGACAGTCACCTGGCGGGTGGTGTGTGGGGTGGTGTGGGTGGTGTGCGTTAGTGATCTGAGACACGGACAGGTACTTGGAACTTGGGGAATTGGGAGGAGATGGCACATGAGTAGTAGTTTTCCATTCGGCAGGTAGTCTCCAGGAACGTGGCGGAATTCTCAAATCTTCGTTTTTAAGATCTGAGCTGCGATGGGGGAATTGGCGAGGATGGCACATGAGTGCGTGTGAATGTGTGTGTGAATGTGTGTGAGAGAGAGAGGGAGAGAGAAAGAAGGAAGAGAGAAAGGAAGAGAGGGAGAGAGAGATATGGACGATGGGATTAACGAGGTGTCGCGGACCGGGGCGCGGTCGGGGGTACGGATAGCGTGGTTGATTTCGGTGGGGTGGCGGTCGGGAAGGTTGGGATTTCTCACATACACACATACATACACACGCACACACACCTGCACATGTGCTCACCCCTCACCTGGCCCAGGTAGCCCGCAGTTCCCGACTCCACGAGGGGGCGCTCCGCAGCAAGGCACAGCCGGTTCACGTGGCGACGTGCCTGTGGCCGTGCGTGTATGTGTATGTGTACTTTATATATGTATGTATGTGGGCGGGTGACATACGCAAGTCGGTGATGGATAGGGGGTGGGAAAGATGTAATGGGCGGAGAAAGGAACTGGAATGACGTGATGTTGCAAATGACGACGCAAAGGGCTACCAGGGGCTTCCGAGTCCAATGAAGGGTACCGCAGGGAGATACGGTAATGCCTGGGTTAATGAAGGCCACACACACACACACCCGGCACACACACACACATACACACACACACACATACACACACATACACACACACATACACACACACACATACACACACACACATGCGGCGCAGCGCAGCGAGGAAACCGTAATGCACCTCCCCACATCCTCTTGCCAGCCTGTCTCCCTCTCCGTCGTAAACCCACCCGCTCCCACTGCTTCCCGGACACCTCCCTGGGACACCCACTTCCACACCATCCAGCCAACTCATCCAGCGGTTCATTTTAGTAATTCCAACAGATATGACCCCCCCAGCCACCCCCTCTTGTAACCACCCTCTTGTCGCCGCCGGCCCGCCTCACCTCCAGATTATCAAGACCGTTGAGCACCAGATCGAAGCTTCGGAAGAAGTCCACATCGAAGCGGCCCTCTTTCACATTCGAGTGGTGGGCAGTGATGCAGGCTGCAGGACAGAAACCCTGAAGCAGAAGCCGTCGCAGCAGCAGCAGCAGCAGTATTAGCAGCAATAACGGCAGCAGCAGCAGCAGGGGGGGTCGCTTCCATTCAACTGTACATATGTGCGTATGTAGACATTGACACATTTATTGACACAATATTGACACGATATTGAACAGAGGGGGTGCCGTTGCACCCACCATCACCCACCTTGACCACCTGCGCTGCGGTGTTGGCTTTGCTCTGACCCACATGGTGCTTGCGGAACAGGAACTGGCGGTTCAGGTTGGAGGTCTCTATGGTGTCAAGATCAATCTGAGAAATGGAGGGGGCCATTAATGGAGGGAGGGGGGGCAATAAGGAGGCGGGGCGGGGGGAAAACCGGCATATTCAGAAGTGGTTCGACATGGCGCGAAGAGGGAGTGGAGTAGGATGGGAGAGTAGGAAATTTGCGAGTTTCCAATTATGGGGGAGGGATGTGGTATGTATGTCGTGGGAGGAGGCGCAGGGGCTGCAAATGGAAGGGGGGAGGGCGCGTCTGGTCAGCGGGAGATCCGTCCAGCCTGGTCGTGCCCAGCCAGAGCTACGACCATAACCATGGTTGCTGGTCAATTGAGCCAGCTCGGCAAGAGTGCTTCCCAAAACGTGCATGGTGGATCCTGCATTGCTTCGGAAGGACTTGGCTTTGGTCAGGTTGCCGCCTCGAAGTTGGTTGCTTGGGGCGAAAAAGGGTTAGGGGTAAGCGCTACGGATCCAAAAATGTTTTCTGAACCTCCCAAAGACAGACCGGACAGGGCCACGGGCCGTATGAGACATGTGTCTTTAGTGAAAGGTCTTGCGAGCATGAACGACAACCACATGTTGGAGGATTGTATCTTTTGGGCACTCCTTGTGTCATAGGGGAAAGGCGCATCTTGGGAAACTTTTAAGAGCACCCACGACCCAAGGGCCGCCCATGCGACATCCCAGTAGCTTGAGCGGGCGGTCTGGTAGGACCACAGACGTCCTGCGTTTACCATTGCTAGATTGTCGCATGGATTACGATTCGCTTAACGAGGCCCTTGGTTAGGAGCTGACACTGTCGCACATTTGAAAAGACGTCTACGTGCTCACCACTTCAATATTCCTGAATCCTGTGCAAACCAAGGTCTTCAATAGCTCGCAACCAATACCGCCAGCGCCCACGCACAGGACCTTGGCAGACTTGACCTACAGTATTTGGCGCGAACGGCAGTCGGAATTCTACAGAATCCTCCACAGCTGAGACAAATCCATACATCGCATAATCATCCGAAATGAAGAGTACCTTTTCATGTAGCTCCCTCGAGCGCAGCACGGTGGGCCATTTCGTGGAGCCCAGCACCTCGCATGCCATTTGCGTCCAACGTTTCCGTTTTTTATGTTCAATTGATATAAAATCAGGATAATCAATCTGTGGTGCTGGTGCTAACGGTTTGGCAGGGGCGGTATCTTTGTCGAGACTGCACAACGGATGCCAACGAAATCCCTACAGTACAGCGGAAATCTTACATCTAGCCGAAAAAGCCGCTGTTGTGATCCATCCCTCTGTGTCATTGCCTGTCAGGCTCTGTACGGCGTGGGGTAACTGCATAATCCAACAATTTCCAACCGTCAGCTGCCGTGCCCATAATCACATCCCCCCGCCCCCCATCCCCCGGGCCCCATAGCCACATCCGAACCGTAAAGAGCCCCAAGAGCTACCGAAAACTTCACAAAGGCGCTAATTGGCAGAGATCCTCACAGCAAACTAATAAAAGCCATATTCGGAACCATGATCCACTACGGAACGATTTGAGGTTAGTTGGATTAGGCGGGGGGGGAAAAGGCATTTCGACATCTTTTCAGGGCATGCGGGGGGTTATCATATCGGCATACCGCTGCACGCAAGGGTGCGTTCCACCACGCACCACCACCACTACCAGCACCACCATCGACCCCCCCTTCAGGTTGCTGGCTTCTGGCCAAGTGTCCCTCTCAGCTTCCACCACGTTTGCTGGCGGCACGAGGCCAGGACACCTAGGAGACAGTGATGGGTCAGACGGCGCGCGAGGGCCGCCACAAGCCCGGAAGCTGCGGCGGCAGCGACAGCAGCACCGCTGAGTGGTGCTCTTGATGGATTTTACTGCTGCGGCCATGACAGTTATTTCCTCGGCACCTGTAGTAGCTGGTACACAGTACGGCTCTACAAATACGCGCGAAGCGCGATCACCAGCATCTCGAGAGGCCTTTTCAGCGGCCAGCTACTACAGCACCTAATCCTTCCTTGGTGTGGCATCCAGCTGCTTCATAACGAGCCGGCTGTTCCATTCCTTTGGTGTTGTTTAAGCTGGTTAAGATTGCCGCTGGCCTGAATCTGTAATAACGGACGCAATCGACCAATTGCAGCTTGCAAGCTATCCTCCGAAACCAAAACTATTGAAGCCTCGGCTATCGGCCAGCACTGCTCACATAAGGATGAAATGCAACACCGGTAGAATCATTCTACCGGTATGATACTCGCTGCTGAGTTAATCCTATTCATTTGATAACCCTAAGCGATTTTGGCTCGGCAAAAAAAGTATCAAAAGCCACATCATGTTACATGTGAAGAACAATCCACAATAAAAAATTACCTTGGAACGCTTGAAGATTAGCCTGTTAATTTACTTACTAATATACCAGGATTTTGTGATGCTGTGTAGTACCACGTACGGCAGCTACTGCTGCTATTTTACTGACGGCGAAAATTGTCCAGCCGGCTTCGTCTCAATCACTTCACCTTAACCATCACCTGCACACAGCTTCTGAATTTTTTCGCTGTACTCCATCCCGGAGTAAAATATATCATGCAGGAAGAAAAAGCTCATCGGCGTCCTACCAGTTTCAGGCCGACTCAAAGCCATCCACCATAGCAAGCCGGATTTCGTAGTACAAACTCGACACAACGATTAACTAACCAAACCACCTCCGTATGCACGACGCGTCCCCTCCTTCCGCGCCGCTTCCTCCAAGCCAAACCCATGTCCCACCGCGCAAGTCCCCTTACACCCCTAAACACTCCGTACTTGCCTGAGCTTGAAGTACGGAACTTTACTTGCTGCTGCCCGCCCCTTTTATTCCTGGCATGTGCATGAGTGCATGCACTGCCAGGGTCGGGTAGCTACCTACAGCTCACCATGCCGCCTTCTCTGGCGCCGTGTCCCAACATACTACTCACCACAATATAAACTTTTCATCGTAACAAAGGATGAAATCGAACAATAACTATTATATTATCACCCACAACCCCTACAGACATTGCCGCGGTAGCCGCCACCGTCACCACCGTCGGGAGTCGTACACAACCAAATCCGACAAAACTGGCGATTGCCAGGCAGCTCTCCACCGTCCCCTCGGGCCGCTGCTACTTCAACTTCGGTACATTTTATTTTTCACCGGGCAATTATCTTATAGACGGAAAGATAAAAGATGCACATGCAGATATTTAGGAGCAGGTCTGTTGACGTAATGACGTCGTAACGACATGCAGTGCACATGGCAGCCTGGTCCTTGTACGGTATAACACGATGTACGACATACATACGAGTATAATTCACAAGTTATGTCCCCCCATCCTCAACCGTCCAAAGGCCCATTTACACACATGTGCACAAAAGAGCGCATGAGCCACGAAGTACACGCGCACATACGCACGTACATACATACACATACACATACACATACACATACACATACACATACACATACACATACACATACACATACACATACACATACACATACACATACACATACACATACACATACACATACACATACACATACACATACACATACACATACACATACACATACACATACACATACACATACACATACACATACACATACACATACACATACACATACACATACACATACACATACACATACACATACACATACACATACACATACACATACACATACACATACACATACACATACACATACACATACACATACACATACACATACACATACACATACACATACACATACACATACACGTACACGTACACACACACGTATACCTATGCACGTACGGAAACATGCACATGTATATGCATATGCATATGTATGTAATATCTATATTCTCCGATGGTACCGATGCGTTGCAACCTGAATTTAGTTAGTCGAGCATCCGGAGCAGAACAGAGCATGCAAAGGAGTAATAAACCGCCAATGACATCACAGTAACAACAGCAACAACAACAGCAGCAGCAGCAATAACAACAACAGCAACAACGCACATACCGATGCCCCCCCGGTTTCGGGATCGAGACCGGTCATGGTCAGAAATTCTTCCAATGGTGGAAGGAAAAAGTGCCCCTAGTCGATGGACGGTGGCGACCTGGGATAAAGTTAACCTGCGAGCTGACCAGGAATGGAGCTGAGCTGCCGTCGATCTGGCAGATTCCGTTGGATGCCGGTGGTGGGTGCGGAACCTGAGCGATCCACTGAGAAGTTGGCTAGGGTGACTGGATGAGGGTGCCCCGAAATACTGGGGCAGGCAGGGTTCGCCG
Source organism: Volvox carteri f. nagariensis (assembly GCF_000143455.1). Lineage (NCBI taxonomy): Eukaryota > Viridiplantae > Chlorophyta > Chlorophyceae > Chlamydomonadales > Volvocaceae > Volvox > Volvox carteri. The sequence continues at coordinate 1,125,899 of NW_003307559.1, forward strand.
GGTAGTGGCCACGGGTGAGGATATGAACCCCTTGTCCCACACAGCAACACAACAAGAACAGCCACGGTAGATGCGAAGTCCGAATCCGCCGTCAAATACACCCTCCCACCCACCCACCCACCCAAGCCCAGCCCAACACAACACAACCAACACAACCAACACAATGTAAATGCTCAATGAGCCCAATGCACTAAAATCGCAGCAGTAGCAGTAGAAACCGCGGCAACACGAGCAACAACAGCGGCCAATAAAGTGGTTTATGGAGGACCCCCAGGCACAGCAACCAGGTACCCCAACCAGCCACCCGTTACTACCAACCAACCAACCAACCAACCAACCAACGATCCAGCAGTACAAACAACCCAACCCATGTGCCCTCCAAGGGGCATATGCCCACGTCCCTAATCCCTCCCCCCAACCGGATTCTCAATGGCGGACTATACGTCATTGGTACGGGCCGTACCGGGATAGAGAGCTAAAGGACTGACGGACTTGCCTCTATATAACGGCTGCACCCCCTCCCCTCCTCCCCCCTCTCCTCCCCTGCCGCCACCTCCACCTCAGGATCCTGTCGCTGAGTCAGCGCCACATCGGTCTTAACTGAGTCGCCGGGGACGGGGGCGGGGAAGGGGGCGGGGAAGGGGGCGGGGGCCTGCCCTGCTGGCGAGGAGGTCCGCATGCTTGTTTGGGGGAATGTGGGATCCGACAGCTCGATGTAGTTGGTGGCGGTCACGGTCATGGGAGGCATGGGGCTGCTCAGAGAGGGTCCCGCCGCCTGAGGGCAGGGGGAAGAGAGGGAATCGGCGTGAGGTGAGGCTGGGTGGACGGGGGAGTGCCTGGCTTAATACGTCGGGGCTACGATTCCTTACGAATGATGGTGCGGAAGAATCTGCGGGGTCTGTATCGATCTTTTAGATATTATATAAGAGTGGATAGCGGCTTTTGGTGCATCGCGACCTGCATAACACCCTAATTTCATCATCATCATCATCATCAGCAGCAGCAGCAGCAGCAGCAGCAGCAGCAGCAGCAGCAGCCCGAGCTCTCAACGTTACTCCCCCTGTGTCCCCTCTCCACAGCCGCACAGCCCCACCTTGAGCACTACCCGGTACAGAGGTCCCCTTCCGGGCGCCACTCGCTCGCCCTTGGCGGTGTGAAGCCGGGGACCAGGTCGCCGCTCCCGGGTGGCGGCAGTGCTCACCGACACCAGCTGGTGGCTGCCCGCGACGCCCTTAAACCTGCGGTGGTGAGGTGACACGAATACATGAGAATACATGAGAATACATGAGAACACATGAGAATACATGAGAATACATGAGAATACATGAATGCATGAATGCATGAGTAAATGAAATGAATGAAAAAATGAATTAAATGAAAAAATGGGCAAATCCCAAAGGGAAACTTTACTTTCCTTTACTTCGATTTCATTAGTAGCCGGGTTTATTAGGCTGCTCTAACCTCCACTATCCTTACGGAACCATCCCCCCACGTTTCCCTCCTCAATCCCCCCGACCAACTTCCCCGTCTCCCCCCCCCACCACACACACACACACACACCTGAACATCCCTATATCCTCCACGTGCAGCTCCGCGGCCCATAACCAGCGGAAGGCGCCTGTACGGCAGCGAATACACAGCTCCGGCAGGGTGGGCAGGGTTTGCGACACTGAGTCGGTCAACACGGCGGTTGACAGGCGGCGGAGGCGACCCCTCCTGCGCGTGAATAGGGTGGGGGTTGGGGTTGGGGTGGGGTGGGGGGACGATTGTGTGGGGTCGCGCGGGCCGGCGAAGAGAGGAAAGACAGGGCTGCTCGGTAAAGGGAGGTAGGAAAGGAGGAAATGCCGCGCAACGGAGCCCAATGGCGGGAAGAGACGACAGATGCAGCCAGGCAGAGAGAGGAGCTGATGGTTCCTAGTCCCCTAAGGCCCCTACTTCGCACAGGCACATAACCCTCAGTAAACCCACTGAAGACGTCGGACTGCGGCCTGCCATTGTGATGGAACTACAACCGTACAACGGTGAACGGCTAACAAGCGCCACACTCACTCACCTTAATGGTGGCGATCGTTGCTGTGCGGCGGCGGCGGCGCCACCGCCATCGCCACCGCCATCACCACCGCCACCGCCACCGCCACCGCCACCGCCACCGCCACCGCCACCGCCACCGCCACCGCCACCGCCACCGCCACCGCCACCGCCACCGCCGCTGCCACCGCCACCGCCACCGCCACCGCCACCGCCACCGCCACCGCCACCGCCACCGCCACCGCCACCGCCACCGCCACCGCCACCGCCACCGCCACCGCCGCTGCCACCGCCACCGCCGCTGCCACCGCCGCCGCCGCCGTTCTGATGCAGCCCGGTGACGTGCGGCGCGCTAATAAGCGGAGACCTTCCGGCTGGCTGTCGCGGTACCTGGTATTGCTCTAGGTGCTGCTGCTGCGGCGGCGGCTGCTGTTGCCGTGGCTGACTATTTACGGCACTTTGACTTTGGCTTGGTTGGGAGTACTGATGGTTTTGTAGATGATTATGGTAGCTGTAACGTTGGTGGTTTTGATGGTGGTGGTTATCAAAGTGATGGTCATGGTGGTTATGGTGGTAGTTTGGGAGCTGGAAAAACGCCTGTTGCTGACAACGGCTGTTCGATCGCCGCTCGCTGCTGCTTCGTCGCTCCGAGACCATTATCGTCGTCGCCGCCGCCGCCGTCAGTTGCGGGTTGGCTCTGTTCCCGCAGGCCAGCATGGCCGCGGCCACCACCATGCCCCGCATAGACGCCGGTACACTCGCAGGGTTGATGCCGTACGACGCCAGCTCCACAATCCCCACCACATGCTCCTCCACTATGCTATCGTCAGTGGTGGTGGCGGCGGCGCTACCAAACTGCAATCTGCTACCGCCAACGGGAGCCACCGCCACCGGCGCTGCAGCAGTTGGCTGCGCTAGTACGGCAACCGCGCCCTGCAGTTGCGGTTGCGACCCCGCACGCAATAGGACCTGGCGGTGGCTACCTTTCGCAACGGAAGAGGAAGAGGCGCCGCCGCCGCCGCCATTGCCGCCGCCGCCATTGCCGTCGCCGCCATTGCCGTCGCCGCCATTGTTGCCGCCGCAATTGCTGCCGCCGCCATTGCCGTCGTCGCCATTGCCGCCGCCGCCATTGCCGTCGCCACAATTGCCGCCGTCGCCATTGCCGCCGCCGCCATTGCCGCCACCTTCAATAACGCCATTCTGCAGGCTTCGGAAGGACAGCGGCCCTGGCAGCATTTTTCGACGACTGGGCCCCTGGGAAACCTGTCGTCGGCTGCGACCGCACCTGCCGGTGTCCTCACCCACCGCTGCCGCCGCCGCATCGGGGGTTGCGGACCCGGCGGTGTTAATGCCCGCCAGCCCCGCGTCTGTACCGTCCCCGCCACCAGCATGTATGGCAGGTACAGCAGTACTTGAGTTGAGGGCCCGCGACCACGGCGCCAGTAAGAGGCGGCGGCGGCCAGAGTCCGTGTGCGCCAGGACACCACGACTGCCCGCCGCCGCCGCCGCCGCCGCCTGCTGATCCATACACACGACAATCTCGCCATCGCCGCCGTCGTCGCACTCGGTGGTGCCTGCGGCATTGGACAGAAAGTTCCTGTTGCAGGACCCCAACTGGTTTGCACGCGCGCGCGCGCGTGTGTGTGTGTATGTTTTTTGTGTGTGACACCCCGGCACGTACAGTGAGGTGATATTT
>NW_003307559.1:1129938-1130646 GCF_000143455.1 Volvox carteri f. nagariensis
CCAGGGGAGGGCGGCGTTTGGCTATGGGGGCGCAGGGGAGAGCAGCGTTCGGCAAGGGGGGCGCAGGGGAGGGCGTCGTTGGGCAAGGGGGGCGCAGGGGAGGGCGTCGTTTGGCTAGGGGCGGCGGAGGGGAGGGCAGCGTTGGGCTATGGGGGTGCAGGGGAGGGCGTCGTTGGGCTAGGGGGCCGCAGGGAAGGGCGTCGTTGGGCTAGGGGGGTGCAGGGGAGGGTGTCAACCAAGCACCTCCACCCCCTTCATCCCTTCCCCCTTCACCTCCTCCACCGTCGCCACTGCCACCATCTCCACCTCCGCCCCGCATCCCCCTCTCCTCTCTCCCCCCCATCCCCACCTCCTATAGGATACAGCTATCTCTTCCCCGCATCCCCCTCTCCTCTCTCCCCCCCATATCCAACTTTGCTATCTTCCTCCCTTCTTCAATGTGTGTTCACATCACCCGATGATGCAAAAGGAGGAGAAACATTTCTATAAAAAACCTTATGGACTACGGTCTCACCTGTTAGGTTGTCGGGGCTCCACTGCATTTCCGCCTGGCCCTTCGGCGGACTCCGGACTCCACTCCATGTCCACCGCCACTGGAGACGAGGCGCCTACACTAGTGTACTGACAGTACTGACAGGGGGGACCTAGCTTCAAATCGCTGATGATCTACATGTGACGTGTCTGCTAGTTTCGTTTATTGTACCTGTT
>NW_003307559.1:1130764-1158897 GCF_000143455.1 Volvox carteri f. nagariensis
GGTGGGGTGGCGGTGACGGCGACGGCGACGGCGGCGGCGGTCGCCGCCTGGAGACGCACATGACACGACTGTAGGCTTTCTGGGTGAAACGAAAGAAAACCCAGGGCGGTTTTCTGGCCCCCCGTCCTTCCCTCCCTCCCTCCTCTCCTCCTCCTGCTGCTGCACCAGCCTCCCCCCAAAAGCCGCAGCCCTTTCCCCCCTCCCCTCCCTCCTCCCCTTCTCTCCCTCCTCACCATAATAATCCGCTCTGCCGGTGGTGGGGTGCGGCCCCACCCGCGTGGGCAGCCCCGCATACAGCCCCGCCTTCACGCGGGGGCCCCGGAATAGCACCGAACCCGTGAGGGGGTGCAGCTGCTCCTGCATACCCGGCAGACACAGCATGGGTGCCGTCCAGGGGATCTGGGGGGTAAGAGGCCCCAGGCCCCATGTACAGGAGGGGGAAAGGAGGGGGATGGGAAGGGGGGAGAGGAGGGAGGGAGAGGAGGGGGAGACGAGGGAGATTCTTCTCAGGGGGAAAGGGGGAGAGAGGTTGGAGCGTTGGAAAGGGTATTCAAAACGCGGAAGTTAGCGGGCAAAGATGAAGTTATCGGGCCATTAGCGGGCGTCACCGCCAAGTGAGGAAATTATGAAAACGTGTACAGCAAAAAGGATATCTCTATAACACCGAAAAGTAATGCAACCCTGAAACGGTCGGTGTCCACGAGGGAGGAAGGGCCGCAATCATTTGGTATATGCCAAAGTATGCGGCAGCAAACCAACTGTCAACTGTCAACTGAAAATTTCAGAGGTGGTGGCAGGGATGGAGGGAGGACGGAGCTCAGCCAGCTTCAACTATAGCCACACCTGAGGTTATACACACCAGCCAAGCCGCCTTGCAGACTGGGGCTTTCCAACGGTTTCCTCCCCTTTCTCCCCTTTTTCCTGCCGTACCTCCATGACCAGCTCCTGCAACATCAGACACCACTCCAGTGCCGTACTCGGCTCCGAAAACGCCACCATGAAATGCCCCTCCTGCTCCTGACACTCGTAACCGCCACACGCCAATAAGCTGCGTCGTACACAGTCGTTGAATACCGACAGTACATCGTACGACAAGTCTCGGCTCACGGCTACCATCTCGGGGTACCTGTTATCGGCACGTCCGTACGTCCGTACGTCCGTACATTAGTAAATGTAAGTGCAAAGAAACACACGCGCGGCCCACAATGTTGATGACACGAGGTGCGATGCTCAATGCTGCCACCCTGGTATTGCTGGAGGTTCGAAAGGAGCTGTGCCCAAACCCCCACTGAAACTCGCCCTCTCCCCACCGCATCTTACCCCAACCCCACACTCCCCCCAAGCCCAATACCACCCCCCACCTCTCCATGCTGCAAAACACAACGGCCACGGGGGGAAGTTGTGGCATGGACGGTGTCGCTGTACGAAGGTGGTGGTGGTGATGATGATGATGATGATGATGATGATGATAACAATGATGATGATGGTGGTGGTGATGGTGGTGGTGTGTTTGCCGGCTTGGGTCCGGAGAGGGCCCCCCGCCGCCGTATAGCAGGCTCCCTGCCCCGGCCACCCTTCCGGCTGCCCCGCCAGCTGCCCCTCCGCCACCGAGGGGGGCCGCGGGGGCCGCCGGGGCGTCCAGGTAACCAGGAGTCAGCTGTCGGGGGTCGTACGGCAGGCGACACAGCCGGGCCCTCTCCTCCAACCCAGGCACTAAAATCTGTTGGGCATGTGTTCGTTGTCGCGGTTAATGGTTATTGGTTATTGGTTATGTTTTCGTTGGTTAGGGTTTATGGATTGCGGAAAGAGGGAGGGTGGATAGACACAATGTCACGACATCACAGAAAAATGGAAAAAATGTTTAAGCAGCCCCTCGCACAAATGTGTCCGGTCGTACTTCGCGAATAAACAGTTCGTACATCGTCCCAAAAAATCCAGGAGCGAATTTCGCCGTGCGGATGCGCGCGTGCGATTCGCAAAATGCGCCTGTACAAGTGTATATAAATTTTCTTGGCGGAATAGGACCAGGTGCGCCAGCGCGTTGCGCAGGTGGGCATGTTGGCCATAGCCGCACGCGGCATGCAGGCTGGACTATTGCGTGGATGCTTTGCAGTAACTAAAAGCACAGAAAGCCAACGTCGTAGCTTGCAACTCTGGGCTCGTGAAACTGCCGCGGAAGATGAAGCGCTGGCGAAGAGGCAGTTGTATGCAGCACCTTGTTCAGAGTAAAGTCAAATTACAAAGTTGCGCAAAGTATAACATACATAAACTTAATTAAACATAAGAACAGATAAGACGTTTAGAGCCTTGTCGGTGACATGGACGCCGCTGTTGGCTTGGAACAGCTATTTGCTGTGCATAGGGACGTGCCCGCGTTAGCCGTGTTGCAACAGCTCAGGATAGATTTCAGCCAGCAACAGCCTCAAGAGCTGCTGCACAACCACCGGGAATGTCTTCAGTTGGGCACGTGTAGTTTTGGTCGGCGGGGTCGAGCAACGTACGCAATGCGCACAGAAACCAAGGTGCAGCGTTCTGTAACATCGCCAACATATCCGGTACGCGGTGGCAGGCTTGCCGAGCACGAAATGAAGGGGGGGGTCGCATCTCACCATTCAACTAAGCATGCATGTGCTCGGTTGAATGCTCGGTAGCGTGCGAGTTTACCCCTATCAGGATGTTTGTTTGCATATCCCTCCAAGCGAGAGGGCTTGGACCTATGCTGATGTTCGTTCCAAGAAGTGGACTGAGGACTGATGCTACGGTGAAAGATTTGCACGTAAACTCGCCTGTGCAATAAAACGCCTTGTAACTCGCTTACGCTAATCTCACATTCCAATATGCCACTGCACTGCTTTCCTCTCCAGCCTGGCCACATTCTCTTCCTCGCAAACGTACTTGGGCACCTTACAATCCAACACCATACGTGCTTTGGAAACGCGGGCAGCTGCTTCACAAGGACCCCCCTATTTACAAACAGTATTTGTTTTATTGTTGCGCAGGGTGTGGTGGAGCCGTACTGTCGTACTTAGGTAGCGGTAGGTAATGTGATCAGACCACAATTCAGGAACGGTGAACAGCCCCTTGAGGGGCTATAGACTTCCCTTCATGATCAACCAACCGCCAACTGCCAACCGCCAACCCCCAACTGCCTACCTGCGTCAGCCCAACGTATTCCACGGTGCTGCCGGCCTGAAGCTCAAACACGCCCATGGCCATCACGCCGACAGATAGAGAAGGGCCGCCGCGCCGCGCTGGGGATAGAGTGGCGGCAGCGGTGGCTACGGCAGCGGCATCCAGGAGCGATGTGCTGTTGGCGCCGCCGCCGCCGCCAACACCGGCAGCGCTGCTGTCGCCACCGCCATGACCGGCGGCGGCGGATCGGAGGCCGCCAGCGCAGGACGCGGCCGCGGCGGCGGCGGCGGCGGTGGCGGCGGTGGCAGCTTGGTAACCAACCGACGGCAGGGAGGGTAGCGGCGCTGACGCCGGATCCCGGGGTTGGCTGGGGGGGGAAAGAAGATCATGTGCACGTGTGTGATTACATCTTACTGTTTGGGGTCGTAATTTGCTGTTTACGGTTGGGGCTGTTTACAGTAGTGCTACGGCCAAAAGAACACCAACTAGAACTGCTCCGGATCATCACAATTTACCCAGGGTGGACTAGAAAACGATGCGCACATGTGTGTCGGTCAGTATGTCTATCTGAATGAGGCTGGGAGGAAAGTTTGAGGGCAGGCGGGCAGGAGAGGGGGTTAGAAGCGGATGAGTGGGTAGCAGGGTGAGTAAATGGATGCAAGCCCCTATATGCTCTTATCCCCAGGCCGTACATCCGTACAGGTGGGCCTTATTCACCTCCATCTGTGCGCCAGGTCAAAGTAAGATCCCAGTTGCAATGTCACATCTTGCTCGGAGATGGAAAAGCTGCCTGCCGCGCCGCCGCCGCCGCAACCGATGGCGGTTCCGATCCCGCCGCCGCCGCCGCCGTAGGCGCCAAGTTGTCCACTGCCGTCAGTGCATGCGGCTCCGCTGTTGACGGCAGCGGTGACGGCCCCGCCGCCGGCGGCCCCGTTGCTGCGACCTGGTAATGCGACGGCACTGCAGTTGACGTCCATGACGCCTCTTAAGGCTTTGGACGAGATTCCGTCAGCGCCGCCACCGACACTGCCGCCGCTAGGCATTTCCGCCAAGCCGCCGGTGGCGGCAGTGAACCAAAGCCCCGAGGAATCCCTGACCCGAACCCCTGACCCGCCGCCACCGCCGCCGCCGCTAGGCATTTCCGCCAAGCCGCCGGTGGCGGCAGTGAACCAAAGCCCCGAGGAATCCCTGACCCGAACCCCTGACCCGCCGCCACCGCCGCCGCCGCCGCCGCCGCTCGTCAGCAACGCGTGCGATGATGACGCCAGCATTGCAGCTGCCGGCATGGTTGGGTCGCTGGCGCTGTAGCCGCCGAGCAATCTCCGGCTTAGGAGCTGTGGCGCCTGATTATGTTGCTGTTGCGGCTGTACCGGCAGCTGTTGACTCTGTTGCTGAAGTTGCTGTTGCGGACCGGTTGCGGCTGCGTTGGGTGTGGGCGGTCCGCGAGGACTGCTGGCCCCGCCGGAGGGGAGCCTGTGTCCAATGAAGCGAGATAATCCGCTGATGGGCCTCGAACCTGGGACCTGTTGTTACCGAAGGGTTACCGAAGGACCCAACAGGCACGCATTCTCAATCAAAGGCCATCTATTCGTCCCGAAGAGAATTGTCTTTTGCAAGCCGAGTGCATCGGTTCCAATTCGTCCCCATTTTAACGCGGAAGTGAATCCTCATAGGAGAGCACGCTACTCTGCACGCCCGGTCAATATATGCATCAGACCAGGGCGTGGATGCGCAACGATTATTAGATTTCGGTATCCTAAAAATCCTTCCAAAAAACCTACCGTCAGGCTACCGCCGCCGCCGCCACCACCCGCACTGGCCGGCGGCGCCGCCGCCGCCCCAATCGCCCCCATCCCAGGACGAGACGTCTGCCGGCCCAGCACCGCCAGCGTCCCCAGCAGTCTGAAACTCACTCCACCGCCGCCGCCGCTGCCAGCACTGTCGTACCCTGTCGTCGCACCTCCCCCAGTCGTCTCAATGGATGGTTCTGGAGCCGTCGCCATGTCGAGGGGATGTCGTGAATGGCCGCTGCGGACGCCCCTGGAGGTGGCCAGGCGCGCCATGCTTGAGGCGGCGGCGACTTTGCCCGAGTGCAGGTGGTGGTGACCCATGGGTCTGTGGCGGCCCTTGTGGTGGTAGCACAGCAGCCTCTGCACTCGAATACTGAGCGCGGTGAGGTTGTCCTGCGTGGCGTTGAAGGTGCTGGCGTCGATCAGAATCTGCGGAGGGCAGGGGAGGTGTGCGTGTGTGGGGGGGGGATGGAATGATGAACATGTGGAGTGGAGATATAGATGTGGTGTGACGGAGAGGGGGAAAACACACACGCAAACGTTCACGCACGCGCACACGCACGGCACGGCATGGCACACACACAGGGTTTACCTGCCCTCCCTGTGGTAAGTCCGCCACCGCCTGCAACCGCCTCCGCACCTCCCCGTAATACTCGGGACGGGAGTTGCCGCGGATGTTGCAGTCCGTCATACCTGTAGCCACCCCCATCCGTACACGTAATCCCCTGTACAGCACCCCCAGCCGGATGTAGCGGGACCAGTCGTCCGGGGGAGGCTTGTCAGAGGAGGTGGCGGCGGCGGCGGCAACGGCCGCGACGGAGGGCGATTGTGGCTGCGGCGGGGGTGCCGCTGCTGCCGCCACCGCCGCCGCCGCCGCTGCGGCTGCTGCTGCGGCAGCAGCAACGCCGGGACTGTCGACGTTCATCAGGCTGTCGACGGGGTCGAGGGGCGAAGTGACGTTGGGGGTTGGGGAGGGAAAGGGGGGAATTTTATGGGACACAAGATGATGGTCAGGGATAGTGCTGTGTACGCTTGTGTGTGCGTGCATGTATGTATGCTTTTATGTGTGTATGAGTGTAGGGTGTACTGATGTACGAGCCGATACGACAAAGGCAAGAGGGCCCGCGGAGCTTCCGGCGATGTGTATCATTATCGTAGTGCTCGCCAACGGCGCCGTGAATCACCTTCCCCGTAACCCAACCCACCTCCACACCTCCAACCATTCCCAGCCTCCACCCTCCACCCACACCCACACCCTCCACCCACACCCTCCACCCCCACCCTTCCACCCCCACCCCCAGCCTCCACCCCCACCCCCACCCCCGCCCCCACCTACACGTCCTGCGGCGCCACCCCGGTGCAATCCCCCGCGGGAGGGGGTCCCCGAACAGGGGGATCCGACAAGGTACGGATCTGCAAGGAGGGGGGCATCATCATCGTCCTCGTCCTCGTCATCGTTGTGGGGTCCACCAACAACGAAGTCGCACCCTCCGTCAGCAGCAGCGCGTCGCCGTCAGCAGCACCGAAATCAGCCGTCGCCGCTGCAGCTGCAGCTGCCGCTGCCGCTACCGTTGTCGCTTCGCCGCCACTGCTCAGCATTAGTTGCGGCGGCGGGGGCGGCGGCAGTAGCAGTGGCGGCGGCCGCACGCCGCCGACGCTGACCACACGCCTTGGTTGCTGGTCGCTGCCGTACCCGTTGCTCGTCGTCATCGTCGCCGTGCCCGCGGGGGCCGCCGGCGGGTCGCCAACCACGACTATTCCTGACTGTCGTAGGCTGGTAAAGCTACCGCTACTGGCGTGTCGAAGGGAAATCACACCGGGGGATGGGTCACTTGACGGGCGGCTGGCGTCCATGCCCGGGGACGACTGTTGTTGCTGGGGCTGTTGGGGCTGCTGCTGCTGGAGTTGTTGCGGGTGTTGGGGATGTTGAGGTTGCTGTTGTAGGTAGCTTTGGATGAGCGAGAACAAGTGCTGTGAAGGCGCCCGCGATGGCGGCCCCTGCTGCTGCTGCTGCATCGGTGGTTGTGGTGGTTGCTGTTGTACCACGTGGGACAGCAAATGCGGGTGCGATTGGAGCAGCATCGATAACGGCGGCATCTGCTGCTGCTGCTGCTGCTGCTGCGTAAAGTTGATATTTAGATTTGAACTCACATTCGTGAGGATGTGGGTGCGGAACTGGTCGTTGTGGGGGTAGGTGTTTGAATTGAAGGCGGGAGCGGAGAGGAGGGTTCGACCGGGGGGACCCCCCTGGAGCGATTCGATAGTGTCGATGGAGGCCTTATGATGACGAAACAGCTCCGGATCCCACTCAGCATCTGATATATGTACAGCAAACGTATACGGCGGGAAGACAAACCGGGAGCAGAGCAGGATGCAGCGGGGGTGGGCCGGCAGGATGCGTCGTGAAGAACTAGGGGGACGTAAGGACTAGGGGGTTCAGGGGGTTCCATCGGGAGGGCGACATTGCAGGGGTGTGTGTGCCGACCCTTGCTAAGCCGACTGGAGATCTGTAGGAGAAACCTCCGGCCGCAGCTCTGCACTTCCATTGCACTTCCATTGCACTGCACTGCACTACACCTCGCATTACACCGGCGGCCTTGTGGTACCCGCCAGGTGGGCCGATAGGTGATGTCGGTAGCTACCCCCGTGAGCTCCCTCCTAACTGCCGACCCCGCGGTGGTGGTGGTATCACTTCATACGTTAGGCCCCCCGCCGCACAACCGCTCGATCCACTTTTTCTTTTCCGCCCTCCCTTCTCGCCCACACTTCCCTCCTCCCCCCTTCCTCCTCCGCTTCCCCCCTCCCACACACACAAACACACTCACTCAGGAGCAGCAATTGTGAAGTGATGCACCAGCCAAGAGCATCGGCTGGTTCGTGGAAGGCAACCAGGAAAGCGTCGCCCTGGGGCCGGGAAATGTAGGGGGGAGGGAGGGACGTGTGTGTTTGTGTGCATGTACGCCACGGTACCGTGGTAACGGCTGGGTGGGATGGAGCGTCAGTCCTCGTAAGGGGTTATTGGGTCGCGCTCTCCCTCTCCCTCTCCCTCTCCCTCTCCCTCTCCCTCTCCCTCTCCCTCTCCCTCTCCCTCTCCCTCTCCCTCTCCCTCTCCCTCTCCCTCTCCCTCTCCCTCTCCCTCTCCCCCAGTTGAGAGAAAACGCAGAGAAAACGTAAAGTAAAGTGGGGTGGAGTGGGGTGGCGTCCGTGAAGGGAGAGCGACCAAACCCTAGGGAGGGGGAGGGGGAGGGGGATTTTTCCGCCCAGCGATGAGCAACCGGAAACCCTGAAACCCGCCCCCGCGCACCTCCGTCTGCACCTCGTACCCCTGCCACCTCGACAAGTTGAATCGCAGTGTGTGGTCATGAAGCTCTATGGCAGCCGCCATCAGGTCCTGTACGGCATGTACGAACGTCAGCACCGCAACTCAGGCACATTTGCGCTCGCGCACGCTGGAAAACAAACAGGGGGCTGAAGGCTGCATGACCTTTTGATGATGAGAAGAGGAGTCAACCCACACAGCACAACACAGCGTAGCACAGTACATACATACATACATACATACATACATACATACATACATACATACATACATACAGGGTGAATAGGTTTCCGGAGGACCAACCGTTCAGGTTAGTGGCGGTAAGGGGGAGGCGCCGTGCGGGCTACAATCCTCCCCCTGCGGTTTTCTGGAGGGTCTAGGAGCTGTGTGTCGTGGCAACGCTAACGCTTTTGTGGTCTCGCCGGACTATCCCGGGCCCCTGCAGTGGTGATCAGGCTTGTGCGGAATCCCCTTTCTTTATAAGGCTACTTCTCCCCTGGACCAGCCCAGGAAGGGACAGGTGGTGGAGGTCAGTTGTTTTAAGGTGGTTGCAAGACGTCTTGTGGTGTCGAGCTCTCTTAGCCTTTCTCTCTTGGAGGTTTTTTTGTTGGCCTGTTAGGTATATCAGGAGCCCTCCCCTGCCGGGACTGCCCTAACCGTATTTTTGTTTGTTTGTTTGTTTTTCCCTTCGAATCCCGTTTTCGTTGGTGGTGTTTTGGGGGGTTGTTTCAGAGAGCCTTTGACTTTGCCCTAGCTGAGACTTGTGGACTCGCTCTAGCGGGACCTGAGAGCCCTTCGTGGTGTATTCAATGCAGCGCCATCCCCGGATGGAGGGGCTGCGGAGTGGCTGCGTAGAGTGTTGGCAGTCTGAGTCGGGGTCGGGAGCACACAAGACTAACCGACTTGTGCTGTGTGCTCCCGACCCTTGCGCTGTGTTTCGGCTTCGGCCCCCGGCTCTCGCAGCCCACAGTGTAATCTAAGTCATACATACATACATACATACATACATACATACATACATACATACATACATACATACATACATACATACATACATACATACATACATACATACATACATACATAGAGACCAACATACTGCCCAACAACGCAGCTGCAACGCCAACCCACCCGCCCCCAACCCAACTCACGGTGTCCCACTCCCACAGTTCCGTGCTGCCCTCCACTTCGGGGAGGGAAGGGGGAGGGGGGAGGGTTGGAGGGGGAGGCGAGGAGGCGGGGAGGCGGGGAGGCGGGCAGGCGGGGAGGGGGGAGGGGGGAAGGGGAAAGAAGAGCTGGGGGAAGGACGAACCAAGGAAAAGGTGCCGCCATGTGCAATCGACGAGCACTATTGTGCTACACAAAAAGTAAACCGCCGCTCGTCCCCGCTGTACACCTATCCCTCCCGTTGTCCCCTCCAACCCCAAAATCCCCCCCAGGGATGTACGGCCGGTCCTGGCCCCCGTACTTATGTCGTACCGTCAGTTAGCACCAATGTAACCGCGCAGCTGCGGCCCCGTCGGTTGCCACCTGTAAACAGTGATTAGAGCTAAAAGGTGTTACGCAGTTAGCGGTTAGCGGTTAGGTTAGGAAGTCGCTCCATTGTCATTCTCGTCACTGGCCTGTCGCAGATCAGTTCATTAAAACATACAAACATACATATGTACCACTAACCCCCCCTCCCCCTACCCACCGGGCGGTGTTCTCTTCCCCGCCAGCGAACCCCAGTAGAGGTACGACTCCAGGGATGGGCCCACTCGCCTAACCACCACCACCACCGCCACCACCGCCAGCACCAACAAACTCACGGCCGCCACCGCGGCGGCCCACCAGGGGAAGCGGGAGGAGGAGGCGGAGGAGGGGGAGGAGGGGGAGGAGGGGGAAATGCTGCTATCCGAGTGTGAAGGCCAAGATGACGTGGGCGAGGAGTTGAAGGCGGACTTCGGGATGTCGGGGGGTGATGGCGAGGGGGATGGTGCCGTACAGGACATATTGACGACGCGGCGTGTGGTGCCGGCGGCGGCGGCAGCAGCAACGGCATTGGTTGTGGTGGTTGTGTACACGGGGAGGTAACCGCCGACGCAGGTGCATCCGTCGTACTGCCAATAGTACGGCGGGACGAGCGCAGGCTGGCCGCTGGGCAGTACGGTGAAGGGGCAGAAGGGTCCTCTGGTTCCGGAGCGGTCTTCCTCACCACCTGCGAGGAAGGTGAGGGTGCTGCCGGGGCGGGAGGGGGTAAGGGGGCGGGAGGGGGGAGGGAGAGGATGAAAAAAGATGGTAATTGGGACGCAAACCGGCAAAGGGGGATTCTTTGGTTTTGTTTGGACTCGAGGTACTTTACCACGCTATCGCTATGATCGCTTTTTGATAGAGACTTCACAGCACAGCACAGCACAGCACAGCACAGCACAGCACAGCACAGCACCCACAACGGCTAGCCCCCCTGCCCCCTCCCCCCTCCTCACCTGTTGGACAGCCTCAGGTAGGGTGGCAGCCCCAGCGCTCCCGGGAGGGCAGCCTGCAGGCCGGTGTGCCTGATGTCCAGGAAGGTGAGCGAGGACAGACCTGCGCATGCACGTATGCATGTATGTACGACTTAGATTTATACTGTCGGCCGTGAAAGCCGGGTGGGCCCCGAAGCCGAAACACAGCGCAAGGTTCGTCAGGCGCACACACAAGACAGCACAAGTCGCGGCTAGTCTTATGTGCTGCCGACCCGACTCATGCTGCCAACACACGACGCAGACACTCCGTCCGGGGAAGGCGCTGCAGTCCGTCTGCCTGTCTGCCTGTCTGTCTGTCTGTCTGTCTGTTTGTCTGCATGTCTGCATGCATGTACATATGCGAATGCAGGCAGGAATCTCCTCCGCAAACCCATCTGCAACCCCTCTATCACGTCTTCGGTTACGGCCCCCAAAACCATATACGCATATACCGCCTCTTCTTCCCACTCAAGTACTCACACCTCTACACCCGACTTTGGACGTCAGCACATATTTCGTTTTTTCTTTATACGACAACCCCCGCGCCGTATACCTGCGCCCGCTCATACACACATACACCCAGACACAACCCCACCCTGGACCTCACCCCCGGGTAGCTCCCCCCTCAACGCGGGGTTTCCCTCCACGGCCAGTGACACGAGGTGCCGCCCGGGGAGGGTCGAGGGTAGGGAGCCGCTCAGGGAGTTGAGCGACAGATCCAGGTGCTGGATTAGGGGCCGCGGGAAACGGGGGGAGAGGGAAGCGGGGGGGAGGGAATGTGTTTTGTGTACGTATTGGGTGGGGCGGAGACAGCGCAGGTGGGAGGGGCCCACGGGCTGGATGTGCGGAGCAACTATTGAGGTGTTTTTCAGAGGAAAGGTGCCCGGGGGTTGGCAAGGCCGAGGTTCCGTCCCTCCCCTTATCCCTACCTCTACTTACCCACCTCACTCCCCCAACCTGCAGGCTTCCGTACACCCTGCCCTGACCCACCCTCTGACCTTGTACAACCCCCGGCGCATGCACTACCAAAACCCAGCCCCCCCTTACCCGCACCCTTAACCACGTGGGACTATTCCACCGTACGGCCTGCGCCAGTACTGCCCCACACCTCCCCCCAGGCCTAAGGGGTCCCTCCCCAACCAGCTTGGCTGGTCCTGACACCCCCACCCCTTCCGCCAATGCTTGTCTTTCCCCCCTACCCCCAAAACGCACATTTTTGGGCCGCCCCCCACACACCCACCCACCCACCCACACACACGCACACAACATCCACACCACCGCCGACCTGCAGCTGTAATGCGCCCAGAACACGGGTGGGAAGCGAGCCATTGAGGGAGTTGTTTCGGAGCGATAAAAAGTAGAGGGACGGAGAGTACGACAGCAACGGAGCCACGGGGCCCGTCAAGCGGTTGTGTGACGCGTCCAGGTACGACAACTTGGCACGGGAGCCCAGGTACGTGGGCAGCGTGCCGTACAGTTCATTGGACGAGATGTCCAGGTAGCTCAGGTCCTCTGTGTGAAACCGGACAGGGACCATCGTATGTAGTGCTAAGGATAGTGTACGGCAGTGCATCAAAACGACGTACGACACATGAGGCAGAACAGCACGGGGGCCATGTAGGGGCCATGTAGGGGCCATGTAGGGACATGCAAGGGGCGGTGCAGGGTTTTGGGCTTTCCAGGGTTTCTGTTCTGGAATCGAATCGAATGCCGTAGGAAGTGAAATCGTGTCCTTTATCGTGATTCGTACAAGCGGCAACCCCCCGCGGGTTACCCCCCTCCCACCCCCCCTCGCAATAGCAGCAACGCGCCGCCCAGCGCATGACAACGCGACAGAGAGGAATTACGGCAAAAAACGGTGACGGCAGCGATAGAGGAGTACGACAGAGGAGTACGACTCCAATTACAAGTGCAGGTGCTTACCGACGATGGCGGCTGTGGACGGCAAGACTGGCAGCGGTCCTGACAGCCGATTGCCGTACAGTCGTACACTGCGCAGCTGGTTGGGCCCTAAGAAGAGCTCGGGAGGCACGGGGCCTTCTAGCGAGTTGCCGGACAGATCCAAGTACTGCAGGCACGTGAGCAGACGTACGAGTACGGCAATGTACAGTGCATCGGCGTACGATGCTGTACAGGGCAGCAGAAACGCGAAGCAGCAGCAACATGTGTCCTGCCGTACGAGTATTAAACCCCTTACCCTCCCCACCCCCCACCTGTAACGAGGGGTGCTGCAGCAGCCACACAGGCAACCTCCCCGACAGGTGGTTGGAGGCCAACCGCAAAAACACCAATTCCGTTAAGAAACCGACTGATACGGCATTGGCACCGCCATAGCCGTCGTTGCCGGTGCCGCCATAGCTGGTGCTGCTGCTGCTGTTGTTGTTGTTGCTGCTGCTGCTGCTGCCATTGTCGCCGCCGGTTACCGCCGGTGGTTCCACATCCTCGGCTGCTGCACCGAGCTCTGATATGCGGCCTGAGAGCTGGTTGCTGGCCAGGCTCACGTGAGCTAGGTGACTCAACGGCCGCAGCGCGCCAAGGCTGCCAGTCAGCCCGTTTTCGTCCAGGATGATAAGCCTTCGCAGGTACGGCAAGTACGATTAAGGTTAGAGGCATGTACAGCCATGTGGTCAATATTTCATGCGATGCGTGTGTGTGAGAGGGCGCTAGCTGGTCCCTGGGGCGGCGGTAGCCTTCCCACCCTCTTCCAGGGCAGAGGAGGGGGATGCGGGTCGGTGGCATTGCTAGCTCCGCTCATCCCCCGCCCCTACCCCCGCCCCTACCCCCGCCCCTACCCCTACCTCGACTGCTCCGGACACCGCCCCCATACCACCGCTGCCCGCCTGACCGCCATGGTCGCCCGTGGCGCACGTTTCCCTTCACACGAACATACATACATAAATACATAAATACACACGCAGGCGCTGTGCGTTTTGACGCAGGCGCTCTGCGTCCCTTCAACTCCTAGATGTTCAGAGTATGACATACACATACATGTGTGCGGACGTACATACATACACCGTACGACGCCACCGCACACAGTCACGTACTCGTACAGGTGCCCACTGCCCAGCCGCCAAGCCGATCCCCCGGTGCAACCAGAAGGAAGGTTGCAGGTGCATGCACAACCTTACACAGAGGTACATACAGGTATACACACACATACATACACGTACATAATCCCACAAAATCCAAATCACCACAATGTCAGCTATGTCTAATACCCCAGACTACGGCGATAACACAAAAAGTTTCGCAAGGCCAGATCTCTGCCTCCCCGCAGAAAGAGACATCACTTCACTCGCACGGAGAGGCACGCACTTTAGCGAGGAGCTGAACGACACCCAGGGCACATCCTGCATGGCGCCCGAGATGTTGTTTGACGGCAGCACCAGGCCGGTTAGAGCCCCATCCTCAGCGGGGCAGTCGCTGTCGGCTGGGATGGAGCCATCCAGAAGGGTGGGCAGGCAGCACAGCACGCCCTCCCACTGGCACAGGGGTACCTCGTCATTGAGCCAGTTACCACGACGCGCCCAAGTGGGACCGTTCCAAGCCCAAAACAGCTGGGTGAGGGCTGTGCGTTGCTTCACCCGGCACGGAGCGTCACAATCTGTAACGCCGTTCCAGGTATCCGGGCCGCTGTTGATGACTTGTACCGAGCGACGAAGCGGTGCCAGGTTGGAAAGAGACTGGGGCCCTGCCGGCGCAAGTCCCGGATAGCTAGGACGACTGGGCTCCTCGTAACGCAATTTTCCAAAGCGAATG
Source organism: Volvox carteri f. nagariensis (assembly GCF_000143455.1). Taxonomy (NCBI): domain Eukaryota; kingdom Viridiplantae; phylum Chlorophyta; class Chlorophyceae; order Chlamydomonadales; family Volvocaceae; genus Volvox; species Volvox carteri. Next base: position 1,145,251 of record NW_003307559.1, read on the forward strand.
GGTTCAGAAGGACACGGATAAGGTAACCAGCAGCATGTAACAATCGCAAAAAGTATGAGCAAAGCCATGGCGTTGGCTTCGTTTGCCACTTCAAACAACTGGAAGCCAAAACATAGTTATTCATACTTGAATTTTTGATTGCTTATGCGATACATTAATACTCGATGCGGACGAAGCCGCTTGCATTACTACTTATTAGGCAAGGTAGGCTTTTCTGCAGTCCATTGGCCTCCCTCTAGACGCAGAAGCATACGGTTCGGTTAGTTTGTTACTATCCTTCGTCCTTAGTGATGTGTTTGGGCACTTCCACCCGGGAAACCCCTCGTACGCCCGCCGTACATGAGAACCTAGAAGTCGTGACAAATAGAATACTCCATGAACAGTACTTAACCTGCCCTCTCGGCAACTCAAAGTATACTGCTTTCATACAAAAAGCCTCCCCATGAAGAAGGGCATTTCTAACTATGTGCGAACTGCACTGACAACACATGCCCTTCACGCCTTCAGGCAAACCTGCGGCGTTATAACAATTGTATAAAAACCGTCATGTTACTTACACGGTTGCCTGTTTTGGCTGCGCCCGCTGGATGCAACCGGGTAATGGCCGCAAGCGCGAACTTACCAGTACCGGCATACGGGAACGGTCATGCAGTGAGAACTCAGTTAGATAATCTAGGAAAACTTTAAGAAAGTTTAATCAGAAACAATAAACTGTGTCTGCGGTATTTATAATGTGGGAAGTTTGTACAAGCCTTAAACCAACCACCAGTCACACTTGGCAACACAAATACAAACGCCGCCTCAAAGACGCGACGTGCAGCAAGAGCCAGCTTGCCAAGTGCTGTTTATAAACTTTTCCTGTGCACAACGCTTCGATTCTTAATGTTACACCTGACACCTACCACGCGCAAGACCCCCCTTGCTTTGTGCTTGCTTTCACGGCCTGAAGCAGCTGCGCAGCATCTTCCGTTCCTCAGCCTATGTTCCGTATCCTTAGCTGCAACCCGTCCTAGGCTGTAGCCCGCCGCAACATGCTGCCGCCCGCTGCCAGCTGTTCTCTCGCGGTGGTGCGAAATGGCCAACATGATTTTGCACGTGTCTATATGAGGAGTCTGTCTGATGCGTGTGTTGGGTTTTCTGTCTCGTCCTAGCAGCTCTGCTTGTGATGCTTGAGCGCGCGTGTGTTTCCTTTAATTTAACCCCATTCCTAGGCAAGCTTCAATATTCGTGGTAGCCACCACCTGATATGGAACCGCCTGTAAAGAGGCCCATGCCCCCGAGACCTTGATGCTGGAGGATCTTCATGCGGGATATTGGACATTCCGTGCCCTTTGCCTTGCAACCGTTTCGCATATCGGGTCGCCACGAGCCCTGTGATGAATGGCGGCAGAGGACAGAGCCCCAAGGTGGGCGGCGGCATGATGGCCCCTATGATCGCCCCTATCGGAGCTGGGCGTAACTGTTAAACATCGGCGAGCCATCCACATGCTCTCTGCCTCTCCAGTACTGCGTGTACCCGCACACGGTTAGCCAGGCCAGGTGCTCTTAACGTTTTACACAAAAGACTGAATCCCTTCAAAAAGTGGGGAGCTTGAGTGCCGCGCGCAAGGAGAAATCCCTAACAGTGGAAACAACCAGTTTCAGCCAAAACTGGAATACGAAACGGTTTCGGTTACTGCCAACCAACACTGGACAACCAAACGGGCAAAACAGGCGGAACAATGCGCCGCTCATGTGTGCGATTGTGATGAGACCTGGAAAGGAGGTGCGATGGATGGACTCGTCCCCGTCGCGGTGTGCTCAGCAAGGCTCTGCCCGTCCGTGTGCCACACATGCACATGCGAGGTAGGATGGCGCCTAACGGCGATCTGGCAGACCTTGAGACCTCGGCTCGTAATGGGCGGTTTGCAGGTGTATCCGGGGAGCGCACCCCCACGACCATGTAACACACACACACATGCACTTGGCAGTTGGCATGGCGCACCGAAACCAAGCGAGGAAAAGGAAACGGAGCCGTTCAAGAATCTAAGCAATAATTAAACTTCGCACACACATGCACCTGCAAGCAGTCGGCCAAAGTAGAACACTTCATCTGAAGACTGAAGACGGGCCTCAAGCGCCGTCAAAAGAATGTACAGCAACCTGTCCAACCTACATCGGTCGCCGTCTGCGCGTGAAATCGCGGTTTTCTCACATCAGGGTGAGCATTTGCAAAGGGGCCTTCTCGTTCGCACTCACGCCCCTCAAACACGGGCCCAAGCAATAAAAGAGTTCACAAGGCCTTACGGGGCACCGCACACATAGCGTTGCGAACTCTGGTACAGACGGGCTGGCAGACACAATCGGTAGCAGGTTAACCGTGAGAACACCAACGTCCGCAGCAGCAGCTGTTCTCCATCCATCCACATTATTACCTGCCGCTTCCGGTGTGTGTGTGTGTGTGTGCGCGTGTGTGTGGAAAGCCCTTTCGCTCTTCACGCGGTTTGGAGGCCACAAAGACTCTCCTTCACACCAGCGGCGACATCACCATCCAAACAACCTCCTCCAACTACCAACGAACATTTGAAATCAAACAAAATCCATCCGAGAGAATCCATCAGTGAAGTTTCCTCAACAAAACAAAGCCATTGTCATGCCATCAGAGTTTTGGGGCGCTTGCTGTCTGGTGCATTGGGTAGCTGCTGCCCAGTGTTGCCTGCGCAGTACATCCCTAATATAATGTACACCACCAGGTATATTTCATATATTCCTTATTGAAAACTGTGGTATGCAGGCGCCCCGTCAAGTAGTCGACTTGCCCACCACCTCGGATACTTCCTAACGACCTACTCAAGCCAGATGCCGCACCCACGACCAACCCTGCATACATCTGACCTCTGCAACAACAGAGCAAACGAGCAGCCGTGAATCACACCGCTTATCTCCCCCCCTTATGAAACGGCTTACCCTCGACGTGCGCTACATCGAGAAACGACCACCGTAAACACGCTGACTGGGGGGGCACCACGTGAATGTGGCTTCCAGTTGGCCCTCGTGCCGGCCGATCAGACACTTTCTGACTTGACCGACCTACATCCTCACCGGCGGGAATCGGCATCTATTATTACGAACACCCATCATGGGAACCCCTCCTATAGCTATATGCGCCGCACGTCTACATTGGCTCTGGTAGTGCCTGCGCATGATTGTCAGCGGAGACAGATCCACATGGGGGGGTCACAAGACGTCGTTACGCTGCTACGCACTAACCCCAAGACCTCCGCAAAAGGGCCACTGCGACATTGCCTATACTACTATACTTGTACTCGTCTCTACAAAGCACAAAGCAGCGACCTCCTTCGAGACCCCTCCTACCGCAACAGGGGAGACGACTACACTGCCAGATTAAAAAACGTTTTGCGGTTTACTACCAATGACTAGAAAACCACGTGCAAACCACGTGGTAAACAACACACGTGTAATGCCTGCAACGCGAAGGATCTACTGTACACGGACATCACAGCACCACACACCGTGCAGGATATACAACATACACATCATGCGCAGTCGAGCAGAGCGATCTCGCTTTAAAAAGGATGCATGGACGTGCTTGAAGCAAACAAAAACAGTCGTGTGTGTTCATGTGTGCTTGTGTGCAAAAAATGATGTGCGCGCGGTTGCAGTCTCTGTAGACATTCACAACGCGGCACGGAAGTTTGGCCTCACAGCCACTCGTTAGGAGAGGTGGAACAAAACAGAGCGGAGAAGATGCTTGGGGCGCGGATCTTCCTGGAAGCTTCCAGAAAGAACATGGAAACCTTTCATCCATGGAGGCGAAGGACGCGGTGCGGCCATGTCCTAAGACCACAAAGGCGGGGACTGGGCTCTGCCGTTGCGGGTTGCCAGTACCCGGTCCCCCCTCGCATGCGCGCTGCTGGCTATACCGCCCTGTTCACCGGCACTGTTTTTGTCTGTGTGGTACGGCATCGCTATCGTAACTATCGTAGCGAGTACCCACATACAGCGTTCACGCCGGACGGACTGCATAAACGCAACGCCGACTTCGTTGCTGTTTAATAACCCCAACACCGTGCCACAGCAAAACACGTGCAATTATGCAAAATAAGCAAACACGACAAGACCAAGTGCATGCAAACATATGGGACTGTTAAGAGCTAAGAACGCATGAAGCGACGGTGTACAGGCACATACACATACATACACACAGACACACACAAATCCGAATCAAGTGGCAAGTGTCAACGAAACAAATCACAAAGGAGGCGGTGGAGCGGTGGCGCGTGTATCATTGTACAGCGGACCTTTTAAGCTGCACCAACACTCAGCACACAAGCCTCCTCTGCCTCGATTTTTCCGTCCCCCCCAAGCCTCAGCCCTCACCCTGTCCAACCCGACATGCGCTATCCGACACGGAGAACACCCAATCTCTCAGCTTGGCCACAGTAATCGCCAACAGCCAAGGGAAGTGTACCAGCACATGTCTTCTCACGCAAGATGCCATTGGTGCCAACACCGGCAATGGTGCCAAACACCAAGCAGAAATCAGCCACATCCGCCGACTTCCCCTGCATGTATCCCCTTCGGCCACCGAACAGCCAAGCAACGTCATCACCAGCACTGAGCACCACTGCTACTGACTACCGTTGACCTATAGATGAGAAGCTGTAGGGCATTTGAAGCTTGGTTGGAAATTCTTTTACTAAAATCCTCAAAAAATGACCCGCATGTCAAAAGCCGTACCAAACCAACAGCCACCATGACCATTGTCAACAACAACAACAACAACAACAACAACACATCAACAACAGTAACTCCAACAATGGTGACAATAGCAAGTTGAGGGAAACACGCAGCACACATTTCCCCTAGAGTAAAACCATGATTGACCTACCTACGCAACGCCCAATACAGAAGGGGAAGCAATAAACCCAGCAGCGGTCTGGCCCCAACCGGCAACTACGGCAAATCCTTCCTGGCAGCCTTCCTTCCTTCCTTCCTTCCACTCATGGGGGATGACGCCTCTGTAATCGCCCTCTTCGCCCGATTCCAGCCCAACCCACCTCCTTGCTGCCGGTCTTCAAACATCGATCGGTCTTCCAAAATTGAACGCATTAAAATTACAACCTCCAGCACATCGGGACCAATAGCCAAACGATTATGGCGGATACCCACCGGCGGATGCATCAGGAGAAAGACCTATCCTCCCCATCATCCTCCTCCTTCCCCCTTTCCAGGCTGCGGCAGTGGCACAGCCGACCCACATCACAGCGCCGTGGCAGCAGCGGTACATTCGCACCACGGGACGACGGCACGAGAGTGCTGCTGCCGTCGGCTGCCAGTCGGCTGTACATGCACCTACCCGCGCGGCAGTAGCCCGTTTTCCCCTCCCCCCCCCTTCCCCCCCCCTCCCCGCCATCACGACCCGCTGCTACGGCAGTCGCACCACGACCTCCTCAAAGGCGGAATTACCTCCCGTGACACCGGCCTGGCTCCTGCTGCTGGGGGGAGGTGGGGACGGTGGGGATGCGGGTGCGCGAGGGCGGGAGGGAGGGAGAGGGCAGAGGGGGATAAGGGAGGGAGGAAGTTAAAAACGGGGCACACACGGGGGAGGGGGAGGTTCAACGCACGTTATGAGCGAACGCGCCGTCACTCAAATGGGTTAAGGGTTGGTGAGGGATGTTGGATCAGGTGTGTATGTATGTATGTATGTACGTACGTATGTGTCTATGTATGTATGTATAAATATTTTGTCGTGGAAATGGGGGAGCTGGTGAGCTCGGTGTTGCCGCCGGTGGACAACTGGGCCTCCCTGCAGTTACGAAGCAAACCCGACCCCACCCGCAGCACAACATGCACAACTAGCCGACGAGCACATGCGCTGCAGCTTATCGCCTTTTGAGGACCACATAGCCGTACGGCCCGCGCCACGAGGAACTAAGAGCAGCCAGATGCCCCCTTCTCCCCCCTCCCTTCTCCCGCCTCACACAAACACACACTTTGCATCTCCGACACCGCCCGTCGACCCCAGCTTTAGCACTGACGCCGAAACGACCGCCGTCGCCGCCGCAGTGCCGTAGCCAGTACCCGCCGCTGCGGCGGATGCCTCCTTGCCGCCAGACGTAGGGAGTGGCGCGGGACTGCTGGCAGCACGCAAGTGTGCTCCGGCAGCACCACCGCCATCTGCTTGGACCAGCTGTACGACGTCCGCCGCTGAAACACCCTTGGGCAGCACCACTCTCAGGACACAGCATGAAAGGGGGGAGCCGCTACTGCTATCGCTACTACTGCCACCACGGCGACCGCAACCGCCAGCTGCTGTGGCGGCAGCCACATGCCCTGCAGACACCGTCACCGCTGCCGTATCACTAACAGTCGCAGCGGCGGCTTTTGGCAACTGGTGTTGTTGTTGTTGCTGCTGCTGTGGCTGCTGCTGCTGCCTTGCTGCCAGGGTTTTGATCATGCACGCCACCCCCTGGGGGGTGACTGCCCCGGGCTCACACTTGCAGCAGTCCACCTGCGAACCAAGCCGATCGCGCACATTCACACACAAATGCGAACAAAAGAGGGCGGCCGGGCGGGAGGGCAAACGAGGGGATCACGAGGGGATGAGCGAATGCACGGCAGGGTGGGCCCCAGCACCACGAACAGGGCCGTCACAACCACTCGCGAAACCAGGTGTGGGAGGGCCTGGGCAAGAGGAAAGGACCCGGGGCACCCCCTCAGGTGTAACAGACCCTGATACAGCATCACTCTAGGCTGCCAGGCGTGCAGCCCCAGGGCTCCCACGCATGATGATGATGATAATGATCTGTATCCATTCACGACCAGGACATGGCGGGTCCAGGTCTCCTGGCTGTCACATACCTCTGCCAGCGGCGCATACCTACAGATATACATACACCCACACATACGAATACCACATCTCACGCGCGCATAAGGCACGCGCTGCCAGATGCCCGATGCTTCGCACGTTCCCGCCCTCTGGGCTTTGTACCGGGTCGTCCTTCCAGCTGCTGCCGACCACCAACCCCAACCACTAGACACCTCCTAAGGAACCCGCACACCCGCACACCCGCACACACTCTCTCACCAACTGTAACGCCTTGCAGTGGGTCGCCAGCGCCGCCAGAGACTGGTCGCCCATAGAGCGAGTCAGCTGCGGTATGTGGGGGCGGGATTGGAGTTGCGGGGAGAGCAGTAAGAAGGGGTGGGGGTAGCAGCGACAAACAGCACCCTACACGCGGTGCCGTGTATATGTATGTGTGTGAATGGGCGAACTAGTGGGGCCCAAGCGCAAAAGCCTCGTCCGGGCTTGCGCCCGTATGACTGTCCGCCACCCGCCAGGTCATGGTCTTGTACCGGGCCGCACTTCACTCCGTCTCCCCCCCCCCACCCCCCCACCTTGACCTCCTGCAGCACCGCACCGCTGTTGGCCGCCAGAGCTTCCACGGACTCGTCCGTCACTCGCCGCAGCTTGCCGGACAGCACCACACGGACCAGACCGGAACACGCCTGCGCGCGGGCCCACAGGGGGGGAGCGAAGGGGGGGGGCGAAGGGGGGGTAAGGCAACCCACTGGCGAAGGGGGGGAAAGAGTTACTGCTGGCAAAGTGCAAAGCACCAGCACTGCAGGTGCTCAAAACCCAGGTGGGTGGGGAGGGAGGGGAGAAAGACGAACCACGAACGAGTGAAGCTGCTGCCAGGGCAAGAGTGTACTAGAAGTAGAACTGAGGGGACGGGAATTATGAGCAAGAAACTCAAAAATGAACTGCCGGCGTCGGGGAGGTGAGGTGAGGTGAGGTGAGTAGAGTTGGGGAAGCAACTTGACGAGGATGGTGTGAGGTGAGGTGAGGTGGGGTAAGGTGCGGTGCGAAGAAGGCGTCGGAACCCAAATCGATATCCGAATGATGTCCAATGTGAAAACCAAAGTGTCCGAAGGATCTCCAGACGGAATCCATGAGTTCTCCTCCGTTCGTTTCCATTAGGAGCTACCGACCCGCTCACAGCCCTTAACCCCCTTACAGCCACCCTTACGGGCAACAAAATATGGGGCCAGGACTATGGACCACCTCTCCCACGTACACGACTGACGACAGACCTAGCAACCCACCCTTCAGCAGCCTCACCTGGAATAGTATGACAGTGCCGTAATCCGAAATGAGCTCGTGGTACCCACCTGTGTGTGTGTGGGGGGGGAACGGGGCCCGGGGGTGGATGAGGGAGTCGGGGGTCATCTTTACGCTAAATCCGACCATCAATACCTCCAAACATCACCCCCCACCCCGCTCCCCACCCCTGACCCGAACACCCTTGGCCCCCCTCCCCCGCCTCACACACACAGCAACTTTTTCCTCGTGCCGGATTTCCCAAGGAGAGGCCCTTGTCCCTCTTCCTCCTCCCCCTCCTCCTCCCCTCCCCCTCCCCTTCCTCCTCCTCCCCCTCCTCCTTCTCCTCCCCCTCCCCTTCCTCCTCCCTTCCCTCACCGAGAGCTAGTCTCCTGAGTCCCCTGCAGTGCACCGCCACCGCGTACAGGGAGCGGTCCGTGATAGCGCCGCAGTTGGTCAGAGACAGACAGCTCAGACGCGGGCAGCCGGCAGCCAGAGCCATCATACCCGCGTCAGTGAAGAACTGCCCGGCGGGGGAGGGGGGCGATTAGGATAGGACGACCGACAAGGGGAGGCGAGGGAGAAACGGTGACGACGGAAATGGGGCTTGGGAGCACGGAGCCCGGGACACATGACCCAACCGCGGGGAAATCAAGGAGGAACGGGGCAGGGCGGGAGGGGGTTTAGAATACACCCTACACAAAAAAGCGAAACCGATTGTAAGCCGGCGGGGCGGGCTGAGGGTTGGGTTGGAAACCTCAGACGTTACACGAACATGCCCGGGGGCCGGGCTAGAGGGGAGGCGATGGATGGTGAAGCAGTGCGGCCAAGCCAGCAGCCCTCCTCGCTCTTGATTCGTCCCCACTGATGATCTGGCTCATCCAGTTGTGCCCGCAGGCGGGCCTTCTTACGGCACCGAAAACCGCTCAACCCCGCGCAGCAACAGCAACAGCAGCCGCAACAGCTGTATAGTTCTCTCAATAACTCTAGGACAGGCACAGACATCAACAAGCTCTTTCTCTCTCCCTCTATTACACTCGGGTCCGCAATGGAGTTTCCCCATGTTGCGTACGACATATGGCCGCCCCGTACACAGTGATACCTTGGGTGATTAAAATCGAGGAGACGTACAGACATACAGGCATGAACGTAGCATCCCTTCCGCCGGGCCGGGCCTGCCCGCGCACCCCACCTACACACACACACACACACACACCTCGGACGGCAAGCTGTAGCGGGTGAAAGCCACCTCAAGGTGGTTGAGATGCGGGCAGTTGGCTGCTACAGCCATTGCAAACTCGTCCGTCATGCCCCCCAGGCAGCTGGTAGCCTCATGCAGAGCTAGGTGCTGCAGGTTGGGAAGGACGGCGGCCAGACGGGCGGCGGAGGGGCCGCTGGTGTACGGCACTACCTGTGTGCAGCGTACTCCAGTGTTGAAGCGGCGGGCGCTGGTGGCGTCGCATGCATTGCGCTGTTGTTGCCTGTGGGATAGGGGAGGGAGAGCGTGGGAAAAGTGGGTAAAGGGAGGGTGGGGGGAGGTCAGGTCGAGAGGGTGCAGGGAACAGGGAAGGATGGGGACGCTTACGGTTAAGAGGGTGCGGTAAGGAGGGATGTGGGCTTCGGCTGGTGAGAAGAGTGCGCGGGGAAAGCTGCAGTAGGGAGAGAAAGAAATTGCCTTGTGCTCGTGCTGTGCAACATTTGGTGCCTTCTCCCTGTGGACTTCTTTTGCCTGGCAGCCCCGGCAATACGGCAACTACTTATGTGTTACTTCGATTAAAACTTGACAAGCTGAAATTTTTAAGGAAAGAAGGAACGGTGCCCTGTCCCTGAGAGAATCAAAACAGCTTGTTCAAGCGTCAAGCATGTCGATAAACAATCAGCGGCACCAATAGGAAAGAGAGGCTGGAGCTTTTAACGCGGACTATCCTCACAGGCTAACTATCCTTATAGGCTGTGCTGGACAGCTAACATACACTGAGTTACACCGCCATCACGACATTGCGCCAGGTTGCCGCTGACCAACCTGGCGGTTGCAAGGGTGACTATCGCCCCCTTTGCATTCTCAATGTAACGACGGCAGGCCTCGGGATGAACTCCATCTGAGCTGAGGTCGACGACCGAAGGGGGATGTTCAGCACTAACTCTTGCCAGGCGCCGGCAGGACACCGAAGCAGCGACACGGCTCTGTATATCTATACGCCGTAAAATATCTTGAAGAAGGGAGTCATGAAGGCAAAGTAATGCACTGCTTTCAGGCTCGGAGTTGACTGAGCCGAGCAGCACCACGCCGGGAGACACCGCTACAACACCGGCTGCCATACTAAAGTTGTGTTGTGGTCCACGCTCCTAAAAGTATGCCAAAAGGGGCCCTTTGCACGCGATGTCTTCCGAAGTTCCCGACACCGTCGAATGTCTTGGTATCTTCCACCAGCTATGCAAAGTAAGGTATAATAGGTGTGGTGACTTGGCTGAACTTGTCTGGCTTGACGTAATAGCCTCGTAGGCCTCTGTCCGGAAATCGGTGTGAGTCACGAACGGACGGCAACGGGTGTCTGACCTTTTAGCGATGAGTCGCGACATTCCTCTTTTTTTCCAACTTTACCGGTCTTTCTACTATCAATATAATGCGTACCATTTGTTTAATAATGTGGCGGTATACGGTGACATGGATGATAGGTCTGTAACTATGCGGTTGTGGTAAGTGGACCCAAGGCATGACAAGATGTCTTTTTTATGTCAGATAAATGTAGGGCAGATGCATGCATAATTTGGAAAAGCTCAAACCGGCCATGGCCACGGATTTATCGTAAAGCAACATCGCACGTATAGCACGTGCGACGGGAAGGAGGGCATGTGTGTAGAGTAACAATCAATTAATGCGATGCCAATATGTGTTCCCTCCAGGTCGTCCTGTCATGATGACGACACACTTTTGTGTATGTCCGGATGGCGGCTTCAAATGATAGGGTGGTATCGAGTACCTAACGAGTACCTACTTAACTGAATTGCTGCGTAATGAGGCAGTACATTACATGGCATCACTAGCTCCACCGTTACGTGGGGCCCCATCAGGAGGGAATACCGTTTTTCCACGTACCATTCCGGAATAAACCACAAGATGCTGTGCTCGCAGCCTGTAGTTGGAAATCACGCCGAGCAATGGCAACCCAACGCACGAGCCCTGACACCGGGTTGGAGCAGTATAACCTGCTCTCCATGTTCGAATCTGACAAACCCACTCCAGAACACACATGTCTAAGGCTGCCCACCATATTCAGCTGCGCTGCAGCAACTTTTAGATTAATGAACCTCGACTCGACGTGACCATCCATGGCAACGCAAATTCATGACTCTATGGCTCTCGCTTTAACGTCATCCCGACAAATCCCAATCATCCCTAAAGCCTGCCTCCAGCTGCGTGAGTGCCCTTAGATTCAACTGAGAGTCCTTGTTACAATCGAGCCTATTTAAGAAACATTCCACTTGTGTGGTGGGACCGAAAGACCCCGAGTGATGGGTGGTGAGCCGTCTTATCGACCGGCCACCGGCGGAAGTACGGCAAAGCGAACCAGATTAGATGAAGGCCCTATGGCGAAGGCCAAATTACACCGACGAACGATAACGAATAGGTGAATGAGAGTAGTGTAACAGCTCATGCTCGTTACATACTTCCCCCCCTAATTGGCTGGTCGTCCCAACAGCCGACTTATCCATGCCGCCATGCTTGCGCATGGAAAAGCTGAGTCGCAGGCACCCCACTGGCAGTAGACATAGTCCGAAGAAATGCGGAGAAACGAGAAGGCTTACGAACACCTCTCCCAGATCTGGTTTTACGAACGTCCGAGACGGAGGACGGCGAGACAACAGGCGTGATTCCTGGTTTAGGTTGGGACGCGAGGGTAGCAGCTGTTGTACGAGTCTGCCAATACGAACGCAGCAAATCTGCACAGTTAGTCAGGTTCGACTCTGGTTCCCACGAGTCGTACTCTGGACCTTGATTCTTCCAACGCATTAGAAAGAACCGAGTACGACGATGCTTTTGTGTCACGTCACGATGATCAAGGACTGCCTCGACTTCGAATTCCAATTCACCATCCACAATCTCCGGTTGCGGAGGTTTCGGAGCACGATCGCTCTCATAGTAAGGCCGTAACAGAGACACATGGAATACGTCATGAATACGCGTTCCATTAGGCAAGTCCAAACGATAAGCGACGTCGTTAATCTTAGCCTTAATAACGTACGGTCCGATAAAACGAGGAAGCAACTTGCGTGGACCTTCAAGACGCATGTGCTGAGTGCTCAGCAACACGACGTCTCCAAGCTTGAACTGACGTTCCGAACGCTTGAGATCAGCAAAACGCTTCATACGATCACGTTGTGCAGCCAAACAACGCTTAGCACGCTCAAGCGCACCTTGCATGTCAGATGCAAAACGTACGGAAACGGCGTTGCGAAGAGCACGCGCCTTCTCCCCCCCCACTTGACGAGCCAAGAGAGAACTAGGAGTCAGAGGTTCAAAACCGTACATCAGACGAAACGGAGAAGTACCGGTAGAGGAATGCACCCAGTTATTCATGGCGAACTCAGCCATGGAAAGGAAACGAGACCAGGATCAATAATCACCGGCAACATAATGGCGCAAAATATCCTCGAGGGTACGATTCACACGTTCAGTTTGACCATCAGTTTGCGGATGATAAACCGAACTGAAACGGAGGTCGATAGACATATCCTCACACAGATGCGTGAAGAAAGCGGAACGGAAACGCGGATCCCGATCACAAACAAGGATCACGGGGGAACCATACCCGACACAAGCTCAACTGTCTCGACTTCTCGATCCTAGCCTACTTCGCTTCCACCGTCGTATCCCATGTCTGCTGCTGATCCTGATCCTCCTATCGCGGCCGTTGCCGACCGCGACAATACTGTCATAGAAGTCACTAATCGCGCTTCTTCTTTGTCGATTATGGAGAAGGCGCCCACGTACCCACGCTTCGACAAGTTGCTGGAGATGTCTCCAGATTCCCTTGAAAAGCAGCAACTGACCCTGGCGCAGGGTTGGATGTTGCAGAAAATCGCTATTCAGAACGAACTGCAACGCTGCGGTCTACCAATTCAATCGAAGGATGTCGCGGTCGCCTTCATCGCGGCGCTGGAACCTTTTCGTCTTCGTTTGGCCTTGCATTCGGCTGTTGCAATGCAGGGTGGCTTCATTCCAAGTCTGGAGTGGTTGGAGGACTGGTTTCTTAAGAACTGCGGCGAAAATCCTACGCTGCCGTTGTTGATTGGCCTACAGAAAATCCGGAGTACAAAGCCCGGCGACTTCCCTACGGCTGACCTTCTCATCCAGCATGTGGAGGACATCCGTACTTTGATGCCGGAGCTTCCCGAGTGCGTTCTTGTTTACTACACCCTCGAGTTGAGTCCGGAGTCTTTGTACTCTTCCCTCCGCTGGCAACAGGACACTGGAGCTTTGAAGCAGCTCCTGCTTAAACAGCTCCCAGGAGCCCAGCGCTTCAAAGCTCCAGTGTCCTATC
>NW_003307559.1:1158994-1223129 GCF_000143455.1 Volvox carteri f. nagariensis
AGGGAAGAGTCCAAAGACTCCGGACTCAACTCGAGGGTGTAGTAAACAAGAACGCACTCGGGAAGCTCCGGCATCAAAGTACGGATGTCCTCCACATGCTGGATGAGAAGGTCAGCCGTAGGGAAGTCGCCGGGCTTTGTACTCCGGATTTTCTGTAGGCCAATCAACAACGGCAGCGTAGGATTTTCGCCGCAGTTCTTAAGAAACCAGTCCTCCAACCACTCCAGACTTGGAATGAAGCCACCCTGCATTGCAACAGCCGAATGCAAGGCCAAACGAAGACGAAAAGGTTCCAGCGCCGCGATGAAGGCGACCGCGACATCCTTCGATTGAATTGGTAGACCGCAGCGTTGCAGTTCGTTCTGAATAGCGATTTTCTGCAACGTCCAACCCTGCGCCAGGGTCAGTTGCTGCTTTTCAAGGGAATCTGGAGACATCTCCAGCAACTTGTCGAAGCGTGGGTACGTGGGCGCCTTCTCCATAATCGACAAAGAAGAAGCGCGATTAGTGACTTCTATGACAGTATTGTCGCGGTCGGCAACGACCACGATAGGAGGATCAGGATCAGCAGCAGACATGGGATACGACGGCGGAAGCGAAGTAGGCTAGGATCGAGAAGTCTCGATACCAATGTCACAATCGAGCCTATTTAAGAAACATTCCACTTGTGTGGTGGGACCGAAAGACCCCGAGTGATGGGTGGTGAGCCGTCTTATCGACCGGCCACCGGCGGAAGTACGGCAAAGCGAACCAGATTAGATGAAGGCCCTATGGCGAAGGCCAAATTACACCGACGAACGATAACGAATAGGCGAATGAGAGTAATGTAACAGCTCATGCTCGTTACAGTCCTTGGACCAAAAGCTGAGCTGACCAACCGCAACGTGGAACCCTTACACACTTGTTGATGTCCGATCCTGAACCCGAAAAACGTTTAACCTTGATCCCCGCGAATACTTACTACAGCTCGAAACAGGCGTCAAGAAACCTGGACCTGATCCTTAACTCAGCTCTGATCATGTAACCCTGAAAATCCTACCCATTAGTTCCCGAAAACGTTTTCATAGGCCACAAAAAGTCGACTTAACCCTAAGAATAATAAAAACAAATAACAAATAAAGATGGCGCGTGCTGTGCGAACAGTACGTAGGTCAGCAAGGTCAACACCAGCACTCAAGGCTGCTAAGGCCGCGCGTAAGCTCCCTCCTAATTCGGCGAACAGCTCCCACAGAGCAGCCCAGAAGGGCCTAGTGGCCGGGGTCAGAGCCAAGCCGAAGGCCGTGCCTCGCCGTACTGTCGCTCGCCGCACTGCGTCGCGAACTGCACGACTTCGCCGCAGTCCGGTCTCCAGCAGCATCCAAGCGGGGCTGACATTCCCTGTCGCTCGTGTCGCGCGTTACCTGAAGAAAGGCAGGTACGCTGACCGGCTCAGCGCCCTAGCGGCCGTGTATCTAGCCGCCGTGCTCGAGTACCTCGCGGCGGAGGTTCTGGAGCTGGCGGGCGACGCAGCGCGCGACTGCAAGCGGGTCCGCATCATCCCGCGCCACATCCTGCTGGCCGTGAAAAACGACGAGGACCTGGACCTCGTCTTCCAGCAAGTTATCCTGCCGGAGGCCGGCGTGCTGCCTTGGATTGCAAACGAGTTGCTTCAGACCCGGAAGGGCAAGGGGAAGGGCAAGGGCAAAGGGGGGCCGGAGGCGGCCGCGTCGACAAAGGCGGTCGGGCACGGCGGCGCTGCTGCTGCCGCTGGCGCCAACGGTGCGCAGCCGGACAGCTCAACTGTAAAGAAGGGCGAGGAAGAGAGTGCCCAGTCGATGGAGGAGGCGGAGCTGCAGTGAGACGGGGGACGGGCGCTATGGCAATATCGGGAGCGCTGTTGGCTTTTTGTAAAGTGGTTGGTTAGTTGGTTGGTTGGTGGTTTGGTTGGTTGGCTGGCAGGCTGGCTGGGCCGCCGGTGGTTAACGTTTGCAGGGTTGTGCATGCAAGTGGTGGCCCCACACGCCCAGCGTGCGGGCTAGAGGCGTTGGGTTGCGTTGGTTGTATGCTTGTCCCGTTGGTGAGGAAGGGGGGTTTGAACTCAGCTGCCGGGGTCAGGGGTCAGGTGGGTAGTTCGGAGACCCATATGAGGTATTCGGTCGCCGACGACGGACCCGTGGGTCGCGAGGTGCACTCCGCAGCAGCTGAGGAAGGTGCGGTCGCTAGGAGGACCCCTCTAGAGACGTGTACCTGTGACGTGGCTTACATCTCTCTCCTATACGTTTTTGCTTCTTTCTTTCGCACGGTTTACCACCTAGTAACTCCCTCGCAGTGCGCTTTACACGTGCTTTACACGCGCTTTACACGCGCTTTACACGTGCTTTACATGTGCACTCAGACGCTGCATAGACAGCGTGGATGTCGTAGTCTTTGGGATTTGTATACTACCACCACACTGCTCTCTGTACCTGTTAATGGCTAACAAACTACTACTACTGCTGCTTCACCGTATCCAACTACGCCCTTCCAACGCGCTCTTGCCCCCCCCCAAACTTTAGAAGTAAACTCTGTGTGGGCGCATAGGCCTTTGGTGCGGGAGGCTCCGGTCACAGGCTTAGTCGTACAACATACAAACAGGTACAGATAGCGTTCCTGGTTTTCCGTACTTCTCGCCTAGTTTGTAGACTCTATAATAACTAAGCATACACGCTCCGAACGCAGTAATCCAACGTGCCTCGCATGCGGTGTCACGAAATAGCTCGCAAGGACCCTGCTAAGGTTAAAGGCGCCTACCGACCTCGACGTCAACGGCAGCCCCTGTTGCGATAACAGTGGCGCTCGTAGGCGTGCCCAAGAACAGCGTGCTAATAATACCGAAATGGCAATAGCAGTACGGCCGATCAGTACGATGTGTTACGTGTAGGCTCCTTCCCCGTGTTTGCGGTAGTGTGTTTCGGAGCCACCCCGCCCACACACTCACGGAAGACAGGTGCGGGTGTACACGTCGCGTTTGATGAAATCCAACACATGATCTTCCAACCATGGCAGCTGATGAAATTCAACTTAACAACATTTGTCCGCCCGTTTCCTTTCCAAAGATTCCCCAAATCCCCCGGTTACGTACAAAGGCACAACTGCTACTGTGGTGCATTCTTCTGCGTTTAATTAATATTATCTTCGCTCGGACTGCACCTCTATTCAGACCGCTTTACACCCGCACTTCATCACGACGACAGCAAAAGTGATCATGGTGATAAGGAAAAGTCGGACACGCTCGGCCAGGCAAAACTCTTATGATAGAAAAACAGGGGCTCATAGGGGCCTTACAACGCACGGGACGGTAAGGCGCCATACGGCACGATACGATACTCCTTCGTTCGAGTGCGCTCCGAAAAATCCTTGCGCTCGGGTACAGAACAGTATCGGACACAATCTCAAAGCTTCGGGGAACTCTTCGCCGCTCTTCTTTCTGCAAGTGAAATCATGCCTCTAAAACCGTACTCCAACACTTTCCTGCGTGACCCAGATCAGACGCTCCCCGGATGCTGCCGTACACTGTCGTACTGCAGCTCCGGAGGCCTGCCCTACCAACACCTTATCCCTCGCGGCGCTCTGATGCTCGCTGAAAGCATACTTTGAAACCTTACAGAAACACACAGATATAAAGACTGACAAACGGGACCACCAATGAAATCATCAACCACCATCCAACAGCCCTGCTGCCAAGGATACATCACAATACAAACACCACACACTCCGCGGGTACCCCTTTTCCCCTCCTGTCTACTTATTCTTCATCCACCGCGCTGTCCCTCTCCCCACTCAATTCCCTTCACCCTCCTCCCTCTTTTCTCTACACATGCAGCCGCAGGCTACAGCCCCGCCCAACAGTAACGCAACAGCTGAGCTCCACCCCTTTTCCCTTTCCTCCTGTTCCCTTTCCACCCGTCCTCTCTCCTAACACACAGCCAGCCAGGCCAGGCACGCAGCAGTATACATCCGCACTTAGCCCCAGTTAGCACTACTCGTAGTCGAAGTCTCGGTACCTCCAGTCCCCCGGGTGGGTGGACGCCGCCGCCACCCCCTCCAACTCCCGCAGCACACCGCCCAGGCCGGGGGGGGCGGGCAGGGCGCGACCCAGCAGCTTCCGCTGCAGCGGACTCCAGGGGAGCTGCAGAGCAGTCGCCAGACACTGAGGGGTGTAGGGGTAGCGATAGGGGTAAGGGGTGATAGGAGTGAGAGAGAGTGATAGGAGTGAGGAGTGAGTACGGGTGAAAGGAAATGCGTGATGTGCTGAGAGGCGGGTGGGCATTGACACCTCCTTCCTCCCCCCTGTCTCACCTTCTTGGACACGCCCACGAGCTCGCGCTTCACGGCTGTCAGCACCTCGTCCGCGGGGAGCTCCTGCGGGGCCGGAAAGGGAAACGGGGCCACAGAAGGTTAGAGGGGGATGAGAGAGGAATGGATGGGTAAGTATGGTTAGGACGAGGGACGGGGCAAGGGAGAGGGAGAGGGATTTTCCCCCCTAACAGTGTGGTTTAGGTGTGAAGGAGAAGGGGGGATGCTGGAAAAGAGGGCAACCACAGGACACTTGGCAATCACTCCGTGGCTCCTCTCCGGCGGGGAAAAAAGCAACATCGCAATACTGGTGAAAAAAGGGGAGGGGGAAATCGTACGCGAGGAAACAGGAGTGAGCTCTGCCGGTAAAGGGGGGGGGGGAGAGGGGGATCTCGGTAGGGTTTGCATCGCGGGCTTTGGTCGCGCGGGTCCGAGGCCCCGTGTTACTCCCGGCCCCACCTCCCCGACACCCACCTCGAACATCCGGGGGAATGTGTGTTCCAGGAACACCAGCGCCTCAGCATCCCGAAGCGTCTGAACCATCAACAACAACTCCAACAACCTGAAGGAATGGGCCATTGGGGGGCGACACGGCGGCGGCGAGCCGGCGGGAGGGCTGGGTGGGTTAGAGAGGGCTAGCGGCGGGTTCAAAACGAAAGCAGGACGGCCTGGGAAGTTGCGGTCCAAGGAAGGGACCCAACTGGCAGCCGTCCCTGCCGTCGTAATGACTCCTAGATAGGCAATTGTGACAAGATGAAGCGGGAGAAAAGGAAATCTAAATTGAGTTCCCGCATGTCCTAATTAGGAAACACACAGTTAACAGCTCCGCGGGGCGCCGAAGGGGACTCAACCTCGCTGCCGCCCGCGGAGTCATTTAGAAAGGGCGGGTGGGCGGGGGGAGCGAGAGAGGGTAAGGATTTCAAATCCTGGCAAACGAACTCTGCAAGGCAGCCGCTAGAGCTCAAACAAATACCAAACGGATAAAAGGCATCAACCCACATCTTTTCCCATCATCATCGCCATCATTACGGCACTCGCACAGCTGGCTATGCAGTGAGTGTCGTACGTGTGTGGGGCATCGCGTGTGGGCACGTGCTTCACCTGAAGTTTATAATGCCCATGGGACCAGTCACGTCGTACAGTCGTACATCCCGTGGGTCGGGCAGGTCCCTGTTGAGCATGAAGTCTTCCACCAGCTTCTGGGAGGCCTCAATGTATCCTAATCAGGAGACACACATACATACATACAGGGAAAGGGGGCCGCTGGCGAAGTTAACCACCCTGTAACAACAAACATACATACAGGCGCACGCACGCAGAGCAGTCCGTTCCGTTCGGGCAGTTAAACAATACACCAATCGGCCCGCTGGGAGCCGCCCGCCTCCGGCTCCCTCCCTGTCCGCGGAAAACACGGGTGTTGCCCCTCGTACCCCACCACCACCACCACCACCACTACCACCAGCCCCAACCCCAACCCCGTCTATGCTCCAAGGTTGTGTGGGCCTGGAGGCATCATTCCCTGCCACCCACCTAACTCGCACCTTCATATAGTCCGCCCTCCAAACTCACGAACATACATACACGTACGTCGCATCAGCTTGCGTCCATTCCACAATCCCCACCGCCACCACCACTACTCCCCACCTACCCTTTCCCAGGAGGTATACCCCCCCACCCACCCGCCTCCTTCATGACCCCCTTGAGTCGGTTCGCCAGCCAGGCCTTCCGGTCCGCCTCCCACTGCTTCTGGCCCGCCGTGTTGGGCGAGTAGTCGTCACGCTTGATCTCCACCAGCCGCCAGCTCTCCAAGTTCTTACCTGCGGAAGGCGTGCGTACGCGCGCGTGTGTGAACGTGTGTGTATACGAATGTGTATGAGTGAACGTGTGTGTGTAGGCCCGCATGTACGTGTGGTGAATGGAAAGGAATGCGGACGAAAGCCCGGATGAACGGAGCCTCATAGAAGACAGGCAGCTCGGAGTGGGCCGCAGGATTACCCCTTACGTACCTCCTTACCTACCTACCTGCCTAACTACCTACAATGTAACTGACAGACACTATGTATAACGATATGTGGTAGAGGGAAGGAAAAAGTAGCGGGAACCGTGGGTCGGTTACGCCGGTCGGTGTCGGTTAACGGGGTCAGTTGCAACTTCCAAGACCCTCCCTCTACTACTACTTCCATGCACTCCCGACAGAACCCCCCTAAACCCCTAGGGCTATATCCCCCCTCCCCCGCACAGCACCCACCCCTGGCCAGGATGAACAGCTCGTCGGGCGCCCCCGGGTCCAACTTCTCAACCCAGCCCGCCAGCCAGGTGCCAAACAGGACACGGTACGGATACCGTTGGCCGCCGTACTCCACCTGTAGTTCGCAGGCGGAGGTTGTGAGATATACAGTACGGTACAGCTCGCCGTGAGAGACACGCCTCTCGAAATCCGAGCTGCATCGCCCCCCCATGCTCATCCCATCCACAGACCCCAACCCCCAACCACAAAATAACCAAGTGGTGCCATCCAAACCCCACCTCCCCTTGCCCCTCCCAACCCCCTAGCAGGAAAGCGAACACTCCTGCGAACACCCCAATACGTGAACCTCCGTGTCCTCATCAGACGGGCCGCTGGAGAAGAGAAAACACGTCCCGCGCATTACCGGGGGATTGGTTGCTAGTTAGGTTGGCATTTCAGTTGGTTAACGGTCGGTGCTGATGACGCCGAACGAGCAACCCTCCTCCTTCCGAAAGCTTGTACGGCCAAGTTGTGTACCCCAAAGCGCATTTGGCGCATTTGGTGCTCACCCCACAACGCACAGGTTCGCGAAACGTGCGGAAACGTACCCCGGAATTCCCCCACAGCGCTATGTATCACCCGCCCCTTCCCCAAGTGAAAGCCCTGCAGGCCCTCGAGCCCACCTTTGAAGGGTCCTTGGCGTTGATTTCCTCGATCAAGCTCAGGCACTTGGACAAGTTCTCCCGGTCAGTTGGGGGAGGGCGCTGACGTGGCGGGGCCGGGGGGATGTGCGGAGGAGGGGGGGTGGGGGTGAGATAGAGATGCACAGTGGAGCAGGTCGGGCAGGTGGGTGGGATGTGACTGGTTTCGGGGGTTTCGTGTCCCGGGGCGGTGGAAGGGCGCCCATTTGGAAGACATGTAGGGACCGGAGACACACACACCTCCGTTGCAAGACATAAAACACTGCAGCCATAAGTGACAGAGCAAGACCGCAGGTAAGACGTCGGAATATGCGGTCGGAGACATCGGTGTCGGGGGAGTTCCGGGGCGGGCCCCCTCCCTCCCCTCCCGGCCATCGGCTTACCGCGGCCAACATCTTTTGCACCAGCTCCGAAATCTCCGGCGTGTCCAGCGTCGCACGGCAAGGACTGAGACGCTGAGTATGGCGGTGTCGTACGGCCGTACGGGCGGCATGGGACCAGACGGCCGCTCCCACAGCTGATGAATGTACCGTGTCAGCGGCGGGGCCATAGGGCATCCCCACCGCCGCCGCAGGGATACGTGCTATAGCCTGATGACGACGTTAATGGGAGTTGGTGTCACACGCACACACACGTGTAAATAAATGTATGTATGTATGTACATATGTATGTACGTATGTATGTACGTATGATGTATAGTTTCAGGGTGGTATAGCTTCACCAGCGGCCCCCTTTCCCTTGGAGGCAGTTCCCTGCTCTCCCCTGCTAGAGGGGCACCCTAATCCGTCACCCCATCCGACTTCAGAATGTATTCGTTGAGTTCGGCAACTCACCACCAGCATCCAACCAAATCTAGCGGATCAACGGCGCATCAACTTAGTTCCTGGTCAGCTCGCAAGTTGATATTATCACGTCCTACACCGTCCATAAGATGGGGGGCCACCTCCCATTTCATCACTCCTCAAACACCCGAGGAGCCGGCAGGCGGATTTGAACCCGGGTCGACTGGGTCAACTGGGAGCAGAAGTCAGGCCTTAACCTCTGCCAGCCGCCTGCCTGTATGTATGTATGACTTAGATTACACTGTGGGCCGCGAGAGCCGGGGGCCGAAGCCGAAACACAGCGCAAGGGTCGGGAGCACACAGCACAAGTCGGTTAGTCTTGTGTGCTCCCGACCCCGACTCAGACTGCCAACACTCTACGCAGCCACTCCGCAGCCCCTCCATCCGGGGATGGCGCTGCAGCGAATACACCACGACGTGCTCTCAGGTCCCGCTAGAGCCAGTCCACGAGTCTCAGCTAGGGCAAAGGCACATGCTCTCTGGACATCCCCCCAAAACACAACCAACGACACAGGGAAGAAAAACCCGAACAACGAAATAAGACGGCTAGGGTAGCCCAGGCAGGGGAGGGCTCCTGATACACCTAACAAGCCAAAAAAGAAAAACCTCCAAGAAATGTATGTATGTATATATGTATGTATGTGCTTATATGTGTTGAGGAGAGAGTAAGATGCAGACCCGATACGGCTTTACGTTTCGTCAGCCGAGCTATGGGAGATATGGTGCAGTGGTGCATAGCGTCAGGGCCGAATCGCTTCGGAGGCTGAGGGCTCTTGGTTGAGGGCCTTTGGATATCGCGCCTTGACGAGGGAGTGGTCATGGCGGGATCTAAAAGGGGCCCTGTAAGAGCTGCCTGGCGGTGAAACATCCGCGTGGAGTGACGTACAATAGCTTTCGGGCGCAGCAGGAAAGCATTATCCCGGGGAAGGAGGGCAAGCAGGGCCTTGTACAAAACGGGGTTGCGATTCAGCTGTTTTCCATGAACCTGGCAGCGATGTCACGATTCCTGGATTGCCGGAATGGGCGGATGCGCACTTACGCAGTGTGAGGTGCGCCGCTGTCGCTGGTGTGATGATGCAGGACCTGTAGATGCCCTGCGCCAGTACAGAAGAAATGAAATAAACGGTGTCGCACTGATACTACGGCATTCCCTCCCAAACTGAAGTGCAAGCTCAACGTGAGTAGCAGCGTGATCCAAACATTTGAAAAATCATCGGGCTTTGTTCTGTGTAAAAGCATCTGTTTGGGGACGATGAGGCAGGACCGCGAGACGGACGCGTCATTACCGATGCTCACCGTGCGACATGACCAGGTAGCGCTGCTGGTTGCATGCTGTATCGTACTTGAAAGAAATGTAATACGCGTTCAAAAGAGTTATCTTGGATAACCTCTCCGCGATAAGGGTTTGCTTGATGCTAAACTGTTGAAAAGATTAAATTGTTGACGACCCTGTGAGGCGTTCTCTTGAAATTAAATGGATAACAATGACCATGTAAACAAGGCAAGTCCTGCGCACTCGGCCTCTGAGCCATTGTACGGCAACACCTCCTTCCCCTTCCTGGGGAGGGACGTGAACTTGGATCGACCAGGCGTCACCGCCTGTCGCCATAAGATCTGGATGAGAATAAAATACTCGGCAGAGGATCGCAAGTCGAAATTAGGGCACCTAAAGGTGAGTATGCCGAGAGCGATCCACACCAACCTGATGCGTTTTCGCCTTGGCAAGCGGATCTGGATGTGTCACGGTTTGCACGTCCACCAGGCCGAAAACCACGGGAGGAACGAACGTGCGGGATTTGTGGCGGGGGCCAGGTAGAAGGCGAGCTACATACGCGTGCTGATGGAATGCCCTGCTTTCAAGCCGCTAAGGCAACCAGTTGGGTTCCCTACGGATGTAGATATGATTTCCGTTCCTTTCCGTCTCCCCATCCAAAGGCCTGACTCCCTTTACGCTCCTCGTGCAGGTTTGAGAATTAGAGGGATACTCGGTATGTGTGGGATGTTAGACACTCCTCCACTTTGGACTCAAATTATTCTTGCTATCATGCTTGTGTGTCATGTTCAGCCACCAGCCCACCCGCTTTGCTTGCTTACTGTGAGGGGAGACATGCGCCAGGGCACTTGTATCACAATCCTTGGAAGGCCAGTATCGAGAGATTATCCGGCGTTGATGACACATCTAGGAACAGCATTGACATGCCAAACTCAACCTGTCTTAGTCCATCACAACTTTTAGCCTCAGGAGCATAGTGTTATCACATCCCGCTTTGGGGAAATATCCCTTGTTGCTGGATGGGCGAGGCGATCCGTTAGATGTTTCCAATTTCAGGACCTCCGCAGCTGCGACAATTGGGACTGCACACACGGCGAGCTTCACCAGAGACTGCGAGAACGAACCTACGGGTTTAGCATTGTTCTTGGGCCGGTCCTAATCTGCAGGTGGGTCAGAACCCTGCCAGCAAGCTTATCATGTTATGCGCCGCAGTTTACGGCCGCAGTTATGCCTTTGGGGTCGACGGTAAACGCTCCGTTGTGATTTTCAACATTGTTTATTCCTTGGATTGCAGAAGAAATCCTTGGTTGTGATGGTATATAGGTGCTTCGTTGAGATGGCCTTTGATGCAAACGACAGAAGTTCAATCGCGGCCACCAACGGGTTCCAAGATAAATGCACGGATGGATCCTGACAAATATGATGGAACGGCCGTTTAGCGTTGTACCGCGTCGATCCGGTCTGACCCGTGTCGTGCCGCAACGCAACATTTCGTGCCCGTTGTGTTCACACATGTCTTTGCGCTACGGGGCGATGAAATACTATACGGTCATGCTTGGCTGGCGGCTGGTAGCAATAACAGCAGCAGCAGCAGCAGCAGCAAAAAGATGTGTCAGCGCCGTGCAGCAACGACGTTGGGAAAGATGCAGCAAAACAAAATCAGTGCTGCCAGCCGTCAGCCAAGCGTGACTGTATTGTTGCATGTGGTGCTTTGTGTGATGGGACTGTTGCAAATTGTGTAGCGTGGGGGCTGGTGCTTCCGTGTTGTCATGCGTTCGTGCTTCGACGTATGCATTCACATGCGCGTAGCTCAACCGAACTGTCTTCTGACGCACTGCCTTCTCTCATACCGTGCCTTAACGACCTGTACTGTCCCCCGCCGGCGATTGTTCCGAGGCTCCCATCATCGCCAGTGTTTTTTTTCCATTTTTGCCCGTCAATTTTCCAGTCCGAACGGAGGAATAGGTTTTTAGTCGCGGGAATAAAACTATTCCGAATCTGTAAGGCGCTGGGGGGTGTGCTACGCCCCCCTTAACTTTCAGGACCACGAACATTTTTTAATTCAGAATTCGGAATATATTCCGCAAAAAAAACGCTGGATGATTCAACGCCCTCGTCGCTGCCGTGGCTTTCATCCCGCTCGTCATCGTCACCGTCGCCTGCCAGGCAGTGCCTTTCGCATCCATGTGCGGCAGAAGTCATGTACGACCGCTGCCATGTCATCAGAGGAGATCATTTGAAGTATTCGTGTACACGTATTGGGTAATATTCCTCGGCTAGCGAGGTTGGGAATTAGGAAGGCGGGGTTGGGGAGCTGGTGCATATGGGCATACATGCATCCGCATGTAGGCATCCGCATGTAGGCATGGAAGGCCTCAGGCGCGCACGGGGCCTGATTCGACGGCTACCTGGCGGGCAAGGTGCCTACTTCGACGTCTACCGTTAGATCTCTTAACTAATTCCCCCTTCATCCGCACTGGAAATACCGCCTAATTGTTTACCTAGCGATAATGGAAACTATAGAATATGTTCCTAGGTTTTCGGGCGAGGCCCCGGGCGCGAAGCGCCATTCGGGGGGCCGAGCCCCCCGGGTTCACTGCTGTCAGTCAGTCAGTCAGTCAGTCAGTCAGTCAGTGGCTTACATATCTCGCCCCGCAAAAAATAGCGTTTGAATGCTATATCCATTATGTATCGAAATGCCAAAGGAGGCATTCCAGATAAATCGGAGCGCGAAGATAGCTTTCCATGGCTCCGAGTTTGACATAAAGGGTGCATTTCCAGTGCGGATTAAGGCCAGGGATTAGGGCACGGAAGTCCTTGGTACGAGCTTACCACATAGTTTCGTTCCATAAGGGAACCAAAGGTTGAAAAGGCGAGGTAAGTTTGCCAACAACTTAGCCGTTTGAGCAAGTATCGATGGAGGACAGAGGGTTAATCCCTGGCCTTAATCCGCACTGGAAATACACCCTTAGTTACATATCTCGCTCCGCAAAAGATTGAATGTAGAAGCTATATCTATTCTACATCCACCTGCCAAAGGAGACATGCCAGATAAATCGGAACGCGACAAAGATAGCTTTCCATGGCTCCGAGTTTGGCGGAGGAGAGCGGGGCCGCCCAGGTCGGGCCGTTGCGCAGGCGGAGGTGCCAGCCCCCACAGCGGGCCATGTCGGCAGCCCCCCTCCGGGGCCGAGCCCGTTTTCGGCTTTGGAAAGCCGGCCCCCTAGTCTTATTTTTTGTCTTTTATACTCTGTTCTTCCTGCTTTTCTGTTTTGGTGGGTCTTGTGGTCCATGAGCCAGCAGCAGCAGCAGGCTGTCTCGTCTGCTGGGCCATCCGTGCTCAAGAAGCTTCTTGAGCTCGTTACAAGCTTCTAAATAAGCTTGTAACAACCATTAAACCAGGGGCAAATCGAACATGGATTGGGAGCAAGAAATATACTTATGTGCATATGGTATCCTTCTTACCCATAAATTCGGCACTAACAGCTCCTTAAAGATGAATAAATGATCTTGGCCAGATAAGTAATAGCTATATTTTCTGAAAACATCATATTTTCAGATTCCTTATATATTTCCCGCATAGAAAATTATATACAGTTTTTCTTTTTCTCTTCGGCAAAATCTGGTGACTCACATTGGCCGCATATCTCAGAATGGACGAGCACAGGACCCAAACCGTATCCATACGGTATCCATACCGTGTTCAGCGAACGTGCGCAACCCTAAAACCCTAAGAGCACGTACGCTTCTGCCGTAACCCATGCGCAAGGATGACACACCCATGCGGGCCTTAAAAGCTAGTCTGTAGCTCATGCAGTCTTTTATAGCAAGCCAAATGCACATTTTGCATAAGAAGTCAATGAAAGGTGGCTGCGGCTGCTGCGGCTGTGTAAAGGTATACTGAACGGACTCCATGTGAGTAAAAAAGAATCGTACAAATGTTGCAAGATGGACTTAAAACCTGTCACGTGTACAAGGTAATCATTGTATATCTTAACACAATTATGCAAGGATAGCCTAATTTATAAGAATTTTGGTGATTGTGTGAGCGAATGCAGATATGCAAGGCATGTGATCTTTGACTTACGCTGCCATCTTCGTACGAACGGTCAAACGTACGACGCGCCCAACATGGTGATTGCGAAGACCGTGTACCTTGCGGCATCTTGTAAAATTTTGCGCCGCACTAGGATGTGCATGGGCTTTGTGAAGATGGCCTTGCCCGTGGACGATGGCAGACTGTGGAAGGTTTCAGAGGATGGCACGTCCCAATGCGGCATGCAATACCGCAAATAGCGCTGCAAGGACTGCGGGCGTGGAATAAGAAAGGAGATTTCATAAATTGATAAAGGATAGCATATTTGTTTAATTGGATTGCTTCATGTTTTCTGGGATGCGTTGGGAAAATCCTGAGCTTTCTTGTTAGGAAAGACAAACACGGCAATACAAGTAACATGAACGTGCTTTTCTCCCTCCTCTCCCTCCTCTCCCTCCTCTCCCTCCTCTCCCTCCTCTCCCTCCTCTCCCTCCTCTCCCTCCTCTCCCTCCTCTCCCTCCTCTCCCTCCTCTCCCTCCTCTCCCTCCTCTCCCTCCTCTCCCTCCTCTCCCTCCTCTCCCTCCTCTCCCTCCTCTCCCTCCTCTCCCTCCTCTCCCTGGCCTTACTGTGAATACTTTGCACATTAATTTTGCAGATGCACAGCCCGGTTTTAATGCGCAACTCTAATGCGCAACACATCTCTTCCTGCAGTTCTCGGACACAACGTTCATTATTGCTACTTTTTTAATTATTTCTTCTTCTTGACGCTTGACGCTTTCACTTTGCCATTTTCCGGGTGTCACATCCCATATGTCTGATCGATTTGCGTCACATGTATTTTTGTAACCGCATTATGCTCACACTGCACATCTTCCGGACTTCTGCGCTTTGCGTTTTACCATGTTTTCTCTATTATCCAATAATACCGCGCCAAGGCCCCGAACGCAGCGCCTCGTTTTACGACGTTCCTTCCGGATTGCGCAAAGAGTAATTGTGTCACAGTCCGAGCATGCTCATCCATTTCATGCAACTTCTAGGTTTTTGCCCAACTTTTAGGTGGGCAAGCCAACTCGGTTGGGAATGGAATCGCGAATGATGCACATCAAGGGGGTTGGCGCAGAGGCCACACCAACTCCAGTTGGGTGTTATCATTACGTCAGCACTTTGAAGAAAGTCCGTTGTTAGTTTTTTTTCCTAGGGTAATTAACCCGCATATACATCTATATAACCACATGTCTCTGTACCGGCTGCAAGAACGACGTACGGCTTTGGTCTTTGGTGGCCAACAAACCTTCAGTTGTCCAACAGACACCGAAAAACTGCTCAGAAAAACTACGTCGTCAATAGATATCAAAGTTGTCCTCCTTAAAGATGAATAAATGATCTTGGCCAGATAAGTAATAGCTATATTTTCTGAAAACATCATATTTTCAGATTCCTTATATATTTCCCGCATAGAAAATTATATACAGTTTTTCTTTTTCTCTTCGGCAAAATCTGGTGACTCACATTGGCCGTATATCTCAGAATGGACGAGCACAGGACCCAAACCGTATCCATACCGTATCCATACCGTGTTCAGCGAACGTGCACAACCCTAAAACCCTAAGAGCACGTACGCTTCTGCCGTAACCCATGCGGGCCTTAAAAGTTAGTCATGCAGTCTTTTATATCAAGCCAACATACACATTTTGCAGGTGGCTACGGCTGCTGCGGCTGTGTAAAGGTATGTACCTGCTGTCTAAGTCCAGCCATGTGCGCTTTCCTGCTGGAACTATACCACTATCACACGCACGCACCAAATGACGTCATCGTCTGTGCGGTCGTCGTTGCCATCGTGTCGCTTTGTTTAATTGTTATTGATGCTTGCTTCCTTATGCATGTAGGTATCCAGCAGCAGGGCAACGAAGGCCACAACACAAGCGGCCTCCGAAGATCTGCTTGCTTTATGGTAGGTCTTATGTTACGGGCGGGTGACTTGCTGATGATTATTATTGAATTTGTCGGGTGTACAAATGCAGTTTCTGTGCGCGCGCGGTTACGAATGCAGTTTCTGTTTGACATGCTCGCACTGCTATATTTACTTACAAACATGCATGCATGCATGTGTATAGCTCATCGTCGGTAAGAAATGTCCCTATAGCTGTAGCTACACAGTAGTTTACGTTACGCATTACGTTAAAACGTATCATGTCCGTCCCATTTCGGTCAAAAGCTGGACATGTTCAATTGGATCACAATTGAACACATGTTTTAAGATTTACACCTATCTAGGACAAGTGGTAGTGGATGGAGTGTCGGCTTCCGCAGCCTTGGCTGATGAAGCTACGTCGATCCCGCCCGCCGGTGCAGCAGGCGACAGAGGCCCAAACCGGCCTTTTATTATTTTTACCAGGCCATCCTGTCAGCTGTTGGCTTGACAACCTAAAAGGTAGACAAGATCGCCCACCTAAAAAGTGGGCAAGAACCTAAATGTTGCATGAACAATGGACGGGCATGCTCGGACTGAGACACAATTACTCTTTAAGCACTGTTATTGAATAAGAGAGAAAACACAGTAAAATCATAATGAAAAGCGCAGAAGCCAGGAAGATGTGCAGTGTGAAGCAGTGGCCGAGCTTAAGACGGCTACAAGAGTTCACATGACGCAAATCGACCAGACGTATGGGATGTGACATCCGAAAAAATGACAACGTGAAGCGGCAAGCAAAGAAAAGAAATAAGTTAAGAAGAAATAGTAGTAATGAGACCCGGCTGCGCATCTGCAAGATTAATGAGCAAAGCGTTCACAGAGAGACAAGGGAGAGGAGGGAGAGGAGGCGCCTTCAGGGAGAGGAGGGAGAAGAGCGAGAGGAAACATAATCAAATGCAAAGCTCAGATGTGCAGGGTTTAACCGGGTTTCCTCTGACTTATAATCAGTGAACTTTCACTCCAAGAGCCGCATTAGGCCAGGGATGGAGAGGCATCTTGAAGTGTGTTCAGACTCAGTGTGCAAACTCAACTGACAGAGACTTGCAAAGCTCATGAGGGTGTGCGTGTGTGCGATGCCCCCCACGCCGGGGGGAGGAGAGCGGATCTAGCAGACCTGCGCCTTTCATCTGCTTAGGAGGGGGATCAGAACCCTCACGCCCTTTTCATGTCCGCGGGAGGGAGCTTAGGCGGTCTTTCCGTTGGGGCTGGACAGCAGTCCCTGACCAGTCAAATACTTGTAGCGAAGCCGAAACGCGCTCTTATTGAATAAGAGAGAAAACACGGTAAAATGCAAAGCACAAAAGCAAGGAAGATCGGCACTGTCAGAAGTAGTGGCCGAGCATAAGGGTGCATTTCCAGTGCGGATTAAGGCCAGGGATTAGGGCACGGAAATCCTTGGTACGAGCTTACCACATAGTTTTGTTCCATAAGGGAACCAAAGGTTGGAAAAGCGAGGTAGGTTTGCCAACAACTTAGCCGTTTGAGCAAGTATCGATGGAGGACAGAGGGTTAATCTCTGGCCGTAATCCGCACTGGAAATGTACCCTAAAACTACTACCAAAGGTCACATAACGCAGGAGCGACATCCGAAAATGGCAACGTGAAGCGGCAAGCAAAGAAAACAAATAAGGTCAAGACATCATAACAATTCATAAAACGTTGTACATGAGAACTGCGGGTAGAGAAGTGTACGGAGTTAAACCTTCATAACGGGAAGTACATCTGCAGCATCAATGAGCAAAGCGTTCACAGGGAGACGAGGGAGGGAATTGAGAGGAGGGAGAGGAGAGAAAGGAATGCGAGGAGGGAGGAGAGCGTGAGAGTTTGAACGGAGAGGATTCAGAAGAGGGAGAGGAGGGACAGAAGGGAGAGAAGGCACGAAATGTAGTAGCTGGCCGCTGAAAAGGCCTCTCGAGATGCTGGTGGACGCGCTTAGCGCGTATCTGTGGACGTTATGTGTGCCGTACTATGTACCAGGAAAGGAGAGAGAGGAGGGAGAGGAGACGCGTTCAGGGAAAGGAGAGAGCGAAAAAAGAGGAGGGAAAGGAGGGAGAAAAGAAAGGGGAGGGAGAGGAAAGGGAAGAGGGACATGAGGGCAAAAGAGCACGTTAATGTTACTTGTATTGCCGTGTTTGTCTTTTCCGACAACAAAGCTCAGGATCTTCCCAACGCATCCCAGGATTACCCGAACACATCCCACGCAAACCAGGCGAAGAAGTCGGCCTTTCGGCCACCAAGGCACAAACCAGGCACAAAACGAAGAATTTTTTTGAGTTTGCTACACGAGCACAACTCAGCAGTTAGATTTGCTCCTTGTAAGTTTTCCACCGGTAATCGTTCACCTCAATCGACGCACCGTACTCGTACTATTTCTCCTAAGTCCCACCACAAAATAGGCTGCAGCACCCCCAACCACACCCACTACACATGATGGAAAGTATAATGCATCACGCTTTCTCGTGCGCCTGAAACGATGCCGTCTAAACTAAGCCGCTGTCAGCACCAATTCACTTGTTCTCTTGAACACAGATGTATACCGTCGTACAGTATGTACGATAGGGAGCTGATTTTGCCATAAACCAAGCCGCGCTGTTGCATACACAACCTGATGCATTCATGATTTCCCGTTGTCGATATCCTTATTATATTATAAACAACGACGAGGTACTTTATTGTGGAATGTATGTCGCTGGAGCAGCAAATAGAAGCAAGGTTACCAGCCCCTGCTAACAGCGCTCAGAGGATTGCCCGCAACGCCATCTGCACGCACATATGTCTCCATTTGTCTCCCTCCTGGCCTTCGCTCATGCATGGACCAGTTCTTTTTGCATTTTTATTGCCATTACGTTGTTACGTTATAGTTCCCTGAAGGCCTGCCTACCCTCTATTTGCTGCAATCCATGTACAGCACGCAGGGCTAGTAGCTAGCTGCTGGGGAAGTAGTGACACCGACATCGTCTGTAGCTACTCGCCTTTTTGGCTTCTGCCAGGACAGCTATCTATCCGGGGCAGCCTGTACGTACACGCCTACACTGCGTGAATCGAATACACACGCACATCGAGCCGCATATGTGAGCAAGTGCAGTAATCAAGTACTTACAGGGGTAACAAGTCAGGCGAACTACGAGCGCAACAAATAACTAGCCATCGGATTACAGAGTGAAGAAATTGCAGCTACCAATGTTCGCCACTACCTTTAAGGTCGTAATGGGCACACATCGTATGAGCAGTACTGCCAGTGGTCGCATCAGTCGCCGCCAGCATCAGTGGGACTACGACTGCTGCAGCCTGCCGCCAGTTCCCAGGCAAAGGTCATCTAACTGTGGCTTCCACCGCCACTTGCAGCTGCGGAGGCTCTGCTTGCCCACCACCACAAACCTCCTGCTGGTGGTGTTGCTGCCGGTGGTGCTGCTGCTGAGTGTGCAAAAGGGAGCATCCGGCACCTCATCACCCCCTCCCCCCATGCCGCCCGTACCCCCCTGCGGTCCAGCGACTGTCCTCTACCAGGATGGTGTCCCTGTCAGCGCTATTCGGACTCCTGTCCTGGCAGTGGCGACTGGCCAGGAGATCAGCCCCGCGTATATTTTGCAGGTTATGGATACGCAATATGGTGACGGATTTCATTTCGATGGAACACCAGACATCTTAATAAGCTGGCAAGGATCAGTAGAGTACAATACGACTTTTGGCATGTTATCTGAAGCCGAATTCAATGCATCGTACAGCGGCAGTGCAGGCTGCGTTCCCCCAGTCACAACCAGCGATCCGTTGGGCATTTGGCTAGTGAGGCCCGGAATAACACTCGCCATCCCCCTTTTCTATGCTACACGCACCGACTACTCCAGCTTGATTCAACTCTGTGGGCCCCCAACCACATTCTACTCGTTTGTTTCCGTGTCCGATGTAAACGGTAATGTTGCTTGGGCATCAACTGACTGGGTGGCTGCCAATGATGCTACCAACCCCATCTGCCCGGACTCCCCCACTGCCTGGGGCTATATCAAGTTCGGCATAAGCTACTGCCCGTGCCCTGCTCAGCCCCCGCCGCCAAGTCCCCCACCTCCGCCCCCCATGCCGCCTGTATCATCCTGCGGTGTCATAACGACAAAAAGCCAAGGTGTACCAGTGTCGGGTATCCGGGCCCCACTTCGATCCAGCCGGACTGGGGAGGAGATCGGCCCGGCGTTTATTTATATTCAACCTGACCCCGAAATCACTGCACCAATTCTTGCCCTTGGCTTTCCAAAGCTCGTGATAGGATGGCAGCAAGATAGTACCATCATGGTTTGGGGAAACATTTTCAACGAGGTCGAATTTCAGAGCTTGTATAATGGCAGCACCGGGTGCCGTGATATAAGCTACTACAGAAATGGCTTCAACGGTCTACAACTTTGGCAGGGTCAAAACATCACGATCCCTTTAGCTTACCTAATTAGTAATCTGTTTTTTAATCCGCCGTGCCAAGATTATACGTTTTATGTTGTAATCTATGCAACAAGCATATTTCCCATGAATACATCCAGCTTACTGCCCGCCTGGGCAGCAACTGACTGGGTGGCTGCCAATGATGCTACCAACCCCATCTGCCCGGACTCCCCCAATGCCTGGGGCTACATCAAGTTCGGCATGAGCTTCTGCCCCTGCCCGGCTCCCCCAGACGCTCCACCTCCACTTGCTCCAATGCCACCCAGCCCGCAGCCATCGCCCAACCCGCCATCGCCCGCCCCACCATCGCCCGCCCCACCATCGCCGTCCCCACCATCGCCGTCCCCGCCATCGCCCGCCCCACCATCGCCCGCCCCACCATCGCCGTCCCCACCATCGCCGTCCCCACCATCGCCCGCCCCACCATCGCCCTCCCCACCATCGCCCTCCCCACCATCGCCCTCCCCACCATCGCCCTCCCCACCGTCACCCTCTCCACCATCGCCCTCCCCACCATCGCCCTCCCCACCATCGCCCTCCCCACCGTCACCCTCCCCACCATCGCCCTCCCCACCATCGCCCTCCCCACCGTCGCCCTTCCCACCACCGCCCTCCCCACCATCACCCTCCCCTCCTCCCCTCCCACCCAGCCCGTCATCACCGCCGCCACCGCCACCACCCCGTTTGAGGCCGCCACCCCCCCTGCTCCCCCCACCACCAACTCCACCCGGGCAGCTCTCTCCAACCTCCCAGCCCCCCTCTCCTCGTACCCAGCCCCTTTCCCCGCCCCCTTCATCTCCGCCATCTGTACAACCATCTCTACCACCACCATCTCCACCACCATCTCCACCACCACCATCTCCATCACCACCATCTCCACCACCATCTCCACCACCATCACCACCATTAACATCATCACCACCATCACCACCATTAACATCATCACCACCATCTCCACCACCACCCGTCCCACCGCCGCCTATTCCACGTACTTCACCCGCGCCACCGCCTCCACACCCATCGCCTCCCAAGAGCCCCAAATCCCCCAAGGTGCCCAGCCCACCAAAAGCGCCCAAAGTGCCCAAAGCGCCCAGCCCACCAAAGGCGCCCAAGCCCCCCAAGGCGCCCAAGGCACCGCAGCTCTCACCCCCACCCCCACTCGGCGAGGACAACACCTTCATTGTGGACAACTTCCCCTTCTTCGCGTCCTGCAGTGTCCGTGACACGAATCTGCGGCCGCCGTATCGAGCATCGACCCCAACAGGGCCCTTGAACGTCACCTCCACCACCGCCACCTACTGCTTCCATCTGGTAGCCACGAACAGCAGCGGCAGCCCCTGTGCGGGAATGAACATTAACCGACTCGAGTTTATCGTTAGTAAGTTAATTGGGCTGGGGCATGGAGAGCAGGAGTAGGATAAATGAGTCATAGATAGATTGGGTGGGCTCAGCACATACATGCTATGCTACCGATGCAAAAACACGTGCTGCCGGCCCAAACTGGTTATCAAGTTCATGATGCATATGTAATGTAATGTGGATTGGCTGCCGCATTCATAACATGTATATAGTTGAGGAACCGTCCATTTTCCAAAGGCTCCGCTGCTGCTGATGCTGCTGATGCTGCGCGGCCCTGCCGACCAGAGGGGTTTAGCAGCCTGCCTCCTGCCGCATCAGCCCCACTGCCATAAGCGTGGGACCTTTTCTCATCAAAACACACATTGATTATGCATGTATAACTTTTTCTACATTTTCTGGCTTGTTATGTCAGTTAGCTTCTAAAAGCCATGTTATTATGAGCCTCATGTAGAAAAGTGGTATCAGAATGATAATAACAATAAATATTCACGGAAGGCAGAAGTTCGTTCGGACTTTGGATTGAGCGTCTGTAAATTTACGGTCTACATACAGACCGTCCCATAATAGGTACATAGGACCTTTAAATAGATAGTACATACGTCGTGGTTTAGAATGGTCCATAGCTAGGTTCGTGCCATGGCATATATATTAGGCAAGCGTGGAATAGATGGTTTGTAGAAACTGCCCACCCGAATTCAAACTGACTCCTGACGTTGATTATTATTCAGGATTACTACATCAGCGTCTCATAAGACAAACGGTGTCCCGTCCTCTCCTACCGGTATTTGCTGATGTTATTCTGTATGTGAGAGCCTACCTGGTCTCTTAGTCAAATTTAGCGACTAGACCACTTATGAAGGTGTTGATAAACACCGGGGGTTTCCCTTGGGGTCTTATAGTCGCTTGCAGTCCGTCTGAGTCGCACCTTCCGGAGAAGAGTTACAACATCGGTCTGGCCATGAACGGGCAGACGTGTACGGGATCGTTACAGCTATAGCCGTGGCCGTGTACTGCTGAGTACGGCTATAGCCACACGGATTACGAAAGATAGTCCTATGTCCTGCGTGTACAATATTTTGCCTCGATGATGGAAGGAAGGAAGGAAGTCCGTACTCGGAAATATCCTAAGTCCTGGGCTAGGGTCTTACGTTGTATGTACCCATCGATATTATTATCCCATACCGATGTGCGTCGGCTAGCTAGCATGCTATGGCTTTGCTAACCTTGTTGCCTACCTTGCTACCCCACCCTCTGCCGCATGCACTGCTTTGTTTCTGTCTGTGCCACTAATAATAATATAACAATGTTTGTATTTGCATTTCACCCCCCCTTACGTGCATCGAACCTCAGACAGCACTTGTGTCAACGAGGAGCCCAAGGCGCTACGTGCTGCCACCGTCAACGGTAATTCAGTTTACCCGCTTTTCAGCGCCAGGACCTGGAAGGGCGAGTTGTATGGCAATATGGCGTTCCGCCGCCTGAGCGATATCTTTCCCACCACCCCCGCCGGCGGCTATTACATCTGCTTGGAGCTGGGCAGGACCAGTCGCTGCAGTACACCTGCAGGGCTGTGCCACGGCCGCAGCAGCTGTGTGTTCGCGATATCGGACAGGGACTTCACCTGCTGTGCCACGAGCCAAGCGCCGGTCTCATGATGTATGAAGCAGCCGCTGCAGCTGCAAACTGCGATGGGCGGGTGTAAATAAAGCATATATAGCTTCAGGGGAGGCGTTTTTAGAGATGTGCAGTAGTAAATATAGCACCAAGGTGCGCGCATGATGCATAATTTGCCCCAGCCAGTGGGCCATGTTCAAGACCGCTTTGGAAAGCAGGACTTTATATATATATATATATATATATATATATATATATATATATATGTATATATATATGTCTGCTATATATGTCTGCTATATGTATATATATATGTATACATATATATATATATATATATATATATATATATATATATATATATATATGTTTGCTTTTGTCCCTATTGCAAGGTTCCGTGGCTTTAAGTAAAGCTTAGCTTAGCTGGCTCGCTTTAATCGGTGGCTGCTGCTGGTGACTCTATCATGTTGTGGCGCTTTATTCGCCTTACAGCGTTAGTCGCCACGCGACTAGGCTGATCTACGAATAGTTCACGGACGTTTATGAATACGTAAAGTG
The DNA here is from genome assembly GCF_000143455.1 of Volvox carteri f. nagariensis. Classification (NCBI taxonomy): domain Eukaryota; kingdom Viridiplantae; phylum Chlorophyta; class Chlorophyceae; order Chlamydomonadales; family Volvocaceae; genus Volvox; species Volvox carteri. The sequence goes on from NW_003307559.1 coordinate 1,182,316, forward strand.
TACTGCAATTAAGGGATCGACACTCAGTGGGGGCTCACGCCCTAACCGAACAGACAACCTGGAACAGACACCGGCGATATAACCAGCCGTCAGAAGGAACATTCTACGACAGAAGGCGTTGCGGCCTCCTAAGCAACGAATATTATATTATATATACTCGGGAGGGAGTCTGTTGGGTCAAGACTTAATAACTTAAACCCTACTTACTTAGGAAAGAGTCCGTGCTGTGACTTATCGATTTTCATATCAAAATTACACGCTAACAAACTGGAAACTCCGCTTACCAGCTGATTACCAGCCTATAATATTTGTTGTACCGAGCTTTCCATTTCTTCCCAGCTAGTAAACCTCTCAAATCGCGCCAGCCAGCCAGCTTTCCGACAGGGGAAGGGAGTTAGCAGTGGATGCCCTTGTAGCAACACCGCTACCCTGCTACTCGCGGAGCCATACCCACACAAACTGGAAAAACGTTGGATGAACACACCTGGTGGTCGGTTCTTGCACCCACGCATATCTCCTTTGTCAAGGCGAGTCTGCTGGGACCCAACTAATTAAACTATTGCACGGGTTGCATGGGCCTCAACCAACTAACCGCCACAACCACCACCATGGAGTCCACTAGGAACCCCCGGGATGATGTGATGTGTGTGATGTACGAAATCCCTCTGGTGATGGCGGTTTTGTGGTGTCCATGCTTCATCGCCAATAAAAGAAGGATGAAGCTAAAGCTAAGGAAAGCTGACTTATGGCAGAAAGGATGTTCATGTACCGGAGAGCAGGTTCCCCCAGGGGAGGCTGTGAAACACAGCGTATCCGTCACATGCATGTTACAGATCTAACGACACCAGTGGGCCCACACATGTCTGTCGTTACATACATACATACATACTTGGATACATGCTCCATTTTTTTACGTTTTTTTCCATGCATGATATACCAAAAGCCAGCGCACCCCGACGTGTCGTACACGCGTCGCAGAGAGGGCGATAGTCTTCTGGCTTCTTGATGCGATGTATGACAGCTGCAACCACACAGGATGACTTGCCGAAGCGGAAGAAACGCAAAGACACCCGTCGCAAGTTCCTTCCTTCAACCACAAGCGTACGACAAAAGTGCCCATACTCCTGAACCGCTGAGAACGCCGGAGCATAGAAATGTCTAAATACCAAAATGCGGCATGTCCAGGTATCGCATCAGCGACGCAAGATGGACAGGATAAACCTTTCTAGTACAGAATAAATAACCGAAACCCGCACTGGTCCCCTGTGCAGTCCACAAACATGCTCATTGCCACCTACTCTGCTCAAAGGCACCAACCCTAGCTTTTATAGCCGTTTCTACCCGTTTACAAAGTATGGAGGGACACCGCTACGTTAGCGATGGAGACCTGGCGCATATCCGACTGAATTACAACCCTCGTCGATGTATCCCTATATCGATTAATATGTGTCACACACAACAACCCCCCCGACTCGTGTTTGTCCAACATCACGCCACCCAATATGCCACATAATTTTTAAAAACTCCTGCCTACCTCCCCTGCTCCAGCTCATCATCATTACATAAGGCCACCATCCGTATAAGGAAACCGATCCAAAGAGATAATACGTTCACCCCACACAGCGCGCGCCTTCATCAATCCATTTTGGCCAAAGGCAGCCGGTCGGTCGTTCAACTATCAGTACGTATCCATATACATCCGTACTCAGTACCCAAGGCCACAAGGGGCCCAACCCCACCAAGTGTCGAATGAAACCCGGAGAAGGCCAAAACCCCAGACGAATACTGCAAGCTAACATTGCCATCCAAACAAATACCAATGCTTTTCCCCTTACCGGGTATATCCCACGGGCCCCCGCCCATTCCACGTGACGTTCCGGGTGATGACGTCAACGTCGCGTCTGGATGTTTGTCCGTTGCCCTCCAACCCAATCAGAAGCCCAATTAGGAGCAAGCGGGCAAACAGACACACAAACAGACACACAAGCACACGATATAGATTTGCGTAGACCACGACACCCAAAGCTAAATCATACAAGTAAACCACTGAACAGGGAATCGCTTTCAAAGCTAAATTAGCAATATTTCATATCTTTATTAAGATAAATTGTAATTCGCGCCTCGACCTTTCAGACCAAATGCGTGTTCCATTCGCCGCTCGCAAGTTGGTGCAGATTTGGTTTGTTTGTTGATCAGCTCCAATGAGAAGCATTCAACCAACCAACCAACCAAACTGCGCAAACCCCCAACGTCTACCACAAACCCATCAAGCCAGATTATTGCCGGCGAGTTTTTTTTTGCAAAAGGACTGCAAAGACTTCCGCCAGAACAGCTCCCGAAAATAAGGGGTAGTATGAAAGCGACAGCTGTCTGGCAGGGCCCATTCATATACCTTCGGCTTTCGCCGTATGACCAAATTTCCTCAATTCGTACACCTCAAAAAAATACAGCTTCACTATCGCCGAGCCCTCCAGGAGCCAAATTAGGAAGTCACCTTGTCATCAACAACAACACGCTTGGATCTAGTCAGCCGTTTACTTCTGGTTAATCGCGACAACAAGACATGGCCGACATGACAAGCAGTACGTACTATGAAAGACAAAAACATTTCCCACCCGGCCCGCTCGCTGATATGGGATATCAGATCCTTCCGCAACACACACACACCCCTTCACGCACACACCCCGCATGCAGACACGGCCTCAGGAAAACGAACAGATCATGAGGCCATCTAGGAAGACAGATAAACCGACAGAATCCAGACAAAAGAGAAAAAGAGGGATAGTTTGTTATGGAAACATTATCAAAAAGGAAAGAAAGCAGTCAAGGAGCCATCAAATGCAAGTCCCCAACAATAATATCGATTCCCCGGAGGACTCTTTTTAGTCTTCGCACTGCGGTCACCAAGGGGCCCGCAGCACTGCACACAGAAAATATTTTTAGAAAACATTCTCAGGGACAGTCATAACATCCAATTCGATTACGGTGGCGCCCGGCCAGCAGCTCACAAAGCACCTTATGGTCAGATGCCGCGGCGCCCCCCGCCGCCGCCAGCTCCCAGCAATGACCACACACAAGCTGCGACGCACGCGGCGCGTACGGCCACAACGTGGAAATACACCATATCGAGGGCAGCAGGAGACTAGACGAGAATAACCCCCCCATGTGGGACAAACAAACAAACCGGAATGGGCGCCGGGTAACGGCCACTGTAGAGATGCCCCAGTTGGCACGCAACAAGCGAAAAGTAATCCAATCCAGGACACCATTCAGACCGCTGCCGTACAGCGCAACTCCCCCCAATGTCTAGACAACTAGCCATGTCATGGACAGCAAGCCAAGTCCCCCGGCACCGGTGAGGAAAAACCTTTTCCAACCAAAAACGTCTAGTGGTAGTAATAATAGTAGTAGCAGTAGTAATAGTAGTAATAGTAGGAGCAGGTGTAGGGGTAGTAACAGAAGCAGAAGCAGTAGTACTCCACATCAGCGCAAAACCGATTTGCCAAATCACGCGCTAAACACCCCCATAAAAGTAGCTAAGACACGTAAAAAGATATCCCTGATCCCCCGGGTGGGCTTCGAAAACCTCCATAACGGCAAAGTAAGGCCTTCTGCGCCAGACGGAGTGCAAAATGGAAGTCCCACCCGAGCAACAGTACTTTGCACTTGAATCAGGGCTGGCAGGCAAATTGCAGCCTAGCCATGTATTACCTTAATCGTGGCCCATCCGTCTGATTTCCGTCGGACCTCAGCACTTGCGTCTTCTTCTCATACACACACAAAAATATTCAGACACATAGACAGACAAACCACATGTTCCCTTTCCCCCGCCCTCCATCCCTTCCCCTTCGTCCCCATCCACACCATTCCCCAAGCTAGGCTGCGAAATGCACCAGCATGTGGAGGTGAGCAATCCCCAACACTACGAAGCGCTCACATACATCTTAGCGCAAGGTTTGATTTCTCCAAAAGACAATCATATAACAAAAACCACAAGTACAGCACTCGTGAATTACCAGTCCGCGTGATACAGCAGGCATCACAACACGGCATGAATACAAGGAGGAGTACCTTGCTGCTGATTTTCCCCCTCCCCCCGCCCATCCCCTCTGTCCCCGGCTCACCAAATTTCATGTCCAACACGGGAGGATCGATTCCAAGCCCAACCCCTAGGCAACAGCGCCGCAAGCAGCGGCGATACGACCCAAGAATCCTAAAACCCAAAACACCGAACCACGAAAGGTGCGTCACGGTCAATTGTACCCCCAACACCAACCCTAAACCCCTGGAAAACCTACATCGTTCATCGGTATTGAGGTCTAGCAACCGTGTTGCAATCCAAATGTTGCAAGTGCGAAGGGCAGTAAGCACCAGGGGACAATGTCTCAACCTAAAACGATTGGGAGAACCAGCACATGGGATCACGTCCTCCCCTTCCACGGCTCATAGCCGCAGCCTTCAGCTGCAAAACCGAATCCGACACTGCACTGCACGGCTTCGTGACTCCCCAGTGACTCGGCAGCTCAGTGGCACACATCCACCCATGCATCCATCCATACAGACATACAGACAGACAAAGAGAGCCAGGCTCATAATGACAGATATGTAGCTAGACCGACCGGCAGACATACAGATGTTCGTACAAAAATCATGCCGACGCACACGCGTTTCCATCGTCCGCTTCGGCGACCTTTCGACACCTTTCGAACTGCTGCTCCTCTCCCCTCTCAAACACAATGGCACCATCCATCCTCGTGCTCCCTCTCCCCACCCGCCCCTCCGCCAACACGCCTCAGAGATTTCATCCAGCTCTCCACTCACATACACTAACCAAAAGAGAGAAAGAGAGAGAGGAGCACCCACTTCGCTGCACCCTAAGGTCGGCTGCCGCCTCACATAAATATGACACTCGCCAGTTAGGTAGACACCCCCCTCCTGCGCGCGCCGGCATCCCCCCTCCTGCATCCCCCCTCCTGCACACCTGCCTGGGCCCCCCTGCTCGCAACAACGCGCATCCGAGGATTGCATGCGACCACTCCCATTTCTTTGTCGAGAGCGTCGAGAGCAGAAAAAGAAGACTTCATCGTCCGAACGGCAATGCCGTACGGAGCGGACACCGCTGCCCCGCACTGAACACCGCTGCCGCGCACTGGTCCCGAGTGTACCCGGGTGAGTGGGCGGGGAGAACGCAAAAGCAAGCGGGACCACCTTTTTTAAGTTGCCGCAGAGCCGCAGACCTTCACAAAGCTCGCGCCCGCGCGGAATCGAATACGGAGGCCACAACCAGTGCCCCCAACACACCCACACGAACATACCGACACACAGACAGACATGTAAGCAATACATACGCACGTATGATCAGGCAGACAGACAGACAGAAATACATCAGGTAAAAAGATAGGTACGGATAGTACCATATGGCCCGCAGACCTAGGCAAACAAGATCATAAAAGAGTCCGTCACGTGAAAACGCCGTCACGTCAAACCTCGAGTCCCACTAAAGCGTCGTCAAACCCCACGAGCCACCGGCCGCCCCCATGATGAGAGGACCTCCGGCATCCTTGTCACTCTCGACATAGTTCCACATAGGCGCGCCAACCGCCCACCCCCCTTTTTCCATTTCCTGGGAAACAAAGGAACACCACACTCCCAGGGAGAGACGGTCCCTTCCACAATTGAGCCAAAGTGCTCATTCGGGTGATCACGGGAAGAAAGCAATAGCGCGGCTGGCCATAAAAAGGCAACTGCTTTACAACAACATCAATCTGTACAGTCAGCAGATACCATCGCGAAACGTCTGTCCATGTCAATCAACGACCGTTAGTTATCAACGGACATTTAACGGACCTGTCACTAGGACCCGTACAAATTCAGTTACTGTATGTCGCTGCCTGATGACAATGTGGTACCCATATCAATATCGATACGACGCAAAGCAAACCTCACAAGAAACGAAACGAAACTAAATTTGCAACAAGTTGCACATCGAGACGGGCAACGAGATCAAGAAATTACCAGACAGCATTGCTCCGATGCGGCGCAACATCAGCACCAGCACCAGCACCAGCACCAGCAGCAACGCGATAACAGTATTTCAAAAGCACTTTCGTGATCACGTTGTTGAGGATTGCACACCAGAGGGGTGGGGTCAACTGATACTGACCTCAGACTGGAATTCAAGGCGCCGCTCCACCACCACTTGCTGCTCTTCCAGCGCCGGCTGCTGCTGCTGCTGCTGGAAAATGGCGGGAATTGGCGGCCGAGGAGAACGGCAGGTCTGCGCAGCCACCGCCAGCGGGTCAAGCTGCGGTCGAGGTGGACGTTGCGGAGCGAACTCAACACATAAAGGTAACGGCCTTTCTGCTGCTCTTCCCGCTGCTGCCGCTGCCGCCGCTGCCGCCGCCGCCGATGACGACAACGACGACACCTCCTTGTGGCCGTAGCAGTACCCCGTGTATCCTTCCCGCGACTGCTGCTCCTGGCCCGGAGAAAACGATGATGACGATAGAGACTCCGAGCAAGCCATGGAGACGGAGGCAGGGACCGAAGGCGGGGACCTCCGTGTCGGAGTCGTACAAACCAGCGGCGGCCTCGTCGAGGTATTCGCGCCTCCCGCCGCTGTCGTACGGGCGGCGGCATGTATTGCAGCGGGTACGGCACCACGACCGCCACCACCGCTGAGCCCCCCGTGCAACTTTTCCCACGCTCGAAACCGAAGCAGCATCGCGCAAGGGTGCGGCTGCGAGCTGATCTCTTGTAAAACTTGATACAGCCGCTGAAGAGATGTTCCGATTATTGTTTGTGTCGATTCCATATACCGGGTTTTACCCAGATGAACGCCCAGGGATCCACCATGAGAACCGACGGCGGTGCGGGGGGGGGGGTCAACAACGTGGTTGCGTTATTGATTCTGACGACGTAATGGGGACGTGAAAACCCACCCGCCCTCTCAAACCCCTCCAGACGTGTTCGCACCCCCGCATAGTTCCCTAGTTGTCCCATCTTACTGCCGTACAGAGCAGTACAGCACTTGCGTTGCCTACATCCTCTAGGGGTTGGACACATCACATTGTAGTGGTCGGAGGTTGTCACGGCACCCCCAAATTCCCCACCCCACTCCACCTCACAACCGAGCCCTCTCTCCCCCCCTTCAATCCCTCCCCCTCCCCTCCTCTACCCCCACCTTGACAAGCACCCCCAGCGCGTGCGGTTCCATTCCGGTGAGCTCCACAAACTCCTCCAGAGCCGCACAATGACCCAACAGCCCCAGAGACAAGTACACGGCCGCAGCGGCCAGCTGACTCGGCTTAGCGGTCAGAAATGCGGTGTCAAGCAGCGTGAGCTCCAACAGCGATTCCGCAAGTCGGCGAGCAGAGGTGGCGGCGACGGGGTTGGCCGGCAGTGGCGCCAGCCGCAGGAGGTAGTGGAGGAAGCGCAAGGCCGTCGGGACGGCCATTCCAAAGTCCAGGGTGAACAGCACCTGAGGAAGGGGGAGCCCGTACGGCACCAAGAGGTGAGAGACAAAAGGGACAAGGAGGAAACGGAAAGGAGCTGCCGAGGCCCCAAAGACAACAGAGGAGAAATACAGAAGAAAAAGTCTAGTGAGTACGGCAAATAGCCATTCTAGGCAATCTTATTCACCCGCCTTCAAACGCCCATTTACTTTCGCTTCCAGTTTTTCAGTCTTAATGAACATGTTCGTCATGACATGAATTCCCCTAGCCTGGAATATGTAGGATTCAGATCTGACAGATTCCCCCGGGAACTGCCAAAGGGGCTGTCTTAGATTCACAGCTCTAATCAACGAAGCCAAATGATAAAGCGGCCCCTCCCCCCCCCCCCAAAAAAAAACAGAACCGTAATAATACCGCAGCCGCCCACTTCCCCAGGCACCCCTTCACTCTTCATCAACTTCTCTCCCCCAACCTCTCCCACCTCCTTCTCCATGCTAGTGAGGTCCGCTGCCGTGTACAGGTTCTCCGCCATCGCCAACATGGCATTTGCGGGAGGAGACACGACCTCCTCAAACTTGGCAGCCACCCAGACGCACGCGAGCCCCAGCAACTGAAAACGGCTCCGTGGTACGGACTTCTCCGCCAGGTAACTGTCCAAATATGTGACCGTTAGAAACAAGGTTTCGGAGTGAAGGCGGAACTCGTCCCGGACCTCACCCAACCAGTCCACCAGAGTCGTTCTCATTGCGGCTGTCACCTCGGACTTAGGGACGGAGGGGGGGAAAAGGGGGGATAAAGGGGGGATGAAGCGGGGTTTTAGGGTTTTGGGTTTTAGGGTATTTGGTTTGAGATGGCGCTGGCCGGGGGAAAGGAAAGGAGAAGGGGAAGTGGGACACCTGCCCTCGGTTCCGCTGGGTGCCCCCCCTTCAGATACTCCCGTGCACGTGCGCCTCCAAACTCGCCCAACTCACCTGGACTTCAAACATGCGTTCCTGGCCTCGACGCCTCTCAGTCTGCAGCGGGACAGTAATAATGAGTCGTAATGTAATAAAGCGGAGGCGTAGGAGGGAGGATAAGAGGGCAAGGTGATCAGGGAGAAGTGGAGGGGGAATTGAGGAAAATGAGGAAGAACAAATAGTTAATAGCAGGAGCAAGCGACAGCCCAAGAGTGCGACTACTGCCAATAGCTCATGCGCGCACGCCACGCTAACACGGACTGAGGCCTTGCTTGCTTGCTTTTTATCAAACTGACCTCTCGGCTCCGCCAGTGCTCCAAGTCGCTGATTGTTTCTTTGTCGTAAGACTCCACACCTGTGGAGCAAGCAAAAAAGGCGCCGACAGCGGACAGGGGCTCCATCAGGTAAGTTTTAGCACGTTCACAGCATGCCCGTAGCGTGTGTCTCCACCCAGTCTTACCGATAGGTGCTAGCTGGGCTCGTCGCACGTCCATGTTCAACTGAATGGAAGAGACAAGCGGTGTCAACTGGCCGACAAGCTGTCTTTCGGCTTCGGCGCGAGTGTCTTAAAGCGCACCTGAGTCGCGGCGCACTGCCGGCTTTGCCGGAAGTGCTCTTGATGGCTTGGAGCCTGCTGCCTGCACCGCTTGTTAGAAGTGCCGGACGGGCGCTGCAATAATAGGGAGACGTGGCTTGTCCATTTTCGCGCCAAGGCCAGGACTGGATGCGTCTTGCCTTATATTCATTTCAATATAAGGCATACCTCAGCATCTGAAAGGTCATCTGAAGCTCCTCGTTTTGCAGAAGGCAAGGACTCCATAATTCCGGCTGGCCGGCCTTCGCTCGCGCAGGCAAATGCGCAGCTCAAGAACTTTGATCAACAACACAATCTCAAATAAACGGCCTATTTAAGGGCCTTAAGGCTGAATCGCGTTGAGGTCAGACGCGCACACAGGTGCGAACTCGACAATTTTGCGCGGTGTGTTCTTGGACCTATATTAAAGCTCTACTTTCTGTACATACCGAAAGACTTGCGCTTGCTCTGTGAAAACTGAGCCGCGTGTTTATGCTTAAATGGCCATCCCTTCGCCGCTTTGTACGATGTGGTTGATGCCCCTTGCTACCGGCGAAAACCAATGGTTATCGGTTTATACAGGTAATCTATAATCTTACCTTTGCAAGTAGTCGGTGTGTTTAAGCTCTTTGTTGCAGCTGGGCCAGTGTAGTAACACATCGCGATCACGATTTGCGCAACCAGACAATTATCCCAGGCGAAGAGCTGACAACTACGTAAACATATGGTAAACATATCGTAAAACAACATGAGTATGCCCAAGCGCTTGAAAAAAAGCATCTCGGTGCGAAAGATATCCTTGAGGCTGGTTACCACTGAACACTTGACTAACCTGCACGTCAGAGCATATTTGTGTTCACCATATATTTCTCTTACCGCAATTTGCAGCCCCTGGTGGCATGCGGACAGGATAACAATTTCCGCGTCGCGGGCTGCAGCCAGCTGAAAGGCTACTGCCATTATAGGGTCCGCAATCCGACCCGCTTGCTCGCATTAGCTTCTGCTTTTCGTGTCAGCTTAGGACCAAAATACAATAATTTTTATTTTCTTAGGGAAGATATGTCTTGCCCGTTTTCCTTGCCGAATCCTGCCGAACACAGATGCGAACAGCTCTGACCTCCGTGGCTGGCCAAGGCAACGGGTTTGCGCGTCACGGCACCTTTCATACTTACATTCGTGGGGTAAAATTGTAATAAGAGCTCCGCTGCTGAAACCATAGCGCTCTGAACCGCCAAATGCATTAAACGAGAGCGCGCATGCGGTGGCTAGTAGCACCAGCGTACCGAACAACAGAGAAGAACAGGAGGAAGAAGCAGAAGAGCCGCGTTTCCAAAACATGTCCTGCAGCCGACCAGAAGCAAGGAAACCGCTCCACCTACTCAGCATCCTGCCTGCTTTCGTCCCTGCAGCCAGCTACCCACACGTGCATGAAAACCTGCCGCCCTCGGGACCAACCGCAGTACACAACAATCAAATTAAAAAACGCCCCTTCCTTTCCCCCTCTCGGTTTTCGTCGGCCCTTCCTGCAGTCCTTCCCCAACATTCTTCCGGAAAAGCCCTAACCTCACCTTTTTGTAAATCCTAATAACTCAGAATGTGGATCAAGCCGCAGCAGTACATTTGGCTCAACCTTTATCAATCAAACTCCGCAATACTTTTTATTGTTCAACACAATCGGTTTGGGAATATGCATCGACGGTGAAACATACAACAGCAAACCTGAGCTGATAGCAACGAACATAACTAACTAACCCGAACACAGCACGTGGAATAGGACTCTGCAGGAGGGCCGATGGCTCGCGAGCGCGCGGCCATGATCTCTCTCCCCGCCAACGGTGCTACGCCTACAAATGCTAAGACACTTCGTTGGAAACGGAAACAGTTACAACAACCGAAGGCATATTGAAAATACGACATGTTTGGCGTGTGACTCGTTGTGTACGACACATACGACTGTACGATTGGCACGACCGTACTCTGTACGAGTAATGTATTATGCATTACATCGTATATTACTAATTGAGGTACAATTTGGGCCGTACAACTTACAGCGAAAACCCGCATTCAGTAGTGGCCCCTCCCCCCTTCCCCCTCCCACCTCCCCAATCCCGACCTCACTGCAAAACACATAACTTGGTGCTTTGAGCGCCCCGAGCGCATTAGGGGCCGTTAGGAGCCACCTCTATACCAGGGGTCCGCTGTTCAACTGGCCCGCCATCCCCACCTCCTCCCCCCCCCATACAGCAAGCAAATATTACCTGTACAAGGCAGCGAACGAACCAAAATATAAAATAACAACATACCAAACAAAAAATGCCAGTATCGTCCAAAAAATCCATATTCCGACCAGACTCCTCCTTGAGCTTAGTTGCAACACTGTTGTGAAGAAAGTGTAGGTGCTGAAAGAAGGGCTGAAAGAGCGCTGCGTGGGAGGGTATCCCTTCGCGTACGGCGCTTTCCTGGCCCCACCCAGTGTAAGGAGGTATGTACGAATGGATGTATCGACGTACGAACGAGCAATATGTCACAACTATCACCAGCAGAAAGCTGCCGAGCAGGAAATGAACAATCACTGCAGTAGTAGCAGTAGCAGCAATAGCAGTAGCAGTAGCAGTAGCAGCAACAGTAGTAGTGGCAGTAGCACTAGTGATTGCGGCAGCAGCGGCAGCAAGAGCAATGACACTCAGCTGGCAAGGCGCGGGGAAGTGCAAGGTGGGAGCAAGGAGAACAAAGCTGCGCGCAAAACACAAAAACATCGTTTGATAGTTGTGACCGATTCCTCCATGCAGCCCTGGGGGCCCTGGGGACCGGATCCTGCGGCAGCAATCAATACACACACACACACACACAACCACACGCGCGTATTTACTCAGTGCCTGCACACGCACATACATACATATGTATCAAATATATACATGCACACACCACACACTACGGACGGACCAACCGCATCTCCCCCGGGGAATTTCGGTATTTACAAACCCATTACAACCGCCCGCACACCCGTGCGTACGACATCCCTTCCTCCCCTTCCACCAGCCACCCCCACAGACTCCTCCTCCGGTTATGCACCTTGACGGAAGCGACATTCCCAGCTATACATACATACAAACAAACATACATACATACATACGGCTAACGATTCCATAACAACTGTATATATATCACGCAATCTACGACTAACACTCCCATAAGACGTGTTCGCTCCTACTCCTACTGCAGCACCAGCTGGTGGTGGTGGTGGTGGTGGTGGTGGTGGTAAGATTAGTTGTCGTGTCGGGCCCCCCTTCCCCCTTCTGGCTCCCCTTTGCCCCTTTTCCAGCCCTCTACCACCCAACCGGGGAGAGGGTTCATCCGCATGCAGCCGTAACCCGGTCATAATACACGGTCGCTGCTGGGGAGGATGTTCAAGCGAGCTGGGGGGGGAGTGTCTGGACACCTGACACGACACGACACGTGCAAAGTGTGTATTTACCCACTGCCGTACGTACAACTCGCGCTCTCCACCCACCCACCCACCCCCATCCAAATCATTCCTCCCCCCCCGACACCACCACACGGGGCCGCCCCGCGGTCACAGCTGCCCGCTGCAGCCCCAGCAAATTGCGGACCGCCTGGGGCTCAAAACTATCACCTCGCACTTCCAACACCTGCAGATGAGGAAGCTGCGGGAAGCTGCCGCCTCCTCCTCCTCCTCCTCCTCCCCTGCAAAAAGTCTTCTCCAGCTCTCCTACCCCGGCTCGCGCCACCAGCAGCTCCCCCACCACCAGCTCGCGAAGGCGGGAGCAATTCATAAGACCCTTAGGTGTGTTGAGGTGGGGGGGAGGTGGAGAAAGGGAAAACAAGGGGGCCGGTTAGAGGGTGGAGCGGGAGGGGGAGACTGCTGTAACGGGCCAATGGGAGGGAAATCAGAGACGTGGAAAGGAAGGGGTCGCATAAGTGCCCGAGGTCCCTATGCCCCGGGGAAAGGGGTTTGCGGAATACAAAGGGGTTTGTATGGAGGGGGTAGGGGGCCGGGGGGGGAGGTGGAAAGAGGGGAGCCGGCACCGATGGCCAGCGGTGCCGTACGCTGCGGTGCTGTACAATAATGGAGAAAATGGAGCCTTGGGGCATTAGGGGGTTACGGCCGCAGGCGGCTGCCGGCCGGGTTTGGCCCCCTCTTTCCCCCCTCCCCCCCCTCGACCTCACCCCCCAGTGTCGGGCCCCCCCCAACCCCAATTACCTGCGGCCAGGAAGTGAAGCGATTCCCCGCGATGTTTAGAACCTCCAACCCATCAGCAAACTGCGCATAACCACCTCCACCACCACCACCTCCTCCACCACTACCTCCAGCAGCAGCAGCAGCAGCAGCAGCAGCAGCAACCCCAGTGCGCCCCGCCATCGGCCCGACGGCTGCTGGTGCTGCTGCTACTGCCGCCGCGCCATTGACCCTCGGCGGCCTTATCCTCCCCATACCGCCGTCGCCGCCGCCACCGCCGCCGTACAGTGTTGACGGAGGGGAACCTCCCACGTGGGTTATGGTGGTTGTGGTGGATACAGCCGTCGTCGTCGTCGGAGCAGTAGCAGTAGCATTGCCACTGGCGGAAGTGCTGGGTCCTGGCCCTGCATTCGAACCCGCTCCGAAACCCCCTCCTGCTGCTGCAGCTGCTGCTGCACCTCCTCTTTCTGCATCTGCTGCTGGTGGTGGTTGTGGTAGTTGGGCCGGTGGTTGTGGTGGCGGTTGTGTCGTAATGGGCGCTGAGGCGGTGCTCAAGTTGCGATGATTCTGGGGAGAGCCGATCTGGGGAGAGGAGCAACGGGGAGGGTGACACGTGGCGGGTTTTAGGGTTTAGGGTTTTAGATCTGTTTTATTGATATATGGGGTGTGGTATATACTCGATGGGCCAGAAATTGCAAGTTTCGGACTTTTCAGGTGGTTGGTGCGATAGCGGCTGATATTCATATATCTTTGATGTGCTCTTCTTCACAATCATATTACACATCCCCAAGCTGCAGACAGACAGACAGATAGACAGACAGACAAAGGTATGACAGAACGATTACACCGCCGCCATCTCAACCTTGTCCCGTCCTCCCCTCGGAGGTTCCCCCTCCCTCCACGCCATCTACATCGAATGGCTGCATTACCGTACCGTACGGCACCGTACCGTACTATCTATACGGCAAATTGCACACTTACCAGCAAAGACTGTGAGGAGGAAGCCGACCAGCTGTTATTATTGTTAGTGTTGTTGTTGTTATTGTTGTCATAGCTAATATTGTTATTCTGGTGATTCGTGGCGGCGCTGGCCGCCGGGATCGGCCGCGGGGACGCGGAAGCGGAAAACCACGAATAGGTTGTGGCGGTGCTCGCAGTAGCAGTAGCAGTGGCAGTAGCAGTAGCGCTTGCAGCAGTGGTGGCTGTGGTAGGGGTGGGGGAGGAGGAGGGGAATGCTGGCCCAGCCACGGATCCCACCGGCCAGGGGGGCGCCAGTGGCAGCGCTGACAAGGAGTTGTGGTACAAGTCCAGGGAGGTGATGGAGGGTACGGCAAGTAGCGCCGCCGGTACGACAGTCAGGCCGCACTTGGCCAGCCGTACTTCCCGCAAGCAGGTAAGCTGGCTGAGCTCCAGGGGCAGACAGTCGGCGGCGGCGGCGGTCCGGGCGGCTGCATCCGGGGCCCCCACGGCACCCCCCAGACTCTGTGAGGAGGGGAGGGGTTAGGGGAGGGGAGGGGTTAGGGGAGGGGAGGGGTTAGGGGAGGGGTTAGGGGAGGGGAGGGGTTAGGGGAGGGGAGGGGTGGGGTTAGGGGAGGGGAGGGGTTACGGGAGGGGTGGGGTTAGGGGAGGGGAGGGGTTAGGGAAGGGGAGGGGTTACGGGAGGGGAGGGGTTAGGGGAGGGGAGGGGTTAGGGAAGGGGAGGGGTTACGGGAGGGGAGGGGCACGCAGGGGTTTAGGTAGGGGAAGGGAGATGAGGGGGTAAAATCACATGCGCCGTACAGGAAGTGGGGACTTGAATACATGAGCAGTCAGGCAAAAGGCAGTAGTAAAGTAAAGAAAAGCTTGTCATACGTCTGTGTTGTGGTGTTGGAAAATAAGGAAGAGTACGATAATACACGTTGTGAGGCCACTTCCACGTGTTTGCCGTACTCTTTCACCTCCCGGGGCAGTCGACCCAAACACACCACACCACACACATACATACATACACACATGGGACATAAGCCTTCCCCCACCACCTAGGTGCTGATTCTCAATGCGCACCCTCCCTCGTCTCCCTCCCTCCCTCCCTCCCTCCGTCCCACCTCGTCTATCTCCCTTACCAGCCACCCCGTCTACATCCCTCCCAACCCCCCGCCCTCCCCCCCCGCTCATCTCCATTGCCGCTCGTAACCCCCTCCCCTCCCACACCGCCATAAGCCCCACCTGGTTGTTAGATAAGTCAAGAACCTCAAGTCCAGGGAAGGCCCGCAGCACCGCCGCCGGCAGCACTCGCAAACCGCATTCCGCCAAACCCAACACGCGCAACGCAGGACAGAATGGCCAGCCACCTGCGCTCCCCCCTCCCCCGCCGCCGCCGCCGGCTGCTACTGCCGGTACTGCCGCCTCCCAAGGTTTCGAGTCCCCCCTGGAGTCCGTCAGTCTGCTCCCATCCAATCTAAGTTCCCTCAGTGAGGAGCAGCTGTCCAGGGAGGCCAGGAGCCCCTCCACCAAATGACATTGGACGAGACGGAGCTCGGTTAGTTGGGGGGCGGCGGTTGAAACGGTTGGCAGCCTGAGGCAGATGATGGGAAAGGCGGAACAAAATCACGTACGACCGATAATGATGGTGTGATAATGATGCTGCTGCTGATAATAATAATAATAATAATAATAATAATAATAATAATAATGATGATGATGGTGACGATGGTGATGAAACTCCCGATGAAACTCCCCTCCCCCTCCCCTGCCCCCCACCTGCTGATCCACAGATTGGACAGGTGCAGCGCTCTAAGGTTCATCGGGAGGGCCGGCACCGTCACAGGGAACTGGAACGTCTGCGTGTGAGAGTGTGTATTGGGGGGATATGAAGTCGTGTACGGCGAAATAACAAGCAACATGCCGTACGATGCAACTTAAGGGCTGGAATACGACAACATCTTACACCCCGTCATTCAGAGTTAGCTTAGTTAACTTCATTTT
Source organism: Volvox carteri f. nagariensis (assembly GCF_000143455.1). Classification (NCBI taxonomy): domain Eukaryota; kingdom Viridiplantae; phylum Chlorophyta; class Chlorophyceae; order Chlamydomonadales; family Volvocaceae; genus Volvox; species Volvox carteri. The sequence goes on from NW_003307559.1 coordinate 1,198,462, forward strand.
TCTTCCATTTGCATGATGTTAACATCTTTTACCGTCTCTTTCACTTTCACCCCTCGAAGGTGGTGTCGTGTCTGTGTCTGTGCGTGTGTGTGTATGGAAACGGGGGACCCCTCTCTTACCGACAAAACAACAGATGTGTCACAACAGTGACAGGACTTTGCACCCACCATCGCCAGTGCCACCACCAATACCAGCAATTGGTATGGCGGCATTTACAGCAGCTGCGGTGCCCATTCGGATACAGGAGGTACAGCACTGTACGGATATACATACATATCACCAGCATACCTTGGGTGTGAAGGATAGCCGCGTAAGGCACGTCAGACCGGACAGGTACGGCAGGGTGCCGGCCAGAAAGCCCTGCACATGCACGTGCACGCGGAAGTGAAACAAAACAAATACACCAACTTAGCTACGCAGCGCCATTCAGATACCACACGCCACCGCGACAGGAGCACGCAAAACACACACACGCACACACACTCTTCCCCCACCCCCCCACACTCGCTCCTCCAACGATCCATCCTAATGGGAGACCACCAATTAAATAGGTGAGCATTAAACCCCATTTGAAGCACTAAACCCTAAAATCAAATCCAAATTCCCCTCGTCCTCCCTTCCTCCACCTTCCTCCACCTTCCTCCCCTCCTCCTTGGCCACCAATAACACGGAACCAGGCGAAGGGAGCCAGCGTGGTCAGTTTCTCAATCAGTTCGTTTGTCCGTCCATCCGTCGGTCTGTCTGTCTGTCCGTCCGTCATCACATGACGCACTTTCCCCCTTTCCCCCGCTCCCGCCCTCTTGCCTGTTGTAATCCGTCGACATGTAATTCGCAGAGACCCCGCAGTCGACCTAACATCTCGTACGAGTCTTGCCCGCCAGCGCCTGAAGGGGGTGAGGACGGGTGAGAGATGGGGAGGTGGTGGGAGAGGTGGGGAGGAGGGGTGGGGGGGAGGAGAACGCAGGGGAGGGAGGGAAAAAGTCGAACCACGAACGAGTGAAGCTGCTGCAAGGAGGAAGAGGGAGGGGGGAGGGAGGAGGGGAAATTGTTTCCGGGTACTCATACACGTGTGTGGTCGCCATCTTCCCTCCCCCCCCGGGCTACCCCGCGTCTCCTAAACCCGTAAGGAAAACACACATGTACGAGCTGGAGATAAACCTCTGACTTGCTTACATACATACTTGCAGATACACACATACACACAGATAGAACGCGCCTCGTATTGTGTTAGGTACAGATGTCGCCGTGTAAGCGGTTACGGACGTACGGACGGACATACCAGGCTCTACCGAAGGTTCTGAGCAAGAGGCGGATGGGATGGTTTATTCCCCAACCTTAAAACTGGTGGTTCCGGAGCGGAGGTGCTTCCAGAGGCGGTTAGTTTTCCGTTGGGGGTCACAGTCAGGCAACTCCAATTCCACCACAGGCTGGCTGGTTAGTGTCAGTGCCAGCGGAGGTATCCGTATTGTCAGGTACGGCAGTGCTGCACCGCCTTTCTGGAAGAGGGGGAACGCCCGTGTCAGAACCTCCGGTGAGATGATATGTAACACACACACATACACACACACGAGGTCAGGGCACAGGGTCGCGCGCCCTCGGTCGATCAGTATTAGGGGATAGTGGCCCCTCACGCCGCTCTCCCCGCACAACGAGGAGCGTGCTTCTGCGGCCCCCCGGGTACACGGTTAGGTGCCCCTGGCCAGCGTCAGGCCCGGATCGATATGTAACAAATACATACATACACACATACACACACATACAGACACACGACCTCGTAGATGCCGTACTCGCCAGATCCTGCCCGTGCACGTGGCTCAGTGGCACATACACACACCCACATACACACTGGGTATGTACACCTCCCGGCCACCAACCGCCACTCCCCAACTAACCCCCACACGCACCGTCAGGCCAAATCAGCCGCAGAGTACGCAGACCCCGGGCTCCGCGGTTGGCAGCCCTCAGCAGGGCGTCCAGGGCACGACTGCCCTCGAAGTCGTGACTTGGGGCTGAGCCCAAGTCCAACATCAGGTGCTGCATGGCGCCGCCGTGGCTTTCTGTCCATTGCACCACCACTTTGCTTCGAAGCTTTGGAAGGGCTGAAAGAGAAGTTCTGCCGAAAGATAAAAGGAGAGAGGATCCGGTGGTCGGCGGTGAAGAGCCCGCGACTCCGTGACTTGCGGGAAGGGAGCTTCCAGCATCATGTCGCCGCCTCCGGGGCATCTCCGCATCGACAGAGATTACAACGGAGTTCCAGGGAAATTTGCCACCGGCGCCAAACAAAGCGTTCCAGCGCTTGCAGACAATGGGCAAAGTGCGACGGAACCATGCGAAGTGCCGACCTGCAGCTTGCGGACAAGCTGCTTGTGCATCAGGCCCAAAGGCCATCGCAAGGAGCTGAAATACGTGCATTAGCAAGTCGTCGGTCAGGTCAGCCCTAGCGAACGAATCATCACCATCCGCAGAGCTGCAGCTGCACATAGTCCCCCTATAGAGAGAAAATAATGCATTAGCATTATGAGTTCCCAAAGAATGTCGCTTTAGCATCTGTTACTCACAATGCCGGTTGCGACGACACGACAGAAGTGCTATGAAAAAGTGCCCAGGGCATGAGCTGAACTACTTACACACTCAACCGCACATCGAAAGCCAAAGCAGTCATCCTTTGGGCTGGAAAGTTAGTGTCGCTATTATTTGCAAGAAATCCCACACATTGCCGCTAACAATGCCGCGATTACTTCTTCGATACTCCACAACACAGGCTGCATAAACTACAAAATCAAACTGTGTGAACACCGCACTTTGTGGGTCTCGGTTACAGCGCCGTACTCCCATCCTGCATGGAAACCCCCCTCCTGCACCAGTGTCTTACGTATTCGCCTATTGCAGCCTTCGCCAACGCATGTAGTGTATTTCGTTCCCTGTGGCTATATCTACTTTCCGATACCATCGTTGCTCGTGCACGTCGCATGAGCGAATACGTGCTTGCCACGGCGCAGACGCGGGCCACTGATGCGCCGATACCTACCAGGGCAAATCAGGTCACCATTAGCCGCACTATATTGACGGCGGCATCAATATTCACGCACCACTTGACTCCACGTTCTCGCAAAGCTAGCGCCGGGCGGCTGTTTATGTTATGAAATGTATTGCTAGGTGGCTAGCTCTTTATGCCATTTGCATGCGATGCAGAAGAAAAGTTTCGTTGGTACGGCTTCAGTCGCTCTTTCGCGTTTTCGGCGCCGCTCTGAAGCTTGAATCGATTGGCGCATCTCAAGCAAGCACAGCGAATGATATTACTGAAGTCCGCAACGGAATACCGGGATTGGCTTTGAGTTGGAGACGGCGGAAAAAGCGGGACGGCAACGACCTCGCTTCGAAACCGGGTTTCGAAGCTAAAAGTGTTAAGAGCAGTACGACACTGTTAAAAACTCTTAACGCACCGTACCATTGATGCCGGTACCCTTTCACACCTTTTGTTTACTGTTATCGTCTTTCCCATTAACATGGTCGAAACACTGTAGACTGTTTCTACTCTTGCAACAAGGTTTCGCTTCGGTACTCGATTTTGGCGGCTGTAGTTAAGCACACGGCAATGCGCCTCGCCACCTCAAACGCCGCTCACACATACGCATTACCTCCTGTCCGCCGTGGGAAGGGCACGTGGTACAGAGGGCATCGCATACGGGCATTCCGCCTGGCACAACCCCCCTAGCAGAGAGTGCAGCTAAACGAAACATAGCCCTGTCTATTGAGGAACAGATTACCAACACAATAAAGGAAGTGTTGCAAGAATTACAAAGACTCATCTCACTACCTGGCTTTGTTCAAGTACTGTTATACTTCTTTACGATGTTGTCAAGCAGTAGTAATCCAATCCGCTCTGCACCTGTGCGATCGATGGACGACACCAGTTTTGCGTCATGTAGACATGCGCATGCGCTCGGCCCTGTAGGAAGTGTCTGAGGTCCGAGCCAACAGGCCACATCTATTATTGACATTCCTAAGCTGCCGTATCTTCCCATGTAACACAACAAAACACACACGTATACAGACTCAACTGGATAATAGCTTTAAATACAACATATGCATGAAAATCTACCTAAACCATGGTGTGACTTTTCAACCTCCAACCAGACACCGCACCTGTAAACGTTGACTTGTGCGTTTGTATGTACGTCTGCATGTGCATCCAGCAACCAAAAAATGGTCATCTCTCGTAAGCATGGAAGTGAATTATTACTCTTAACGTAATCTAGCTCATCAGATCAGACCAGGCACTGCAAAAAAGGGCAAAAATATCGCACATCATATCGTACAGAAACGAAAAAGGAATCCACGACACCACCACATTCACCTGGTCGACGTCACTCACGGTAACGTACGTCGCCGCACTCGAGCAGTGCTAAGAAAACAAATGGCTCGCATCAAGAACGCTAGGGAATCGATTAACTGTTGCTATAAATAGGGTAGCAAGCACCTCGCACCTCCTTCCCCTGGCCCCCACACCCACCAACACCGCCACATGTACAGCAGCTCCTCACACAAGCCCATAACCACAGCACTTTTTAATAATACAGAGCCACAGCGCTTTCTATCAAAACAGGTGACACATGATACATTCATGTATATATACAGACACACATCCTGAGATGCCCCCGTTCCACAAGAGGAGGGCGACCACCGCCCCTAGGGCCCTCAGAACTGGCGCCGTCGCTTTTCAGTTGCTCCACTCAGCTCCACAGCAGCCTGACACGCCAAGCCACCAATACCGGACTTCCGTCGTCACGGTACAGTAAATTCATTAAGAACACCTCAAACCACTGTGTCACCTTACCTTCGGCAGCATTCCCGAGACACAACAACACAACAAAAAAGTACAAAAGGAGCTGGCTCCGCTTCCCCCGAAGCACACACGGATGACAACACACGATGGACGTGAGCACCGACGACACTGTTGGGTTAGTGCTGGGTAGGGTACCGAGTTAGTCATCAGCCGGTTTGGACCTACCATCCATCGCACCGGCACCGAGTCTGGCAGCGCATTGCTGCACCGCCACGAGCGGCGCCCTTGCCACACACCTCCACCACATGGGCGCCACAATGACCTCAAAACTCAGATTTACCGCTAATATGGTGATGACCACTGTATGCCGTATCTACTGCCGTGCAAGTCAAGCATTGCCAAGATACACCCGGTGGTGGTGCGCAACGCACCAGCCAAGCCCTAATTGTTATCGCACCAATATACGCATAATGCCGGACGCACACCGTTCTACAGCACCCACCAACGTTATCATGACCACCATGATCATGATGATCATGATCATCATCACCGCACCAGCCATGCGTCACGAAGCTGCGTGTACAGGGGCTGTCCATGACACACCCGCGTAAGAGAAAAGTGCGTGCAGGTGCACAAGCCGCCCGGGCCGGCCCCCCCGGCATCGCTGCGGGTGGTCTTTAAGACCCAGCAGCCATCCGCCTCACTGACTAGGCTGCCCTGTACGACCAACCCGTAGTACTGCGTAGGGCCACCTGCGTCGCAAACCTCTCCTTGAGGCAACGTGCTGCTGCGAGTCGGTGGGACTACAGCCGCTAAAGCAGTAGCAGCTGTCGCGGCGAGTTGGGGCCGATGCTGCTCCTGCCGCTGCTGGGCTTGCTGCTGTCCTTGATAACCATGTTGCTGCTGTTGTTCGAGTTGTTGTTGTTGATGATGAGAATGGTGATGGGGGGTAGGCGCAGGTGATGCAGATTCGCCGCTGCAGCATGTGCCCACCTGACCCACGATGATCTCAATGTCGTCGTCAGGCCGCGACGCCGGCGGCGCTGGAAAGGCGGCGGCTGCGGCGGCGGCGGCGGAGCGTAGTAATGTAGAACGAAGAGTGCTAGACCCGTCAGCGACGTTGCTGATATCTTCGCACTCGTTGTAAGTGTCGCTGCACAGCGGCGTTGAAGTCGAGCAGCAAGTTCCTGTCGACGGTGAAGAAGGCTGAGGTGCTGCTGGTGGTGTTGGTGTTAATGTTGTCGCAGTGGATTGGAAGCCCAGTCGGCGACCCGAAGCGGACGTTGCCTCCACCGCCGATGCCGTTCTGGTCGTTGTCGTCGTCGTCGTCTCCACCGCCGTTGCCGCTGCTGCTGCCGCGGCGTATACGCAATGCTTGTCTGGGGAGGAAATTGGTCGAACTAGCACAAGGCCGTTGGCGCCGCTGCTGCGCACTCGGGAGGACAGCTCGGGCCACCTCTGTGACGGGGCAGCGCGGGGGAGGGCCAGCAGCAGAGGTGCAGGCGAGTAAAGGCAAGGCGAGGCGAGCGGAGGTGCGGTGAGGACGGCACGCATGTATGCTTGAGTTTAGCACACACGCGCAGTTTGGCGGATCAACGTACGATACTTCTAAACCCAGCCAAGTGGCCCACATGCCAATCGTCCTAATAAAATTAGGGAGAGGAACTTGGTGTTGAGTGACGAGTTCGGTGACTCGGTTGGGTTTCCTGCGCCCAGGGGTGTTATCGACACCCAGCTCCATTTCTAGAAACCATCGCTGGTTTCTCGTTTCATGTCTTCTCATCATTTTGCTTCTCGAAAAGTGAAAAGTCCTTTGCCGCTCCCTTCCCCGACCCTCAGAGACTACAGGAGAGTATGACGACACAGGGTGCGACAGGATATATTAGCCCCCAGCGGCTCTGTGCACATTTCCTCAGTGCCTCCAACTGAGGACAGATCGATCTGGGTGCCGTTCGAATCCGCAAATGACGCTTCGCGGGAACCTCTATCCCCGGCACTAGAACCAGAATAGACCAGTGCGCGGCAGCTGAAATAGGGTGGTACCTGAGGGTTATCAGCAAGGGACTGGGAAATGGACGTCGACTCGAAGCGGTGTTGCACGCTGCCGCTGCCGCTGTGGCTGCTGAAGACAAGCTGTAACATGGGGCCCCGGCCCTGCTGCCCGAGCGCGGAGACGATGTGGCGTACGCAGGAGGGCAGCCAGGTGTGACTCCCTATAGCCAGGCCAGCTCCTTTGCTGCTGGTATTCACGCTCTTGGACAAGGCAGTGCCGCCGGCCGGTGCGCTCCTGAGCTCCATCAACGGGTAAGGCGATTGCGCAAACGCCGGCCTACGTAACACATGTTCACCAAGTAAGTGATGAAAATCGTATACCTCCTGCTTCTTTCCTGCTTGCCTGCGCGGCATACCGACCTGCTCAAGTCGGAACATTGTGGTGACCGATTTGGCGGCAGCGAAGGCGCGGCTTTGGAGCTGCTTTTATGTCTGCTCAGACAGACCGGACGATGCGGGCTGCATGTAAGCGCCACCGGACTTGCCCGTGGGTAAAGAGCACGATGCGGTGGAGACATGGCAACAGACCAGGACAGAAGATTTTAAATTCCCTGGTAAACACCTAAAAGAATAAAAACGTGATTAGGTCGATTTGTGTAGCATACAAGGCGTCGTCTCCGGGCAGGACTGAAGTGTCCTTAGCAGACAAGACAGCAATACGCTAGTAAACTATCCCTTGCAAAAGCTTGGGATTACTTCTGTCACGAGACTCAAATTATATCGAACAAGGAGTTCCGACGACCAAGAGGCACGCGCCGGGCACGCATCGTCGTACTCGATGGTTTCCGTCAAATGACGACGTCACTACCATGCTACATGCAAGGGAAATCGCCGTACACTTAGGACCACGCGAAGATTTTTGGGTTCTGCCTGCATGGGACTAATTATTTAGATCAGCATCCCACTCCTACTTCTCAAGCTCTCATCTGCTCTCGCCTCCTACCTGGCCGCTTCCTATCCGAGCTACCGAGTAGCTTAGTTCGTCAAATTTAGATCACGCACAGCTCCAATACTATTACTTAGGATGAAATCATTACAAAGGGGACAGGGAACCGATACACGTCACCGTAGCCGTACATGCCAGCGGTTGACAAAAAAACTAACCGAGGCCACGTACTCCCAGCAAAAAGCAGGGAGCCGTGGATTCGCAAGTACCAAAAAGTCCACAAATTCCCATGCCCTCAAAAAAAAGAAAGGGCACAGCGTACACCCGGACTATCGGACAGGGTGCGAGGACAAGAAGAGGAGCCAACCCTCAACGCGAGCCGAAACGCACGCAAACTCCAGCGGGAGCCAGGCAGGCGCAAGTACCCGGGGGGCCCTCGGGCCGAGGGCCACCTATACCAAGCCTACACCAAGGTTGCCGCCAGCGGCTTAAAGCAGGGAGCCCTGGGCTAGAACACATACTATCGCGACGTACGCACTGTCAAAAAAACATGTAGGTTGGCTTTTATAGAATGCATGACTACCGTACCAGCGCGCACAATTGGTGATTTGCTTTCCGGTGATTGCAAACAAGACCGTCTGAAATTTGCTTTCACGTGCGCATTTTGGGGAGGGCGTCTCGGATAAGTCGGTCTTAATTAATCCTTGGTTCCAAATTGGTGAAGACCTGCCGGTGCTCTTGAGCAAGGCAAGGGTCCCCAAACATAAACTGACATGTAGAATGATCATTCGCTTATGTACAATATGCGACAGACGGACCAACTAGCTTTGGTGCCTGCGCGCCAAGGCGCTGGCTGTTATGAGCACCCGGACCGAGTTTCGGTGCAAAGGAGGGTAGTTGTTCCTAATGCTAACTTGTAACGACTGTTCCTAATGTTACTTAGTCCGGGACGAAAGGGGCCGAGAGGATAGATCCGTATACGGTGCAGATTCCTGGCTCCGGAACCCACGCGGTCTGATCGACAGGCAAACACTTAAAATTGTTACGTTGATTACACAAGTCAAAGTAGGAGACGGCTCAAGCAGGCAGGGTTGTTTTCTGCTGCAGGTTGCCAACCTTGTAGCTGACCTTGACCAATGGGTCAAGGTAAGCTACAACCATGGACCACGTCCATCACAACGTAATACACATTTATTAGGCTACGGAGTGTGGGAAGGAAGCTGCATGTAAGCTGTCGGGTGTGGTCGGTCGTGGGCCTGAATCAGGCCCACGAAACTGAATCAGATTCAGTTTGCACAACGCCAGGTCCGATTTTCACAAATCGTGATGTTGGTGAAAATCATCAACTCCAAATCACCAATTGTGCGCGCTGGTACGTTATGCTGGACCTCGCACTTTAGAGCCTCATGTCTCGTCTGGACCTTACGATATCGCCAGCTTGTAACATCACGTAACCTTGCATTCTCTACAGCTTGGAACGGGCCACAGGCTAAGTTTATCTCTCTCCGCAACAAGCATGGTCCGCCATGCCATGGGTTAGCACGTACTACCAACCGCTAAACGTCGACCTCCAGCCACGTGGCCAGTCTTGGCCTTGCGGCGCAGGAGATGTCCTATGCAACATACAACATAACTCTGAGAAGCCTCGTGAGGGCACGTGTCGTGCTTCCGTTGTATTGAAGCTGCGAAAGGCGCCGGGGAGCGTGTGACATGCGTGCGGACGCGTCTTAGGGAGGCTCGAACGGCTCCGACATTATGATTCATTTGATCATTTGTGCCACTGTGATAAGTTCGCTTTAACATTGAACTCGTGTATAGCAGGTCACGAATACGAGGCAGCCAGGGGGTGGCTGGCTACTGGTCCTACTTCAATTGTGTGCCCTTCCGTGCCAAAGATCCCCTGCCAGGAAGCTCTAAACAAATCAGGCATCTCCCAGCGTAACACTGACTGATCTGCACACTTTATAGGGGGATTTTTTCCGTAGTTGGCCGTATTTCGTACATCATCATGAATGGAAGCGCAGCATGCTGACCATGTCGCAAGTCCTTGCCACTTCAGTGCATTGCCATATTCGGAACTGTTGTTGCTGTGGCAGCCTTAAGTCCAACGGTGCTATGATATCGAATTAGCGTCTAGAACGTGCTTGATAAGCCGAGGCCTTGACTTACCTATGTCTGTTGCTGAGACGCCTACTACCTTTTTAAATAAGGCTGCAAGGAAAACCTGCCACGCGGTAGGAACTACTGAACTAGATTGTTTCATGGCTGACCTCCTTTGTTGGCACTCGCTCATGTGAAGCTGTCTTGATTTTATGAGTTAGGCAAGGGACGCGTTCTACTCGTGTGTGAGGGAGCAAGGCGTGGACTTTGCACCGGGCGCACAAATTCCCTTAAAGTGTAAGCTGCAGCGAACGCAATTTGAGGACGCGTGCCCCGCAAGCTGGGTGAGTGAGATTATCAACCTGGTTGGTCGCTATTGCATAGCCTTTACTTGGCATATGATTAGTTGATCGTTTTGGCGGCGGTGCTTCGTGCGCTCTGTATGGGGGGAGTGCTTACAGGATGGGATTACGTTGGTAATGACGCAGAGGCTCTTGTTTTGGTGCGTGTGTTACGGGCCTAAGCACCTGGCTATGTTACTCGCAAATGTGCCTTGATAAGCCATGCTTCCAAACCCCACCACTTGACATCCCCATGCCTAACCCCCAAACCCTTGAACGCTTCAAACCTGGACCTGCACAGTTGAAACACTTTGACGAACTACAGGAGGCCAACGCTCGTCGGGCAAAGTACCTGGCAGCGACCATCAATCGCGCGGCAGACAAAGCCGCAGGTGGGGACGACGAATCCGAGCACAATGCTTGGGGAGGTGTGGTGCCGATTCCGGTGTGTGGGCCCCGGAGCACTTAGGGTTTGCGTGTGCACCTGCGCAAGTCTGTGCATGCCTTCTTGGAGATGTGCGGGTGCCGTTTTCCCCGTGTTTGAGGGCGGGCTGCTGCTGCTGCTGCAGCTACTGTCCTGGTATGGATTTGGCTGAAGCTCTCTTCTGTGGCACATACATACATACATACATACACACATATCAGGTGCAATCCCCTCGCTGCCGTTGGATACCGGTGTGTCACACAGCTCATGATACATGCGTGCGGGGTAACTCCCCACATACTTAACATGGTCATTCCAGAACTGTTCACACATTGGGCCATGTTGCCGTTTATGGCTATTCAATGATGGATTGTGCAGGTTCGCTTTCTGGCAAGGCATAGCTGCGGCTTGGTGTAGTGCGGTAAGCTGGGCCAATGCTGGCTCTTCTTACAAGGAGACCCGACATTGGAAACAGCTGTACCAAAGCGTCTAAGCACGTGTTAGCTCCTTAAGGGGACAGGCGGCTGTTGTGTTGCTTCGTGCAGCCAACTTGCTAACAAAAAAACTTAAAAGCCGTGCGTGAAGGAGCAGCAACAGCAGCCGTAGCGGAAGTTCAGGTGCAATGGGTCGCGACGACGATCGTGATCGCGACCGGGATCGATACCGGGACTACGACAGTGGCTATGGCAGGGAGCGGGACCGCAGCGACCGTCGAGGGGATCGGGGCGACAGGGACAGGGAGCGAGAGTACGACAGGGACAGAGGAGAGAGGGAGTACGATCGTGGAGAGCGCGACAGAGACAGAGGGCGTTCGGAGCGGGAGGTGAGGAGGACGTATGGCACTCGTCCAAAGTGGGGGGGGGGAAGAAGGGGCTAACCGTACGATGTAAGAGGAGGCGAAGGGGTAAAGTGCCGACTCGTCCGAATGACTAGCTGTTGGAAATGGGAAGGGGGAGAGGGGCACAGCATCCGAGCATGAGGTGAAGGGCAGGGGAGGAACCGCTGTGTAACCTTAGGAGGTGTCAAGCGCTTTGCTTTGGGAGCTTTATTTCAGCTAGGGGAGTGTGGGGTGGGGCGATAATCCATGCAACCTCATACGCGGGCACGGTAACTCTCGGCCCGGAGGTCCGGAAGTTCTGGAAATCACGAATGTATTCGACCATGCACTTATTCTTGGTTGAAATTCTTTGGCGCGCGACGCATACAGACATTGCCACGGAACATAATTTATTTGCACACGTCCTTCCCTGGCCGCCCGAAATTGTAAGATTGAATGTAAAGCTGTTTGATGTTGCATGAGCGTTTGTGTGCTGTCCTCATTATCTGTTTATATGTTCGTGGCAGAGAAGTATGTGGTGACTTGACTCCTGTGGACTAGCACTGCCCTAGGTTCTTTCGTAGCACGATCGCACACACAGCCGTACTTCACGCCCCACGGTTGTTGATTATTGTCTTTGCATAAGGTCATCTTGTTTTGGGGGGGGGCATATATGGAAACGGGGAGTGTGCACGGTAGCCACACCCTGCACCTCTTTCCCTCCGGGCCCCCATAAGAATAAAACAGGATGGCTGCTGAAGTTTTAATTACTTACTGCGGATGTACCCGATGTACCCGTGAGTGTGATCCCCTTGCATTCCCTTCTTAATGATGTTACTAACCACACTTACCGACCGTATTATTGTTTGATCCTTTTTTTGTTTTTGCATTTGCAGCGCCCGCGTGATCGTTCAGAGCGTGATCGGGATCGCGACCGGGAGAAGGAAAAGGAACGCAAGAAACGTCGCAGCCGCAGTCGCAGTGGGGACGGTCGGTCAAGATCTCGTTCTAAAGACAGGTGAGTACAAGTACGTCTGCGTTATAATTATCAGCATACCAATTATTAAATCCTAGGATCTGGGATTGGGGCACTTTTTCCTGGTGACTGTGCGGTGCGGATTCGTGTGTTTTCACCGATGCAAGCTCCATAGTCCAGTGACGTGTAAACCTATTCCAGCAGAAATTGTTGTACGGAAGGGAATGTATGTTTGTATAATCATCGGCATCATTCCCATGTCTTTTTTCCTCTCGTGACCCTCTCCATGGCCGGCCGTCTTCCTTGAGGTTCAAAAACATCTACAGGGTTCCCCTCCATGATGGAAAAACAATTACCATCGGGCTTCTGTCATTAGGATTAGGCAGCTAGCTTCAATCCACACGTCCCCCCATTCATTTTCTTCATGGTTTCCTCCACCGTGTGTCATACTTGCTCCGTATCATGTCGTACTTGCTTCCGAAGGCGTGAAGGCAAATCCCGTGGTAGCGACCGGCACCGCGAACGCGACCGCAGCGGCGAGCGGCATAAGAGCCGCCACGGCAGCAAGCGCCGCCACCGGGGGGGGTCCTCGAGTGGTGCGGATGGCCGAATGGACTCGGATGAGGGGGACATGAACGGTGGCGGGGAGCAGGACGCGTCCCAGGCGGTCAACTTGGATGCGGATATCACTCCAGAGGAAATAGCGATGATGCAGGTGCGTTTCACGATTTTTTGCGCCGACTGTTTGTATGTATGTATGTACGTACGTATATATGTATGACTAGGTGGGGCGCCTCGCCTGCGTGAAGGCTGGAGGGTAGGGTACTTGCGATGGACCAGTGACTTCACTGTGCGGCGTGCGGGTTGCTTGCCTTTCTAAGGTAAAGCCCTAGCCTTGAGATGACGGGATCCTTTGGGATATATGCAAGTGAATTCTATTCGTGGCTTTTAAGTATCATTGTTGGTTAAGTACCCGTGCATCTTGGTGAGGGTTGTCGTCGCTCCTCGCAGGCCATGGGCATCCCGTTCACTTTTGACAGCACTAAGGGCAAGGAGGTGGAGGATCCTGCAGCCAAGGTGTCAGCAACACGAACGACAACGCTGCGGACGGCGCGCCAGTACATGAACCGGAAGGGAGGTTTCAACCGCCCGTTGCCAGCCGAGACGACCGGGGAGAAGTACCGACCCGATTAGAATTCGATTGATGTTGCAAGGGGATATTTCAGACCAACAAGCAAAGAGTTGATCATTCTGGTTAGGGAAATTCCGGTCTTGCCAAGTAAAGGCGCGGAGAACGGCCGATGGGTGCGCAGCCCATCGTGGGTTCGTGGACTGCAGACCAAGTTGGTGGAGTTTTGTGGACGTGCGTGATGATGCGCAGTGCTGTACGAGCTGCTATCCAACAGGTCAAACTTGACACGAAGCGGTTGATGTGGGTTGACCACAGGCGACATGACGCGCCTCATGCACCCTGTCTCTTTAGTAACCATGTTATGGATTTCTTGTCGACCTGCTGAGGGAGTGAAAGGCGATTTGTGTACAGCGTTGCCAGCCTCACGTAAGCGGGATTACAACCTTTTTGTTCCCCCTAAAGGGGATGCACCTTGCGCCATGATTACGTTGCTCGCTGAATGGTGTTCCGACGGTGTTCGCTGGTTTGCACAATGCGCTCCTGGCTAACCTCCAGTTAGCCTTCCCTGTGACAAATTGAATCCAAGGAATGTAAGTACCAGCAAATTTGTCATGTCGTTACTGCTAGAACTGACAGGAGAAGACGTGTCAGCCATCGGCTTCGCATCAAGGGTCAACAGCTCTACACATTTCCATGTGCGTAATGTCTTAAAAATGCCATATTACTTTGTGACGGTTAGAAATTTAACCACAAAATCCGTATTCTTATCCATATCCATCTTACTCTTCAACAGTGCTCGTTGAAATATTACCGGAGTGTTACCGGACAGCCGTACGGGCGGGAAAAACCAACTCACTGTTGGGAGGCGGCCTTGATTGTTAGTACCAAGAACTTGTATACCGAGCTTCCTTTACCACCTTTGAACGTGCTTATTTACGTATTCCTTACCGACCTTTATACGCCGAAGTCGGTCGTGTTCCGTGGCAAACAGGTTGCCTCAAACTGGCCGCAACTGTGAGGGGGCCGCTGGGCGGCCTCTCGTCATCAGGACCTGGCCTCGTTATGGATAAGGTGTGCATATTCGCTAATTAGTTTCGGTGTGACTTCGCTTTGGTAGTGCGCTTTGCTCCAGTTCTTTTGTGTAAAAAGGTCCTAACTGTGGAAAGTGCAGTATGAGAGGTTGGAGCGTGCTGGAGAGGGGACCTATGGTGTTGTATTCAAGGCGCGCGACCGCTATACAAATGAAATTGTTGCGCTTAAGAAGATAAGGCTAGAGCAGGAGGATGAAGGTGTTCCCAGCACAGCAATTCGGGAGATCTCGTTCTTAAAGGAGCTAAGGCACGATAACGTCGTCCGGTAAGAGATGCCAGCGTCGGAGGGCTTAACGGCGTGATATGTGCTGTAGCCTGCCGAGACATACCTTCATAGCTCTGCAGGCTATATGACGTGCTTTACAGCGATCGGCGTCTCTATCTAGTGTTCGAGTACCTGGACTTGGACCTGAAAAAGCAAATGGACGCCGCACCGTTCAATCGCAATTTGCGGCTCATCAAGGTGCACGCAGGACTATACAAAGCAGCCGTTGTCTTATAGCTCCAACGTAAATTCATTCGGTTTCTTCCCGAAACGTTGCAGGTGTACATGTGGCAAATGCTGAGCGGTATTGCGTTCTGCCATTCCAGACGGTAGGATGGAGCTTGGGATGACTCTAGCAATGGGCAATGCTGGGGCAAGGGGGCGTTTCCGTGCGCGTATGCTTGTTCCCCGTGTCGTGCCAGTAGCCCCGGGTTCTCCCAGCCTTAGTTGCCCTATGCACCCGGCCCCAGAGCCTTTCTGCAAACTCAATACTAACTTTCGCGGTCTACTGACGCACATGACCGCCTGCCGGGGCTGAAGGAAATGGCGCATTTTGGGAACTACTCAATCGTACAAGGGTATGCTTGCACACTTTTGCGGGGTTGCATGCATCCAGCAAACCCTAAGATGTGGTCCCGCAAGACTTTGCTTTTGCGGCTTGCATAACGTCAATCTCTGTGTTTGCCTATGGTCTTGACTACTGAATCTCCCTCTCTCTTTTCGATTTCAGGATATTACACCGGGACTTGAAGCCGCAGAACCTCCTCATTGACCGATCCCGGAATCAGCTAAAGCTGGCGGACTTTGGTCTTGCCCGTGCCTTTGGAATACCAGTTCGTGCGTACACGCACGAAGTGAGTCCCGGGTTGGGCGGGTGGCTCCATTGAAGCCGTTTACTTAGGAGTTTATGAGGGTTCTGGGGGTTCTGGGGAGGAAAACATTCTGGGGTGTTTTGCCTGCTGCTTTTATAACAAGGTAATTTAGACAATTTTTTCCCGCCAGGTGAATACAAATATTCCATTTTTCTGAAAGCATGAAGTATTAAGTTGTGGAGGCAGCAGCAGAAAGTGAATTAGTAACTTGTATAACCGTTACGGAATGATTTAAATAGCCTCAAGAAACGCGAGGAAGTTGTGCCACATGATTAGGGGGTTTACTATGCTGCACAGTGACTAGGGGAGAAGCCCATGCTGCAAGGGTCATCTCGTCGGTGTGCTGTTTCGAGGGGCATGCGGTAGCCGCACCAACAGCACCAGGGACCCGTCTGTGTACGTTTACTGGTTGCGATGGCGTTGCATGCGTCTACCAAGCGACGGTTGTTTGCCGTTACCTGATTAATTTGTCTGGTGCTTCCTGCTGCACGCTGATGATGAGCTAACCAAGTTAGCCCTAGACCTAGCAAGATTGGCCGTGGAATGACTGCGTAGGTGGTGACGCTATGGTATCGCGCGCCTGAGATCCTGCTGGGCAGCAAGACGTACTCGACACCGGTAGATATCTGGTCCATAGGCTGCATTTTCGCGGAAATGGTCAACAACAAGCCCCTTTTCCCAGGGGATTCGGTGAGTAGTACGTAGAGATGATGGGCGGGGCGATATTTGTTTGGCTTATAATTCTCGCAAGCGGAGTTGCAGCCGTTCCGTGTGCGGCTACCAGCGCATGCTTGGCGTCCGAAGTTGTCCTGACCCAAATCGCTAGAGCATTGGAGCCTAACCCACATCGTTACCAAACGATTTGACAAGTCTAGGACCAAACCATTAGTGCGTGGACGGTCGTCCCAGTTCGTTACGATCCGAACCCAAATCGACGGGAACAGGAAATCGACCAGCTTTACAAGATTTTTCAGCTGCTCGGCACGCCGGACGAGACGATGTGGGTTGGATGCTCCGCTTTGCCAGACTACAAGGACACCTTCCCCAAGTGGCGGCCACAAAATTTGGCGGCGGCGGTGCCAACGCTGGGGCCCCAGGGCGTTGACTTGCTGGCACGCATGCTGGTCTACACGCCGCAACATCGGTAAGGAAGCCATATACCCGTGAATCCACGGTAGCCGCGTGAATATGCTTTATATAGGGTGAGGATAATATTTAGGTTTAGGGATAAATTGGTTACCTAGGGCAGGGGGTGGCATGGTCAGATGCTTTGGCAGGAATTCATGCAGGACCGCTCAGGAGCTTCGGGACCGCGGGCATCGTAAATGATGTAGTAGACAGCCTGTGCCATGTGTGCTGCATGTATGCGTGATGTATCTGAGCAGCGGAAACAATGTGATTTCCACAAGCCATGTTTCGTAGCGCTGGGAGAGTATGTTATTTCAATGATCGAAATGGAGTCCACAGGCTCGCCATAGTTGTAACGGCTGCTGGCCTCACCTTGTATCCGTGTGGGTGTAACGCTACGAAAACTTTAACTTTCTGGTCGCAGGATTACGGCGAGCGCAGCGTTGGACCACCCCTACTTCGACGAGATTCGGGATCAGATGCGAGCCAGCGGGGGTCTGCAAGGTGGCGTGTTGCAGCACTGATAGGACTTCTGGACGTCGTGGTGGATTATATTATTCCGGCAGCAGAATCTTCCGCGGGATACACTGCTGTACGTAATTTTTTTGTCCACGTTGTAGCTGTTAGGGTGCTGGGTATCCTGTCGGGCTGGTGTTACGATTCTCTGCATGCCCAGCGTATAGCTGCGCCGTGCGCGCTCTCCCAGTCAGTTTACCTTTTGCCTGTCGTTCGCAACGTTCCTGATCTGGTGTTAGGAAAGAATGTAGTGGGGTTGTTTGTCCTTTTCAGGGTGTCTAGTTCCGGACTAGCTCCGAAGTAGCCAGGATGTTTTCGGCACTCCATTCGGCAAAAGTGCACGGAGTGTGCGCGGCTGTTGCGATTGCGTGGTCATTATAGACTTAAGAGGACATGAGCTAATCTTGGCGCTGTGCCGGTAGGACATTGGTTGCTCTCTGTTTGACATGTTATTGATTTACTTTCGGTTCTTTCGGTTCTCTAATAGCTGCCTGCTTAGTAGTCTGTATGTCATCCGTGCTTCATTGAGGAAACGGTGGTGAGTTTACCTAGGTTTACAGCTCAGCACGGATACGATCCGTGCATATCACTCCTCTAGTTAGGTTTTGGACAACCTACGGTCTGCTGTGTTCGGACGCTGTCCTGCTACTTGTTTGGCTTGTTTTTGTTAATGTTATTGCGGAGCGGTGTGAGGCGATTGTGATTCCCAATCGTCATTTGCTATGTTAGCCTGTAACGGTGTGAGCTCGATCAACCATGTACTTCATACACTAGAGGGTTTTCTAAAGGGTTTCCTGCCGACCGCCAAGGGTGTGTAACTCATGATAAAGGTGCTCTCGAATTCTCCAGGGGGGACAGGATTTGGTGCATGGGTCAACTACGAGCAGTGGCTGTGGGGTAGTTAGAAGACCTCTGTAGCTGAGGCGGCAACGGTTTCAAGTGAAAGATGGCGTCAGAGTCTTGACGGGAAATAAATGCCTAGTGCGGAGGAGGACTCTTTACACAATACATCCTTATGTTGTACCTGCGTCGGGTTTACGGCTCGTCTTTTGAGCCGGCGGTGGTTACAAGTCCACAGCACGTATCATTGCATTTGAACACCGATTTCCTTTGTCAGACATAAATAATTTCATTTCTTGCTAAGTGCTTTCTTACCCAAATCAGTATTGGATAGTTTTGCGTCGGCTTCGCGTATCCAACGGCTTTAGCTTGGTCACACACGTTTACAAACAATCGGGACGACGACAGTTTCACAATTCGATTAGCCGTATCATGAGTATTGAGGAAGTCTGAATCTTCAGTGACAGCGAGCTCGCGATATGCCTAGTCCCGGTCAACTAGACAATGCCAGCAACTCCCTCTCCGGCAAGGCCAACGCGGCTCCTTTTGTTCCTAGCGGGTCTCCACAGCCCAAAACGCCTGCAACAAGCGGCGGCTTTCCAGAATCGGCCGTAAAGGCACAGCCGTTCGTGCCCGGTAGGCCGGAACGTAGACGATGATCCTTCCACCGACTTGCTTACTTCTCAAGGATAAAGTGCGGCTTACCTCGGTTTTTAAGGAACGCAATTTGTCGTTCGCGTCCTTCTGCCTTTGCGTGGGTGTCCATGCACCCAACGCGACCGGATGATTTTACGTAGGCAAGGGTGCTGTGCATGGCAATGTCCAAAGCGGAGTTGGAGTCCAGGTCGGTCCTGGCAAAGTTCCAGCCACAAAGTTAGCGGCTAATGCCGCTGCATTCGTACCGAAGCAGCCTGACAACAGCGCAGGGAAAGGAGGCCGCGGGTGAGAGAGTGGTGGAAGGGGATTTGAATGATGGGCGGGGTGATGCGCGCGGGCCCAGGGGTGGCGCCCAGGCGTAGTCGGAGTTCCAATTGACCGGGCATGTGCATGGTCTCTTCTCGCTGCTCCTTTCCGCTGCTACCCCAATTTTAACTGTCCATTATGCTAAATACTATCTATTCGCGCTCCACATAACATTTTTCGTAGCTTAACTGCTGACATCACCCGGCACACGTCAGAATGTGGTGGGATGTTGCCGCAGGCCGGCAGCTGACGCAGCAGGGGTTACGGAGGCGGGAGCTTCCGCAAGTGGTCATGGCCTTGTCGGCGGCCGGTGAGCAGATAGGCGCACTGGGAAACGTAACATAGGAATGGACGGATGGATATCGCACCAGTTCACAAGGGGTGAAAGGACCTCGGGGAGAAGTGCAATGCGGTTCAGGAGCAGTAGGCGGCAACATCCAAATCTCCGCGCTGTAAACACTCATTCACGTACACAACACACACGCACATGCACACGCACAAGCACTCTCCAGGCAGCAACACTTTGCGCTGTATCAAAGCGCAGGGGAAGTGGCCCCGCCGCCTCGACGCCGCCGGCAGCAGCCGCATCTGCTGCAGCGGCTCAGTCGCCGTCACCATCACCGCTGGCGGCATCTCCTGCCGCGGCAGCCGCAGCCGGCGCTGGCCGGGGACCCGCCAGCGGCCGCGGCGGCCGTGGGGGCGGGGGCGGGAGCGGCAGCACGAGCGCTACACCGGCGCTGATTGGTCAGTTTCAGCCGGGTCGTACGGCTGGGGCGCTGTCAGGGCGCGGTGGCGGACGAGGCGTTGCAGTACCGGGATTGGTACTCAACAACACCTCCGTGGAATCATCTCCAGGGCAGATGCAGGGGCGGGGAGGAGGACGCGGCGGGCGTGGTGTCGGCGTTGGCCCTGGCGGCGGCGGTGCTGCCGCCGGCGGCGTTGGCGTTGGCGGAGGCGGCGGCTTCATGGCCGGTGGCGTCATGCATCACCCATCAGTCGGGGGCATGATGGGCGGTGGTTTCGGAGGTGCCCATGTGGGTCACATGGGCGCATTGCAGATTCCGACGGCGTATGGCAACGGTGGCGGCAGCCATTTACCGTCGTACAGGCAGCGTGACCTTTACCTGTCGGGCCCTGGTCGGGCGTATGTGGGTGTTCATTTCGTTGAGGAGGGCCTCAGACAGCAGCTACAGCAGCGGTCGTACATTACGGCGGCGCAGGTACGGCCATTGTTAACTGTCAACCGAATCCTCCGTCAGTCGAAAAGCATATGAACGGGACCACCTGCAGGATGCCTTTTCACTATATCAGGACGTCTTTTTTGTAAGAAGTGACAATGATGACGTATTGTTGCATGATTCCGGTGTTGATGCAAATGTAAGCCAAACGTTGTTGTAAGTAATGAAATAAATAGATCACCAGATAGATGCAGCGTGTGTGTCCGGAGCTGCTCTGTGCTTGTGACCCTTAACCGTTAACCGTTAGTTGTACCTCTACTGCGAGTCTTCACATTTATCAATAGCTGCAGCTCATCCATACATTTATTCGTACTATTTTCGCTTACAAGCAACCGTACTGCACCTGACTCTGTCGTACAATGCCGTACATCATTGTGTACAGTGGCACGACGAATCATCGGATGAGCACTACGGCGGCGGCGCATTCCGCCTGGGTCCGTACCACACCCTATATCCGCTGGAGGAGGGCGCCATGGGCCCTATGGCCGCCGGGGCGGCGGGGGGCAGCAGCCAGGGCATTGAGATGACGTCAGCAGCTCTGAGATTGCGGACCTCCTTGGTGAAGGGAATTAGTTCGGTTGACGGCAGCGCCGCGGCGTTGCGGCGGATAGATCCTAGACAGGTCCGGAGTGGGTGGTAGTTGAGATGGGGGTTGGGGCGGTAGTTAACGAGAAACGGATTGCCCGGTGGATTCATTGCGTTGCTCGTGGGTGGCAGTGTGGGTGGTGGGTGAGGTAGTGGGCATATAGTCGGTAGGAGAGTGTTGCCCGGGGTGTACTACACGGTCATCTACGGCAGCAGTAGCAGCAGCAGTAGCAGCAGTTTTCCTTGACCGCATCTACTATGGGGACATTGGGAATGGGATTTTTTTAACGTCTACCTACCTCTTTTTGTTACTACCCCCCTTACCCCCCCTCCCCCCTACCCCCCTTAACCCCCCGGCCCATACACACTCCGTAACATCTCGTTAGGTCGTCCCAACTGCTGAGCTGCTCTCACGGGCGCGTGAGACCGTTGAACACTGGGCCCCTCTGGCCAACCACCCCAATCTGGTTGGTCTCAGAGCCGCATTCCTAGCCTCAGAGAGCCTCGTACAACCGCCACCGCTACCAGGAATAACCACCCCGCACAACCATCACAACCACCATAACCATAACCACCATCATCACCACCAACCTTCGGTTTCGACAACTTCCTCCATGATGTTGGAGGCCGGAGGGCAGCAGCAACACCAGCATCAGCAAGGCGTAGGAGGCGGTGGAGGCGGAGGTGATTGCAGTGCGCTTGTGTTTGCGCATGATTTCCATCCAGGGGCGGTTTCGCTGGTGGCGGCGCACTTGATGCCGCAGGTAATCAATCCCCGGGGGGAAAGAGATGCTGGGGGTTTGGAAAGGGGGCTGATGGTTTTGCAGGCGTGCGTGGACAAGAGTACGGGTCGAGCGTGCCGCACGTGGGGTTGGGTATTCGGGAATGTACGGGTAATGTACGGGTGCGGACGGTTGAATAGGTTCAAGTTTGTGGGGTGTGTGTGTGTGTGTGTGTCAGTGAACGGACTATAACGGTCTCCGCAAGGTTTTTCCTAGTTGGTGGGCTTCCACCCTCGTTAATGTCTGGCTCAGCTGCGCGCTTCGGCAGTACCTTGCAGCAGTAGAACCGTCAAGAAGCATCCTTTGCCTTCCTGTGACATCCCGTTGGTCAAAATTATTTTAAAAAATATTGTTATTTGTAATAGTTTTGCCTTGTTCACTTCCCGGAACTTTTTTCCTCTCGTATCCTCCGTACTGCTCTCCTACTTTCCCCTCGAACAGATGAACGCCGCGGGTTTGGTTTCGGCGCCCCAGCCGCCGCCCGAAGAGGTGGTGTGGAGCTATGCCGTACAGATTACGTCAGCGCTGAGGGCGGCACACGGGTGCGGGCTGCTGCTGAGACCTGCCTGTCTGCATCCTAGCAAGGTGTGTTTGGGCTGTGTATGTAAGTGTGTATGTATGTATGTTTCATAGTCACCTTTGCGTGGGGGGGAGTGTGTGTGTGTGTGTAGTGGTGGGGAGGGGGGAAGGGGGGAAATGGACAGGGGTGTGTGTGTGTGCGTTGTCTGTACTGGCAGCAGCGCGCGTCTCGCTCCAGTTGCCAGTCTTCCAGCAACACGAAATGGCATGTGTATTTCTCCCCTCCCGCACGCTGCTGTTACTGCTATTGCCCTTGCTGCTACTGCGCTTGCTGCTAGTGTGACTGCTGCTGCTACTGCTACTCCTGCCGCTGCTACTGTTCCAGTCTTGCGTTCTGTCTCCTTCCCCCTGCCTACCCGGTCTTATTGTTCCCTCCTTACCCTATATCTTATCTTTTAGCTCCTTTACCTCTCCTTTCCCTCTCGTCCTTCTCCGTCTCCTCCTACTTGTACTAACATATATATGTACGTCTGTAGGTGTTGTTGACGGGTTTTGGTCGTCTACGTATCGGCAGTGTGGGTATTGTGGACGCACTATTGGGGGGGGACCAGCCGCCCCCAGGTCAGGAGGAGATGCAGCTGCTTATGAGGCAGGACATAACGGTAAGTAAACGGATTGTACGGAGGTGTAC
The DNA here is from genome assembly GCF_000143455.1 of Volvox carteri f. nagariensis. Classification (NCBI taxonomy): domain Eukaryota; kingdom Viridiplantae; phylum Chlorophyta; class Chlorophyceae; order Chlamydomonadales; family Volvocaceae; genus Volvox; species Volvox carteri. Next base: position 1,221,466 of record NW_003307559.1, read on the forward strand.
GGAGGTGTACGGGGGTGTACGGATATGTGCGGATTTCGGGATGGTGCGGATGCTGCTATATTTGGGGGGATTGTAGGTTGGGCCAGTCGTGTATGTATGTGTGTATGTATGTATGTTCCCATTCCCCCATCTTCCCCCCGTCCCTCTACGACAGGCAAAAGAACCCCTCCCCGCTGTGACACACTTTTTCAACCCCGCCCCGCCCCCACCAGGCCATGGGCAGCCTTCTCCTGGCCATTTGCTGTGCAGGTGCGGGTCCCGCGCCCTCCCTGGACTTGGTGGCCGCCCACTACTCACCCGAGCTTGTACGGCTACTGGGTGCGCTGCTGTCCGCCTCCGAGGGCGGTCCTCTGGGCAGCTGGCGGGGGCTGGTGGCGGCGCTGGCGGACCGGGCCTTCACAGAGCTGGACGGGGCGGGAGTGGTGCTGGACAACATGGTGCGGGTTTAGGGGTCTAGGGTTCTCTTTGTTACATTGGAAAATTCTTAAAGATCCCTTCCCCCCCAACACAAAAACCCCTAGGGCATCTCAATGGAGGCAAACCCTTCAGGTCAACCCTAAAACCCGCCGTGTCTTCATTTCTCCTCCCCCCTATCCCCTACCTTTCCTTGCCACTCGCTCGTGTTTCGTCCCCCCTCCCTATTTCCCCCCCCCCGACACACCCCCCCCGACACACCCCCCCGGCCTGCAGGTCGGCGAGCTCAGCAAGGAGGCGGATAACGGGCGGCTTCTGCGGCTGTTGGCTAAACTCAATTTCGTGACGGAGCGGCCCGTGGCGGGGGATGGACTTCATAACGGCGGACAAGACGGGGTGAGGGGGGGGTGAAGGGTGGAAGAGGATGATAATGGCGGACGGTTGGTCCGGGCCCTTGCTAAGCCGGCGTTCCAATTCGAATCTACGTTCAAGCAGTTGTGCTTACAAAAGAATTGCTCCTGGGACCCTTTCCCCATCGGGGAGACGTGTACGCACGTGCATGTGTATCTGTATATGTATCTGTATGTGAGCACGTGCGCATGTGTATGTGGGTGACTTCGGGGGTTGGGGACGGGTTGGGGTTGAGAGGTGCTGCTTGGAACATGTGCTTTTCAGCTGAATCAGCACACTCGTACTCGTACTGCATTTTGGTGACGTTGATGTTTCTCCACACCAGTTTTACCCGCCCGCCCGCTTAGCATCATTTGTCTAGCTCCGAAACCGCTCCCTCCTCCCTTTTCCCCCCCTCCTTCAGGACTCCACCTGGCCGGAGACGGGCGACCGTTACGTGCTCAAACTGTTTCGTGACTTTGTGTTTCACGCGGCCGCTCCCGACACGGGTGCTCCCCTGCTGGACTGGGGGCTGCTGGTGGAGGCGCTGAACAAGGTGATGCCGGGGGGGGGAGGGGGAGGGGAAGGGGAAGGGGGAAAAGGGGGGAGCTCGAGAGTTTGGGCGGGTGAATCGGGGGGTAGGGGAGGGAGGGGGGGAGGGGCAGTTTGGGTGTGTATTGAGACGTCTCCGAAACCCTAATTTCCTTACTACGTGTGCTTGTTAAAACACGCATGCATACATACATGCTAACTACATACATACTTACTACATACTTGCCCCCATCAGCTCTCTTCATACACGGCTTACGGTACTGGCCTCAGCTCGTTCGCTCTTCCTACATCTCCACTTCTCCCCCCCT
>NW_003307559.1:1223179-1249807 GCF_000143455.1 Volvox carteri f. nagariensis
GAGGGAGGGGGGAAGGGAGGGAGAGGGGGGGAAAGGGAGGGAGGGGGAGGGGGAAGCAAGTAAACGACTGCCGACGTCCAGAGCACCTCCCTCTAGGTGAGGGGTGGGGAAGAAAGCCCTTAATTCGGATTTGGGACTCTACAGTGATGTGGAGGTGGAGGACGATGATGTGCGGTGTGATGCGCCTCATGAATGGATTTCCCACCTCTCGAACCTTTTCGCATATAACGTTTTTCTCCCCCTTCCACCCCCTCCTACACCCTACACCCTTTGCTGAAACGATACAGAGGTGTTTGGAAAACGCCTTTGCCGAGTTGAAGACCGCCGCGAATGGGCCCCCTGTAGTGGTGGTTGGGGCGAGTGGGAGCTTGACATCTCGAGGGGTGGGAGGAGGAGGGGGAGGGGGTATGCTGTCGGCCAGGGGTGGCGGAGGGGGTGGTGGAGGGGCTGGCCTCCTGCGCATGTAGTGACGGTTTTGGAGTGATNTGGGAGANGCCTNGATATGGGTNATANGAAGGGTGGGGGGGGGGGGAAGNGGGGGGNGGGGGAAGGGGGGGGAGGGGGGATCAGGGTTGCGGGTGGAGGCCCCCGGGGGCAGCATTTGGCGGGAAACTTAAAAGCAGGAGAGCTGATGGGGGGAAGGTGCAGTAGCAGGAGCTGCGACAGCATGCAAGACTGCTGGTTTACTTGTACGTGTGTATGTATGTAAAAAATTGTATGCATGTATTGTATGTATGCATGTGTATCCGTGGGAGGTGTGTGTGTGTGGGGGGGAGAAGCTGTTGTTGGTCTAGGATCTGCTAATGTGTGTGCGTGCGGTGTGCACGTGAATGTATGTATGTGTTTTGTGTCGTATTGTGTGCACTGTGTCGTGTCGTGTACCGTGCTGAGAGGGCGCTGGTGGTGCTTTGTTGTTTGTGATGGCGATAAGGATGTTTGTGAAAGGCTTACCGAGGGGATGGGTTAGGGGAGGGGGGAGGGGTTTGACACGCCTAGTGCACGTGTGTAGTGCGTACGTGATATGTACGACTTCTAAGCTGTTAATCTGAGGGCCGATTTTGGAGGTGGGGGAGGAGCTCTTACATGGTGGGTGGGTTTGGAGGTTGGTGCAGTACGGCAGTAAGTACTGCTGCTTTGGTTTCGTCCCCCAACCGGTCATGGGGTTGCTGGTGATTGTGCGTAGAGCTGGTTTGGTGGTTGTAATGGGTTAGTTAGGTAGGGTGGTTGATCTCAATGACGGTTCACTGACGGTCACTTGAGAAGAACGTGGTGCAAGTGCTGAAGGGCTGGTGGGGGATGGTGGGGTAATTCCTGCTGAGCGTGTTTAGGGAGGATGGACATCGGCAGAGGCTCGGACCGACTGTGGGTGTGAAGTATTCCGACGAGGGCAAACGCAGAACATATAAGCGAGTAACTCATGAACACAAAAATACTAACGCAGCGATGTAATGATATAAGATGTAAGCGGCGCCTGCGTGGCTGCCCAGCGATTCGCATAGTATTCGCCTTTATGACAGCTGCCCCCGGGACAGCGACGCGAGATTGACTTCTGATGTAAATACTTCAGGTATAATAACCTTTATCGCATTATCATATGTTTATGGCGTTAGGCTGATGGTAGCATCTTGGGGTGGACTCTTGTTACGAATTTTAACGAACTCAGCAACGGTCAGTTGCGTCAGCTCGATGCAAGTCAAGTAAAAGGAAAAAACTCTTAACTAAACACCCGATTACGTGGATTTACCGAGCTAACACTGATCATTCTGGTGACTGCCTCCGTCACAAGATGGTGCGGACCTAAGGCACTCTCTCGCTTATCTGAGAGATTACACACATAATGGCCGAATCTGGAAGTGGACGTGGCAGCGGGTCGGCGCAAGCTGCCTTGGGAAGTTCGTCATTACTGGAAGCGCATGACCATACTCGCTTATGGCTCCAGTCCAAGCTGTCTGGTGACTGGAGTGCGCAAGCGGGCGCGAGCGGGCTGACAGAGGAGCGGCTTAACACACTGTCGCGCTGCTTTGGAACGCTTGACAGCATGGTGAAGGTCAGCCAGCCCCATTTGCACCCGCTAACGGCCGGCCGAGCCGACACCTTCCCAGCACCTTGGCAAACCTCCCTTTCAGATTTTTTCTTCCCCTTAGCCACAAATTGTTGAATCCCCTTCCTCTCTCTGTATTTCCTCGCGTCCATCTTCCCTCACACGGTTCCTCCTCTTCTCCTGCAGGTTCGGCTGCTTCTGGCAGGTCTGTTTGTCCCCAGTCGGGAGCGCAGTCGGTTGCAGCCGCTGCTTTCCGAGCTCGCCTCGCAGGCTGCCGGCAACCAGGACGAGTGGGTCCGCGCCACTGCGGCGGTAGTCGGCGACTTCAGCGGCCTCCTGGACATGAGGGCCCTCATGGCGCAGTTCCCGCTGGTGGGGTGGGGGCAATATGTGGCTGCTCTTGTTGATACTGCCGCTGTGGGTTGTTGCTGTGGTGGTACTGGTGGTGGTGGTGGTGATTCCGTCCTTCCAGAGGCTATTACTTCTCTACCGTACGTTGAGATCATCCGTGAGCGTGGTATCATTTCAGAGTTTTTGATTCGACACGCGAACCCTGATACGATGACTTCACGCCATGCCACTTCATGCCATTTCCTATGCAGCAAGAAACTCTCACACAAATACACCACAATCACCGTGTGCAACCACAACTACCGCGGCGCAAACTCGCTCTTCGCCACCCCATACACTATGCACTATACATACATACATATGTACATACATACATACATATGTACATACATACATACCTCTCCACTGTAATTCCCGTTTTCCCGGCACCGGCCTTTTAAACGAAGATGAATTGCATCAGCGACACCGGGGGTCACACGCATCATTGTCTTCTCTTAGTGCCCTAACACACCCCTACCATTCATCTCCACGTGCTGGCCCTCGTATTGCCGTACGTACGGCAGGTTCGTGAGTCCATATTGAAGTTCAGTTCCCAGCTTGGTAGTGGTGAGCTGCACACACCTCCCTGCCTGCTACCGGAAACTGTAAGTTTGTGTGTACATGTATGTATGTATGTATCATGTGTCAGCTAGCAACTGGAATTGGTCCAACGTCATCCACAGATTGAGTATCATCATCATCATCATTATCATCATCGTCATCATCATCATCCTACATCTCTCCCCCCCCGTTCAAGGCACGTCACGCCTCGTCATCAGATTGCCATACGGCGCATCGTACTCGTACTCTAGCCGTACTGAACCTTCCCAACCAATATGTGCCCAATCCGTCCTTTTCTAACCGCTGCAACTGCTACGGCTACCGTTGATGATACATCAACTGCCTTGCTGCCGTACATTCCCGTACATTCCCGTACACAGGAGCAGTACATGCACCGGGACATTAGTCGCCTTCCAACCCAAGATGCGACTGGCGCAGCCGCAGCTGGTCCCAGCAGCGCCAACACCATATCCGGAAACCATCACCATCATCAATATGTTCATCACTTCCGCCTCCGTGAGGCACCTGGCTCCGCCGTGTCCGCCGGAGACCCGTTGGGGGGTCCGGGTGGAGCGAGCGCGGCGGGCGGCGGTGTGACTGGTTCCGGAGCTCAAGGGGGAGGTGGAGGCGGCGGTAGCCTTTGGCTGTCTCCTTCCGGGGTTTTGGCGGTTGGCTCCGGAACCACCACTCATAGCGGCTTGGGTGCCAGTGGCAGTCTGGTAGGGCTTGAGGGCAGGAGCTCGTACGGACAAGGTACGGCTGGTTTCGGTTAGTGGTTGGTGGTCGTACGCATGAAGATTGAGTGATAGAGGCAAGGGAGGGTAAGTGGTTCCGGAGCTACGGGCAGGGCTGGGCTTCTGCTTTGGCTCAGTGGGCTGGGTTGACGTTTCGCAATTTTGTGCCCCTCCAATTCATAAGCCCCGCCCATTCATAATACCCCTTTTTAGAGCCCCGTTCTACTCCCCTCTTCCCCCCCCCCGCGCTTTCTTCCCCACTCGGTGCTGGAGGTGTTGGAGAGGCGGCGGCTTCCCGATTGCGAGTAAGGGCGGATGTGACCCACGGCAAGGAGGGCTCCAAGCAGGTGCTGAGGAGATTGAGGGGTTGGGGCTTGGGAGTGAGGCTGGGCGCCCGGGGATTTTGAGGGTGGGGACTCTGGGGCTTGGGAGCTTAGGGTGCGGGTTTTGGGGGTTTGGGGTTTTGCTTCATGGGGGTGCATGATGGCGTGTTTTGCTGGTTCGTGGAGTCGGGTGAGTATTGGTTGGGGGGGGGAGCGGGGAAAAGTAAGTACGACACAGCACACAGGCACTAGGAAGTTGCACATTGCAATATAATAATACGATGCAGCAGAATATCTGGAGATGTTTGCGTGTATCTGTCTGTCTGTCCGTATGCCTGCCTGACGTGCGCACTGTACGGACGACTGTGCTTGCGCTGCACGTTCTGCTGCTGCTAATACTGCTACCACCACTGCTGCCACCCCTGCTACTGCTATTGTTTGCACAGGGCACACCTTTGGCCGGCACTGGTAGTGGGGGTGTTAGTGGTGGCGGTGGTGGCGCTAAGGCGGGGGGGCCGCTGGTTGTGGGTTTGCGAACCGGTATGAATCTGAACCTCACTCGGTCGAGATCGCTCGTATCGTCCGACCAGCAACAGCTACAGCTACAGCATCCCGTACCGGAATCACCCCATGCCGGGGGTGGAGGGGCAGGGGGAGCAGGTACCCCGGGAGCAACACCATCTGGATCTTTTGGATCCGGATTTGAATTTGGATCTGGAGCTGGTGGAGGAGGCGGCGGTGGTGGTTCGGCTGCCGGCATGACACTGTCCGTACAAGGCGGGGGTACTAGCGGACAAGTTGCCGTGGCGGCCTTCGGAGGGGGCCCTTCGGCCACCACCTCGACTGGCCGGGGGGAATCGCATCAAGGGGGTGTGGCCAGGTGCGTATGTGTGGTTATTGTGTGTGTATGGAAGCGTGTGCGCGCGTGCACCTTCCCTCCCTCTCCCAGCCAAGGATAGCCCCAACGGCAGAAGCCTCATTTATCCATTCCGGCTCGTACGGCAATTGGGTTTTCGCCTACCGACCACCCACAGGGGCAGCTGGCAGGGCGGTGGCGCGGCGGCGACGACTACTACTGCAACTACTGCGGCGGCGGCGGCGGCGGCGGAGGTGACGGAGGCGCAGCACTACCCCCTGGCCGCCGCCATCGCGTTCGCCGCCGCCGCTGCCAGCGGCGACATCTCTGCGGGTACCTTGGGCCCGTTCCTTACGGCAAGTACGGCAGAGTCGCTGTCGTCGATCATGCCGCCATCGTACATTCAACAGCTGCAACAGCGGCAGCAACAGCAGCAACACCCCCACCAGCGGAACTTTCAGGAAGCTCCGCAGCAGTATGACGCGTTAGTTGCGGGAGAGCGACAGGGACATAGCCACGATGATCAGAGCGGCCTGGCGCGGGACAGATCCAGGGACGTGTACGACGATGGCTTCGGTGTCGGGAATGACGGCATGGGGGAGGGTGTGGGTCGGAGGCCCTCGCATGGTTTTGAGGGAGGGCATTCTGGTGTTGGGGTGGCCCGGCGCTGGAGCGCGTCGGGTGGTGAAGTTGTCGGCTGGCAGGAAGAGGATGCTCAAGAGGACGGCTTTGACCGTGGCGCAGAGTACCACGGGAGGGAGGAACAGTCGGGCGGTGAGGAACCAGATGCTAAACGCTTTCGTCCGGGTGATTGATGGATTTGGTCTCTCGGACTTTGCAAATGTTTATCAGTGTTTATCAGTGTTCCAGAATGCTATTGTAACACGTCCTACCCACATCTCAAGGAGCCGTGCTGGAAACTATGTGCTATATGTTCTGTATGCAACCTGTGAACCGAACTGTCCTGTAAAATGTAAACAAGATTTGGTCCGCGACCACGGTACGGCTGCCGTTGGTAATACTTCGAAATGAGCTCTCTTGCACTTCGATAATTCTTACACTCTAAAACGTATTGTTAAACATCTTTGTAGCAAACGACTTGTGAACACGCAATCCTTAATCGTAATTGCTGAAGTCAGTTTGGTCATAGCATTTAGCACTTTGGTTAAACGACATCTATCAGCACTGATATAGATAGCTAGACATACAACAAAGGAATGGACGTGGAGCCCATTTTTTGCGCGGAGCAGGTGTGTGAATGCAAGGCAGTAGTGAGGTTTTCTGGAGGCTACAAGCACGTGCTGACTTTTTTATTCCTCTCAGATCGTTATTCCGCACAACCTGGCCGATATCCTTAAAGCTTACACAAAGGAGGTGATTCGGCGACAACCAGCGGACATTGTCGCGTTCTCAGCCAAGTAAGCTTGACCGATAGTATATGCTGGGTTCATGTCCTCTCCTAAACAGCATTTCTCCTATGCAATTGCCTTGGGCGCGCCATGGCTCCCGGTCCTAAGTTGCCCGGCCCAATGGCGGAACCCCTAGTTGGCCCCCCTCTCGCGCCACACACGTTGCCTCACCTCTTCAACCTCAATCCCTTCCATTCCCTTAACGCAACCACTTTGCAGATACTTCACAAACCTCGCAAATGTAGCATCGGGTGCATCAAATACGCAAGCGCCAACGAAAGAGCAGCTGCGCCAGGTCTACACCCGCGGCGGCGGGGGCTCTACCGCCCTCAACCAGTCGCAGGTCAACGGTCTATGCAAGCAGGCCGGCATCGCGGATCCAGTGGTTTCAAAGGTCCTGGAGGTTGGGACCTTTGACCCGACCTTTGTCGACCTGGACAAGTTCGTCTTCCTCATGCTGGCCATGAGTTGCGAGGACTTCAACCGCGTCTGCATGGGCGTCTTTGACGTCTTCTCCGACAACGGCTCGCTGCCAACGGAGCACTTTTTGCAGCTCATCAGCTTTCTGGGTCCCGACATGGACACAGATGTGACGCAGGGCTTCCTGTCCGCACTAGAGCAAGAGCTCGGGGGGGCACCCACCATCACTTACATGGAAATATGCGAAGCACCCACCATCAAGCCCAAACTGGGTTTGTCATGAAGGCCCTGAATCTCTGGAAGTCTTGGAGGGACTTTGGGGTGGGCTGATGTTAGAGGATCCATGGCCATACGTTTGCGAGCGTTGGGAAATTGCGATAATATAGCTATAGCGCGGGCGCAGTAGAACGCCGCAGGTTTGTATAAAGCTGACTGAAGTGGTGTCTGAGTGAGGGCGGGCCGGTCGAGACACACACACACACACACACACACACACTCTAGCAGCCCCGGACCGGGGAGAGTATTCTTGGAGTGGGGTCTGGGTCTTGACTTTGGAGTCGCTCAGGGCCTAGGAAGCTCTATTGTACTGCTGGGATTGGGTGGAGAACGACAGTGATGATGAATGTGGTGGGGCGGATGGCCGCAGAGGAGACTGGGCGATGGGGGTTTGCTGACGGGCTAGGTAGGGGAGAAGGGGACGGGGAGCATGTCACAGCCCAAGGCACACCAACCCGCGGGAAAGGGTTGTGTGACGGAGGGGACGATGGCCTTACGGCGGTGTGGTGTGGTGGTAGGTATTTGAAAGGACGGTGAACAGCGAAGCGAGTAACTGGGCTTGGCTGGTCGTGCTGCGCGTGCGATGTGGAGCTTGGGGTTGTAGGGCTCGTGGGTGTGAATCACGGCACGGCACGTATCACGGAGGCCGCGACATGATGAATGTGTTTTGATGCTAGTGGTGGTGATGGTGGTGATGGTGGCGGAGGACGAAGACGCGAGAGGGAACTGCACCGGGGGGTGCCCTGCAGCGGCAGCAGCGGCGGCAGCAGCAGCAAGGATGTATGCTCTGCGTCTGAGCATATGTAGGTATGTATGTATGTGTCTAAAGTGCACTCTCGCTCTTCACGTTGATATGACGTTGATATTGTCACATCCTGGCGGTCTGCGGCCTCCCGTGGTTTTGGAGGGGGTTAGCAAAGGAGGGCGGTTATCGGTCGATGCCAGTCTTGTATTAGGTTATGAAACACGTGGCGCAAACATACAGACATACTTACATGCTAACATACTTACAGAATGGACATTGGCGACGCAAAGAAAGTCCACAACTTGGGAGGTTTTCCCCCCGGATGATTTTGGGCCTCCTTTTTGCGTCTGTGGACATATGCATGTATGTCTGTACGTATGTATGCAGTGCATGTATGTACATGCATAACACAGGGGGGTGAATGTGCAGAACGGTGCTGGCAACACGGAAAGTGATGATGCGAAGGTATTTTGGGGGGAAGGGTTTCGGAGCTGCGCACATGATAGACCCATGGGGCTATCTGGGGAACGTCTCGGGACGGTAATGTCTGTCCCGTTGGGAAGGGACCCTCCAGGGTGGGTCCCCGCCGCCTCTGCATACAGTTCCGCATGTGTAGACTGCGTTAACGGTGCTTTTAGTGTTGCGTGCTTTGTGATTTTCAATGTGTTTTTGTGTTTCGTTTGCCCCCGGACAGCGCACGGGACCCACATCGCGACCGTGCCTTGTGTCTCCCCCACCCGCCGGGAAGGCCGTGAGGGGGAGGTGGGGGGAGCTTGGTGGGATGTGGGGGGGGGGGCTGTGGCCACGGAAGTCCAAAGTACTCAGCGGTAATCTAACTGAGTTCTTCCTATTGCGTCATGTGTTGGGAAGCTCCGAAAGTGGAAAGGAGGAAGGTCAATGCGGCTCTGAAACCACCAACTGAAAGTTACCGTTGCTGGCCATGGCGCTGTGTCATTTCCTTCCAGGTTTGTACTGCTTTAGAAAGAACATGCGTGGCAAGCCGGCGAATTCTCAGGCACAAGCAAGGTACCGAAGGGCTCCGAGCCAACGAAAGTGCGATGTGGATGTTTTGTTAGGTAGGCGAAGGAGTGACGTTTAGGTTTGGATCGGACTGAAAGACGATTGGACTGTAAGACGAACGAGAACAGTGCTGCCAGCATAGAAAACCTAACAACCCAGACATCGTGTGCGCACGAGCCAGGAAAGGCCTGAAGAGCAGTGTTTATAAAATATTTTCACCGTGGTAATTTTTTAAGTGACCAAATGGTTACTGTGGGGGTTTTCCTTGGTAACCACCTTAAAATTCTTTCCCCAGCGAGTATGCTGAACAGGAGCCCACTACAACCATGCATCCGAAGATCCAACTACTTCACAACGCTCATTCACGGCTTTGAACAGCCAAGACGACACTTACATATTGCTTGTTTATTTACACGGATATATGTACAGACAGATTTGGCTGGAAGAATGTTTTAGGTGGTCACTACTACCGGGGGGGTCTGCGGCCCAATATCCCGGCGGACCACCTGACTACTGGCAGGTGACTCGAAACATTTCCTAGTGACCACCTTCTGGAAGGGAATTATTTTCTAAATGTAACTAAATGGTCACTAGTAACCAAATTAAAAAACACCGTTGAAAAGGTCACCAAGCCCCTGAACACTGCCCAAACAGCCCCCCTCAATCGGAAGCACCTCCAGCAGCACTGCCCAGCACAATTCCTGAGGGCCAGGACCCCGGCAAGACCTGCTGTTTGGGGGCAGCAGGGGCAGAGGCAAATGTGGGTTTGTGGGTACAGCGGGGCAAATTTACTATGATGTTTAAAGTTTAATATAATATTTGAAATATTTATTCGATTCAATTTTATAATATGAAAATAATATAAGTAATGTATATCGTTTTCAGGAGGGTGCCATTGCACCCTGCCTGCAGGCAATAGACGGTTTGTACTCAGAAAGCGAGTGTTTTTCCCATAAGATTGCCACCCGTTATATCTCACCCATTCGCTGGAGAACGTGCCTGTGCAATATTACGGGCAGCTTATAAAGGCATACGGCAGGCAGGAAGCTTGCAGGCCCAAGGGTATGTTGTTGCAAACGTCTGTTACAAACAGACACATATCTGCACGTGATACTGCGTAATAGGGCATTGGTGACTGTGTGAATTTGGGCCAAATTACATTTACATCCACCTCGAAAGCATTTCGCGTGGCCATCGTCACCAATACGCAGGCCAGTATCTTTCGAAGCAGCACATCTGTGGCGCTGAACTACTACTGCACTCTGGCCAGTCGGGCTCTCGGTTTGTTCTGCTGTTGATCTGTTGACACCACGATGGGACCTCACACGGGCGACGCGCAAGAATTGGTCGACTTTCTCAATGCGGCATGGACGCCCTTTCATGCGGTTGATGAAGCTCGGAAGATGTTGCTGGCTGCTGGTTTTAAACACCTGCAGGAGAAGGATGCATGGGACATCAACCCCGGAGGTCGTTACTTCTTCACGCGCAACGCAACAACTATCGTGGCCTTTGCAGTTGGGAAAAAATATGCTCCCGGCAACGGCTTTTACATGATCGGTGCGCACACCGACTCACCATGCCTCAAGCTCAAACCTGTTTCCAAGTCGACCAAATCAGACTGTCTTATGCTGAACGTGGAGACCTATGGAGGTGGCCTATGGAGCACTTGGTTTGACCGGGAGCTGGGCGTGGCCGGCCGAGTTCTGGTTCGCCATCCCGACACCGGAATGCTCGCGCAGCGCCTAGTCAAAATCAGCAAGCCCATCGCGCGTATCCCCATGTTGGCTATCCACCTCCAAACCGCCTCGGAGCGCTCCGAGGGATTCAAAATCAACGCCCAGAACCACCTGGCTCCCCTCCTCGCTACAAACACCAAAGCCAAGGCCAAGGCGCCTACCGCGCCGCAGGTGGTGTCAGCAGCGGCTGCCGCGGCCGCAGCCGCCCCAGCAGCGCCTCCGCCTCCACCAGCCCCCGAGCGGCATCACCCGTTGCTGCTGTCGCTGCTAGCTGACCATCTGGGTTGCTCCGCCTCCGACATCGTGGACCTGGAGCTGCACATGTGCGATGTACAGCCATCCGTGATCGGCGGCGCCTGTGAGGAATTCATCTTTTCCGGCCGTCTGGACAACTTGGCTATGAGCTTCTGCGCCCTCACTGCGCTCATCCGCAGCTGCGGTGGTGGCAGCGGCAGTGCCGACCTGCTTGCCGAGGAAAGTGGGGTGCGGGCGGTGGCGCTGTTCGACCACGAGGAGGTGGGCAGTGGCAGCGCGCAGGTGAGGAGCGATACGGGCTAAGGAGGGTAGAGGGGAGCGGGGGCGGAGGGGAGGGGAGGGGAGGGGAGGGGAGGGGAGGGGAACGGGGGCGAGGGAGGCGAGGGAGATTGAAGGAGCAGAAATCCTTATTCTAGTCCATACACACACACACAACGGGTACCGTGCCTCTTTTCCACCCTCCAATCCGTACAACTCTTCATTCAAAGTAACCGGTTCCTTCCTTTTCTTTTCCATTACCCCCGCACTCCCTAATTTTGCGCTCTGACAGGGAGCCGGGGGACCTGTTATGAGGGACACGATCACCCGTGTCGCCCGAGCTCTTTCAGGCGGTGCCCCAGTGGCCAGTAGCGGCAGTAGCGGTGGGATTAACGTCTCCGAGGGGGCGGCTGAGAGGTGCCTCCGGAGCTCCTTCCTGGTCAGCGCGGATATGGCTCACGCAGTGCACCCCAACTACTCCGACAAACACGACCCGCAACACGGACCCGTGCTGCACAAGGGCCTGGTGGTCAAGTACAACGGAAACCAACGGTAAGTGTGCGCGCGGGCGCGTGCAAGGGTGTGCGTGTGTGTGCTTTTGTTTGGGGAAGGGTTGGCGGAGGTGTGTGGAGGGGAAAAGGGGGAGGAGGAGAAAGGGAAGATGGGGATGGCTTGTCGGGTGAGCGTGTGGAAGGTTACCCCGGGATGGGGGTTTTAGGGGTCGGAAGGGGGGAGATGGGATTCACCTTCGTGCTCCTCCCCCTGTATCCATGTCGTACATCCTGCTCCTCTATCCTTAACGCCCTAAAAAGGAGGCATGCAGGAGCAAGAGACCTCGTGTTGCTGCTATGGCTGCTGTTGCGCGCCGTTGTATATACACCTCCATTTTTGTCGTCAAACCTCCCCTCCCTCGCCCCCTCCCTCCATCCCTCTCTTCCCCCCCCCCCCAGCTACGCTACCAACACCATCAGCGCCTCCATTTTTCGGGAGCTCGGAGCGGCTCGGGGCATTCCATGCCAGGTGTGAGGGGGCCGGAAGGGGAGTTGGGGGATGGGTTCGACGGCTGGGTGGGTTTGAACTTGGGGGGTAAGTAGGGGGGTAAGTACGGGGGAATCTTAGATTTCTGTACAGGTGAATATCGGCTGGGACATCTTGACAAGATGCCGGTAGAGGTTCTCCGGGATGTCAAGTGAAGTGAAGTGAAGTGGAGGGGAGGGGAGGTAGTGGCGGCCCAGAGAGATGAACCAGGGGAAGGTGGACGGGAGGAGGTACGCGTCGCTCGGTATGTGTGAACGCAGCCGGTACTTGTATGCGTAGTACGCGTAGATTATCGTACACGCAATTCGTGAGCTACCTCCCAATTTCCGCCACGCCTCGCCCCCGCTTCTTATCGAATGGGCACACATACACTTGGCATGTTTATGCACGTCACATATGCAAACCTATCAGATACATCCACACGATAATGCCTTCTTTCCGTACACGTGCAGGAGTTTGCCGTACGCAACGACATGCCCTGTGGCTCTACCATAGGGCCCATCTTGGCTTCCAGTCTGGGCTGCCTCACAGTGGACGTGGGCATCCCCCAGTGGTCCATGCACAGTGTACGAGAGACCTGCGGTACGGATGACGTGTCGTACGGAGTACGGCACTTTGAGGCTTTTTTCGCCGGCGTGGGTCGCCTGCTATCCGGCCTGGACGTGGATTCATTGCCTCCTGATGCCGTACCTCCCCCCGCGGGGCCGTTACCGGAAATCAACGACCCGTCATGCCACCATTGCGGCGGCGGCGGCGGGGGAGCGGTCTGAGGAGGAAAAGGTGCTGAGAGGACCCGTACACGAAGACGGGCCTGGTGAAGACATACATACACTAGGGTTTGGCACTACTGGTAAGGCTCGACCATTGCCCCCGGGAGATCCCGGGATCGATACCCATCAGGGTCAAAAGTCCTTCCGATGGTGGAAGGCATTGCGCCCCTAGTTGATGGACGGTGGTGACCTGGGATAAAGTTAACCTGCGAGCCGACCAGGAATGGAGTTGGGCCGCTGTCGACCCGGCAGATTCCATTGGATGCTGGTGGTGGGTGCGGAACCTGAGCGATCCACTGAGAAGTTGACTAGGGTGACTGGATGAGGGTGCCCCGAAATACCGGGGAAGGCAGGGTTTCGCAGGGTAGCTGCCACGGGCGAAGATACACCCCCCTGTTTCACACATCAGACTTATACACGCACGCGCACACGCACACGCCACCACATGTATGTTAAGTACCAACATCCGGTTGGCAGATTTCAGTCCGGACAAGCAGCTAGATCAGTGCAGTTACATGGGTTTCAAAAGCTACCACACATCGCTAGTGTGACAATTCTCGGAGCGTTCGCATGGTCGGTATGAAGGAAGTCGTATTTTTCGTGTGCAGTCATCGCCATCATCGCCATTTCCCTCACCCCGCGGCTCCGAAGATCATTAGTACCAAGTTTGAACCGACGTATTCATGGACGAACTTGCACTTAGGATGAGGACGACACAGTTCACCTCCTCCTCCGCCACCTCTCCGTCCGTCCGTTCGTTCAGGCTCCGCTGCAGCTGGTGGTTGTCGTTGGGTTCCTGCCGGGCTTTTCCGCTGTACGCATGTTGAGGCGACCGGGTGATAAACCCCCCTCACGTGGCACACGAGCGTGTGCACACTCTCGTAAAGAGACGTAGAAAGAGAGAGGGAGATGGGGAAATCTTCAACGTGTTTCAAGGGCGAGTTCGCGACCCCTCTGTAAGGAACGAAACGAAACGGTTGGGGAATGATGGGGAAAGAAGGCGCAGTGACGAGAGCTGACATGGGCCTTTTCGGGGGGCCCCGGGGCCCCTCGGGGTTCAGTGCTGTCAGTCAGTCAGTCAGACAACGTCGTGTCTCGTGATGAACTCGCACGCCACGCTGAACCGAGAATTGGTTTTAAAAAGCTGATACTACAATTCACTACAATTCGCATCGATTCACTGAGCCTGGTTACCGATCCACTGATAATCATTCTCGGTCGGGAGGTAGAAGGGGCCAGGCGGTACAGGTGTGCCCAGCTGCACTAATAGCCCAAGAGGCTTCGAGACCTTCAACTTTTCGTATCGACACTGTTGGTCAAGTTATGCACCCTATGCAATATTTAACCCCCCTGCGGGTTTCGGGGCCATTATGTCTACGGAACAACCGCCAGTTGAAGCTCAAGCACCAGAGGCGTTCAAGAGCTTTTGTTAGACACAGCTTCTGTTAGACCGCACCGGTATGCGTTATTCCGTCAGTAGTTGTCAGTACTCTCTCGTCCAATATTCCAAACGATCGAAGACGGCAGGGGAAATGATAACCAAACACATTATCCTTATCTTGCTTTTTTACACTGCTAATTCAAACTGCTCTGTGTTCAACTCATTGTTGCAACAACAAATGCACGAATGGGGGACTGCGGGGCGCGCGCGGAGGAAACAGACTGATGTACAGCCGCGCTGTGTTTCCGCCCGGTCAGGCCGCCATGACGGTTCTATGTCCGTCGTCCTTCCTCAGAGCCAGGGCGAGCTAACCACACAGTGTTAACACACCCCGTCAACATGTGCATGACCGTCGTCCAAGCACGTAGCGATATTAATAAACTGCTGAAGCTAGGTAGAGCGCCGCAAGCTTTACACACCTCCTCCCCTCACCCACCGGTTTGCTCCTTGGGGCGCCATCTGTATGAACAGCCGCAGTCCACATCCACATCCACACATCCATCTTCGTACGCCATCCACTCGATATCCTAACCCTGCTGCTACTGCCAACTGCCAACTGCTACTTGTACTCCTATTAAGCCCCTCGCTACGCAGCAGCTCGACAGAAGGGGGTTACTTCCCGCCGCAGCTTTCCATCGCTGCAGCTCTCTCCCACAACTACAACTTTTATCAATATCCTAGAACTACACCTAGCGAGGAAAGCACCGCTATCTTCCCCCCACATGCGCTGCACGAAGTTGCGAAAGCGAAGAGCTGAGAAAACGACATGTATGACACAAATTTTATCATTAAGCAGCTGAACAGGATAGACCTGAAAGCCACGTTTTGGGGCCGCCGAGGTAAAGCTACGTACCGCAGTATGCTTTTCGTGCTTTTGGCGGTAATTATGTGGGCATGAACCACATGCTTGGGCACTCTTTGCCGTACGGCTTGTACTGCAGGTCGGATGGCAGCACGCGCACAAGCGCGCCGGACTTGAAGAACGGCGCCAGGGAAGGTACGGCACTCAGGTTGGCAACGGCGGCGGCGGCTCCGCCGCCAGCAGGCGCCGTCTTCGCCGCCAGCTTCGCGACGGCGACGCCGACCGCTTCCGCGGCAGCGTAACCGCCACACACGGCAACTCGCGGCTCGGTGGCTGAGCCGTCAAGCGACGCACAAGCTGTGAAGTTGCGGACTCGGGGGTAATACACGATGAAATTGAAGCACATTTCGTCGCTCGTACTCTCGCCGTACCTGCCGTACGTACGGCACGAGGCACAAGCGGGGTACAATCGAGTATTACAACGACGACGGCGACGGCAGCTACAGCCCTTAGGGTCGTCTTCTAATCTTTTTCTCAAGAGTACCTGAGTTGTGCCGGGTCCGGCTTTCGAAAATGTTTTTGGAAATGCAGAAAATCGACATCCTTTCTTCGACCTCCTTCCAGATGAGCGACAAACTGGAAGGGCCCCATGTATGTGCATGTACGGATGTATGTACGGACGTGTATGTTTGTCCATGCTTTTGTGATTGTGCGTTCCTGCTGGTGTGCTTACCATTACCAGCTATTAGTGGTTTTTTAGCGCATGTAGTGAACTAGAACAACGCCGACATCAATCATTGATATATGTTTTTGCGAAGGATGGACCGAAACCGCAGGGTCGTGAAAGTTCCCCTAAGGCTGTCGTACAGATTCTTGATGTTCAGTTCCGGTGAATTCTTACAAACGATTTCTTGACAGCCATGTCAGTTTCAGAAGATTTCATAGTCATAATTGATTCGCATATTTCTTAATAAGCTCATCATTACTGTGTAGCTATTGCGCTACAACAGGTAGGTAGGTAGGTAGGTAGGTAGTTGGTAGGTAGGTGTGTGTATTACACCTTGCAACGGTCACATGCACGGTCTACTTCGGACATTTGCACATCCACACGCACGTGAGCACGCAAGCCACACGTTTCACACACACACACACACGTACACACACACAAATCACGATAGCACGTGCACCTCCTCGTACACTCTCACGTGCGCTGCTGCACACTCACTTGGTGACGTTCGTACGGGACGTGGAGTCGTACGAGCACGTGGTAAGCAGTACATCTCCAGGTAAAAGAATGGAGCTGTCCAGCGGCTTCTCTCACGCGGGTGTGTGTGTGTGTGTGTGTGTGTTGCGGGTGGCCGCACATGGGGCACATGGGGGGGGGGGGGGTCCAGGGTTTTGAGGGTTTAAAGGAGTTCAATACTCCAGGGGGTCCTAGGGTCGACAGAATGATTTTATCTAGGTTGCTTGCTGCCGCGGGAGAGTAGAGAAGTGGACAAGCCGCCTTGGACCGCAACGGCCGTCTCCACATGGGAGCGGAGGAAGTGAAGTGGTCGCCGTCGCCACCGCATCAGAGTAGTAGAAATTACTACTTAGTAGTGGCGTGCCGTGGCGGTAAGGAAAGAGAGGCAGAGAGAAGGGTTGCAAGGGGGGGGGCGGCGGCTCAGGACGCACAACACGCTGGCGTCCTGACGTGTGCCCATTAGCCAACCGAAAACCTAAACCCCCAACTGCCAACCGCCAAAGATCGTAGCCAGCAAAAGGCAATATCCCGCCAAGATCTCGCCCCTAAAGCCCGTAAAACCATCAAACCCTTAAAATTATAAAACCCTAAAACCCACCACCGGGTCCGCGGACTGGAAGTTGAAGTCGTAGAAGCGCTTCGACCCAACGGGGGGCAGCTCCACCCCCCGGCGGATGTGCTGCGAGTGCGTGTGGATGCGAGTGGGGGTGTTGCGGATTGTGTTTGTGTCGGTGTGGGGGGTTCGGGGTTGGGGAGTACAGGAGGGATGGCACTAGAGAGGTCGGGTGTAACATTCGCCCTCTCCACCCACCCGCTTGCACCCACCTGTGTCACAATCGACTGTCCAAGCGTGTGCATGTGTAAACCGCTGTACAGCAGTCGTAGCGGGGTGGGTAGCTGGGAGGTGCAGGTGGAGGGACATACCTGTACGACAAGGAGTTTTTTAAAAACGGGAAGACGGGTTTTTAGGGTTTGCAAGATGGCGTGCTTGGGAAGGGGAGAGGAACGGTGTGTGTGTATGTGTGCTTGCCAATCGGGTATGTACGGGTAGCTGGGGGTGATGTGTGCGGTGATGTGCGCGCGCGTGTGTGGTGTGATTGTTAAAGTGGGCTCCAGAATCACGTAACTGGTAGATAACAGCCAGCGAGCCAGCGGGCCGTGAATTTGTTTACTGCACCTGAGGCGGCGATCAGGACAAAAAATACATGTATGTATGCATGTGCGTGTGATGGATGGGTTTGGGTTGATGACTCGGCTACATCCACATGGTCGAGCAACATCCAGACGACGGCCGCGGGATACGGGGCGGCATTCACCCCACCCCACCCCTCCCCAACCTGGGAGAATTTTCGTCCCCCCCCCCGGGGATAAATACCCACACAGCCCCACTCAGTCCCGAAACCGTCCGTCCATCCCAAGGGCCTCCTAATCCCACCAACTACCCTCATATCGAATGTATATTCCCGCTCGTACATTGGGTTTTAGTTGGTAGTTCGGCAGGCCCGGTGGAATGGCGATTGACGTTTGACCGATGATCAATACGCCGGCGTCATACTGCCGCAGCGCCGATGTGTACGACAATGTGAAGCCGCTGCTGTCCACACGCCCCGAAACCAAGTTGGGGTTGTTGTAATGGACCTGCAACCACATAGCAGCAGCAGCAGCAGCAGCAGCAGGGGGAGCAGGTTGACGCGACAACGACAACAACAACAACCGATAACGATATAAATGTAATTATAATGAATGATAATAAATATCAGCTTTTAACATTCTTAAAAGATATAATTTTGCTAAGCTGTGTGCAGCACAAGATATTCTAGCAACTTTGTTTCAGGTCTAACCCCGAAAGGAGAAGGTCAAAATGGATCAGAGCTGGCTATCGCATGTTGTTGCACTCTTCCACTGGGAATTCGCGAAAAACCCAAGAAGAACACAAGGACAGAGATTTGGGTAACAATCCAGTAATGAGAGTTGTGTCGTCGTGTAACAACAAGTACAAGCTTTTCCCTTTGTCGTACACGTTCGTACCTGCAGGGAGAAGTACGTGGTATCGTTCTCGCCGATGGGCAATCCGACAACGGGCGGGTAACTGACGTCATCTTGGCCGGGTGCCCAACCTGAGTTTTAGGGTTTTAGGGTATAAGTCCTCTTATTTTAGCAACGTCAGCTTTTCAGTCATCAAATTTGGGTAGCAGCGGGAAATGGAGGGTATGGCGCCTGATTAAGACGCGTATTATTACACATCTTTTCGATCCGCTTACCGATGTAGAACGTGTTGCAGCCCTCGCCGCCGCCCGCTCCCCCGCACTGGAAGGCGTTCTTCTTCCCCCGCCCTCCCGGCCCCCCAGCTACCGCCGCCGCCGCCGCCGGGGGGTGGGGGCACGCGAACAGCACCAAGTGGTGCACCAGCTCCGACTCGATTCGTGCTTGGGCGCTGCAGGTAGAGCAGCCGTTTTAAACGTGTGTTTTAAATATTCTCAAGATTTTAGGTTGGATTATATAAGGTATTATATAAGGTGTCTCTCGTTACCTGGCGTAAGCAAGCCTTTGGAGGGGGTACCCCCCGTGTGTGTGTGGGGGGGGGGGGGCGTGTGTGGGCGCGTGTCCGTGTGTGTGTTTTACGAGTCGTGTTTTTCCTTCGCAGGCAGGAGGGGAAGAAAGAAAGGGTTGGTAGAAGGTCAAGGACTGTTAACTACTTTAACAAACTCACCGTACGATATGGTACTTGCGGTCGTTCGGCAGCTTCACATGTGTGCAAAGGTAGTTGGTGGTTTCGTTGTCTGGTACAGTTATGTTGGGCATCAAGACATCGATCTTCTGAATGTGCTCCGAAGACCTCGAAACAGTTGTTGCTGTTGTTTCGTCATCTCCGTCAGCGCCACTGCCGTCCAAAACTTCGCCTTCGTTCCGGGTCTCAGTGGAATCGTCATCTGCCCCCAGATCTTCTCCGTCACCGCCGTTGTCGACATCATCATCATTATCGTCATCATCATCATCATCGTCATCGCCGCCGCCACTCAACTTGCGGACCCTGGGCTCTGGCGGCGCCGCCGCTGCCGAGGCCGCGCCATCGGTGGCGGCGCCGCCACCGCCGCCATTGTCATCGTTTCCTCCTGGGCCCCCAGCTGCGCGCGGCGTCACCACTGCAACTTGTTTCTTAACGAGGTACCGCTCCGAAATCGCATCTTTTTTAAGTCTCGGGTCACTGGCTGGTGTTGCCGGGGATGAAGCTGAAGCGTTGGCCGGCGTGATCATGATGTTGGGGGTGGCATTGGTGGCCATGTTCCGTGTTGAGGAGGTGGCAATTCCCCATAACTTGTCAGCCTCCGGTACGAAGAATACGGCACTGTTGCCGCGTTCCAAGTGTTGGCTCGGCCAGTCTCTGCCGTACGCCCAGCTCACGGCTTGGGGCACCCCCACCTGCACTTGGCGCAAGGCATCAAACCACCAGCAGCAGCAGTAGCAGTGGCGGCATCATTTACTCCAAGAGACGTTGACAGATGCAGTGACAGAAAATACGGAAAAAACCGTACGTACGTACGGGGCCCATTTGCTGTCTGTTATGTTGGCCTCCTTTCAAACTCCATAGCTCAATATCCCTCTTTTGTGTCCTCTCTCTCCTAATTAGGACACACGCCACTGTACGGCCACTGTACGGCCGCCAATCGTGAATATTTCATCCCTCCTAGTCATGTCAGCGGGTGCCACTGCATCATTCGCACATTTGAAGATCGATTTGCGCATGTATTGTTGACATACATACATGTAGACAAAAACCGCTCTCAAATATAAAACCCTCGAACTCCAATAAACACTCAATCGATTAAAAGCCCATCGCTTTATCTGCTATGTAAGGTAAGACGTTACTACGTGTACCGCCCTGGCGGGGGCCGACCGCCACCGCCACCTCCCTTCCTCTCACACAAGGCTCACCATGATGGGCCAGTCCCATGGGTCGCATGTTTTGAGGCCGCGAGTGACGACTGCCACGGTGTGGCCGTCTCCATTGAGGGGGTCCCCCAGCAGGGTGACATCCTGGGGGAGCGAGGGGGCGGAGGGGTTGGCATGTATGTATGTATACGTGTACGTTGTACGTACGGGGTGCATGACGGGTGTGTGGGGTGGGGCTGACTGGAGAGATGCAGTAGCGGGGTTTCAATGAGCAGGGGGAAACTCAGGGGAACACACACACACACACACACGTATACTCACGTATAGAAGTGCATGCAGCAGAGTATGCTGACCAACGGGGATATGTGAAAAGATAAAATAGGTGGATAGATGAGTAGATAGATACATCTAGGTAGATAGAAGTAGAGGTATATAGATAGATCGGCGTACGGCAGCACTCCCTCGATGAAGGTCACAGCTCCCCCCTCCCCCCCCCCCAGGGGGAGAGCGATGGGGGGGAGGACGATAAAAAAATCAATACCGGGGGAGCCCCATCCGCCACGAACGCACATTCGTACTACACTCACGCCACGAACCCACATTCGTATTGTGTCTATTTCCCAAATCCCACCACCATATACACCGCATCGAGCACCGACGTACATCCCACAGCAACCAAACTCCGCTCGATACACATACGTACATTCGTTCATGCATACATACATACATACATACATACATACATACATACATACATACATACATACATACATACATACATACATACATACATACATACATACATACATACATACATACATACATACATACACGCATACCTGGCTCTGGTCAGGTTGGGGCTCGGCAAACTCCACGGAATGCGCGTCAATGACCCGCCAGCCGCTACCGCCGCCGCCATCAGCCGTAACGCCACCTTGCCCACCACCACCACCACCATCATCGTCTTCTGGGGGAGCCCCCGGGGCGATGATGATCATGTCGGCTCCCGTCATACCGCCCGAGGCGCTCAGAGCTACAGCCATCCAGGAATCCGGGTACCCTGGGCGGTAGCACACGAGGGACGTAGCAGCAGGTGTGCAGGTAGGTAGGGCGTGTAGGGGAGCGGCAGTAGCAGTTAGCAGTTAGCAGTTAGCAACAGAAGTTAGCAGCTAGAAATGGCAGCTAGCAATAGCAGTAACAATAGCAGTTAGCAGTTAGCAATAACAACTGGAGCTGTAGCATTACTGCCACCTTCCATCACTTGTACAGCCACATACAGGCGACATTACTGCTACTGCTGCTACACCCCGTTCCATTTATACGCCGGTAGGAGCAGCAGCATGGACGGCAGTAGCAGTAACAGCCACAGCCACTGCCACAGCATCAACAATACTGCAACAGCCAGAGCCAGAGCCACAGCAGTAGCAGCATTAACACCATTGTACCCTATCGTAGTGTGCGGTGTGTAGGAGCAGCAACACACCAATACCCACCTCCCGTATCCGCGTCCAAGCCCAGAGTAATGTTATCACCGCCGCGGACCACCCAATGCAGCGCGAAGGTGGGGGAGAGGAGCTTACAATGGGGAAAGTCGGAGCGGGAAAGGGAGCGGTAGCAGGAGGCAGCGGAGGCGACATCCGCTGTGCTGGCCGCGAGTACGACAACAAGCGCGGTGACGGCGAGGGTCGCGACGGAGGAGGGAGACGGAGAGGCCAGGAGATGAAGGAGAGGCCGCCGCCGCCGCAGCTGTCGTTGCCGGCGGCGGTGGTGGCATTGCGTCTGTAGCTGCGATAGTGATGGTGATGATGGAGGTGAAGGGGATGGGGATGGGGACGGTGGTATCCTCGATTGCCGATTTGAGGTTTCGTAATATCGCGCCATGGCAGGAATTGTGGTGATGGCGTTATCGTTCCCCGGAAGCCTCTGAAGGACCGGAAGTTGTCGGACGAGGAAAATATGTCATGATTCTGTCGTCGGAAAGGCGGTGCGTGCAGGCTGCGACTGTTGCTACAGCAGCAGCAGCAGCAGCAGCCGCAGCAGCAATCGCACACGCGCACACAACAATAACGTACTTTGTCCTGTTCTCGTTGACTTGCGCGGTTGACTTGCAATAGTTGATGTGCTGCTGCTGCTGCTGCGTGCGGGAATATTTTCTACCTAACAACACGCCACAGAGCCCCAACTGCAGGATAACGTATCTTCTTCTTGCTGTATAACCGCTGTCATAACAGTGCTGAGCAAAGGACTACAACAGTAGATTCTTTGTAAGCTTCCACCACAAATGTCACGACTCTTGTGCGCGACTTAAGAGCGAACCGAGACCCTTGGACCGGACCGCGAGGAGGAGGAGGAGCGCAATTTCCGTCACTTTCCAGTTGCCAGCTCTACACCAAGAAGTACATTAGCGCCATTTCTTAAATGTTCGGAGGCTTCGTCGCATCCTGCGTGTTCAGTCAGCTACTTCTGAACATCCCTGTCGCATGCGCTGAAATGGAAGAGTGATGACGTGTACGGGTTCAATTGTCTCGTACGGGTTCGAGATAATTATGCGGGGAAGAACTAAAGTTCCCCTTTAGGGGAAAAGGTTACAGTTTACGCGCACACCTCCGCAACGGTTAGGCAGCGTCTAGAACGCTTCGGACGAGTCTTGAAAATTGTACGAGTAGGGAAGCTCGAGCGCGACCCACAGTGTTGTAAGGCCCACAGTGTTGTGCGGGGGGCGTTCCTAACAATCGCATTCTCGAAAGCGACCGCATAGAGAGCGAAAGGGCCGCGGCTGCATGAACATCATGATGCACTGCATCGCTTTGATGCACAAGACACAGCCTGGTTGCTGTCTGGTCTCCGTGCTTGCCCAGGAATGCTCCTGTTGAATCGGATCGCGATTCCAACTGGACGGCCGAGAGTAGCTAAGCCGCGTAGATAGGGAATTGACCCATGGGTCTCTCGTGCCCCTTTTTTGCTAGTTATGCACCATAGGCAATATTTATATTGCGGAATAGGCTTAATTTAAAGAATGAAAAATCTTCTGGGTGGTGCTTTAAATTAAATTGCATACATCCTACGTCTACATTATTTACAGGACTCAGTTGGCTTTAGCACTTTGGGGAAAAAGCCCTTATTTACAGAAAACGTGTGTGATGTTGTGGCAAAAAAAGGGGGACGCTTCGCATAGTTGTTCGCATGGGCAGCAGAGTCCCATTAGTAATCGGAGGCAGCGCGTCCCATTTTTATGTCCCCACCAGGAGCGAATGAAAGCGCTCGCCATAATTTGTGACACAGCGCTACACATACATGGCTTGCATTTTATCGCCAGGACCACCAAATGCCAACATGGCAACATCTCATGCACCTTACGTGCATGCACCACGCACGTTGGTGGTGTATTTAGGTCCCTAAAACCCTGCCTTCTATGATTACACGTCGCCTCCTCCCCTCGTTGATCGTTTCATTGGCTAGAGTTGCTGCCTGCACATGCGCCTCCTGTTGCCCCGGTCCGCGTTTGTTGCTGATGTTGTTACAGGGTGGTATAGCTTCACCAGTGGCCCACTTTACCTTGGAGGCAGTTCCCTGCTCTCCCCGGCTAGAGGGGCACCCTAATCCATTCACCCCATCCGACTTCAGAGTGTACTCTTTGGGCTTGGCAACTCATCACCACCATCCAACCAAATCTAGCGGATCAACGGCGCCACAACTTAGTTCCTGGTCAGCTCGCAAGTTGATTTTATCACGTCCTACACCTTCCACAAGATGGGAGACCCCGGACACTCCGGGAGCAGAAGTCAGGCCTTAACCTCTGCCAGCCACCTGCCTTGCGTTTGTGTGTGTCTATCTATCCATCTACCTATCTACGTATCTATCTTAGTCTTTTTCTATCTACCTATCTATCTGTGGTGATGTGCTTATCCACGTGTGTATTATTGCGGACGACGCCGGTGTACATCTCCATTTGTCGTACGTACGTATGTACGTACGACGCGCATCTGTCGTCCGGCGGCGTGTGTCGTAATCATGCATAACATTATATTCACTGCTGCTGCGGTGGCAGCGGATTCGATCCAAAAGCCTCTTAAAATGTGGGCAGAGCGCCGTAGCGCATATTCATAGACATGTGTGTGCCGTACTGTATGTACTACAGCTACAGCTACTACACATGCACAAACGTAACCTGATAGCGTCCATGGCAACTGCAACTGATGACTCAGCATTACGTAAGGAAAGAACGTTCGTAATGAGCCACCTGTCGGCGACAACCACCCGCCGTTACCTACGTCATCATGGGCCCACACGGCGGACCGACTTTGGGTTGGTTGCTGTCTCATCAGCTCACTCATTGCCCACTCCCACTCCCACTCCCGCCGCACGCCGTCCTTCTTGCCCACCCTCGCTCCCCGCCCGTCCCCGCTATCTTTATCCCCAAAGTAATATAATCGCCATCCAGCCGGCCCCCTGCCTTCAGCCGCACACGCATCAAACAAAGCGTCATCGGGACGGCGGATAATATACCGCCAAATACATACATATATACGTACGTTCATACATACATACATACATACATACACCTCCTGCGCTGAATCCCTTTACAACTCTTTCATTCCCCCCCCAGCACCCCCCACTGCGCTCCTTCCCGCCACAACACCAAAACACCGGTGCGAGACAGACAAGTTCGTTGCTACAACACCGCCAGCATCCGCCTGCCTGCCTGCCGCCTTTGCTACTGCTGCTGCTGCTGCTGCTACTGCCGCCTCCAGGTCCGCCAACGTGACGGTCCCAACCCCTTATTCATGAATGTGGCTCTTAGAGCCTTGGTTGGCCCTCGCAGGCCCCCTGACAATTGACACAGTTTGTGCGTGTAGCACGTATATGTATGTATATATGTTTATATGTACCCTCCCGTCGTGTAACATACTCACACCTGAGGCACACACCCGACATAACTACATACATACGTACATACACACACACGGGCGGCACACTCAACCTCCCGGCTTGCGCACAGCCAGGGCCTACCCGGCGGGTAAAATATTAATGTCGTACTACGGTACTAATACCGGCTCCCGTACACGCAATACCATCAACTACCGCAGTATATTGTCCTAGGTGGCACCGCCGCCGTCATCAACCTCCTGCGTCAACTCGAATGCCAATGCCGGGATACCAACCTCCCCTGCATTTAAACTGCCATGCGATTAACCCAAACAAGGACCTCCGGAAAAGTGTCGTACACGTAAACACCATACACTCACCCAGACTGCCTCACTCGTCCGTATGGTATCTGAAGTTTTGTCAACCGCCAACTAATAACGCGCAACTGCCGTATAACTTCCACCTCGAAACCACAAATGAAAAACTTCATGTTCTGACGTGCATGTCCGCGTATGTGTCTGTATATGTATATATGTGGCTCCGAAGCACCAAGTATTAGGTCTGATGTTGGGATACATACATACTGACGCCTCAGAGCATTTATAAGGCCCGCCGTCTAAACACGCCTGCGGGGCCAACTATATATACCACACCGTCCCATGGGTCACGTACTTTCGTCCCATGGGTCACCCATTTCCAACCCAACCAACTTAAACTGCCACTAACCGCCACACTCACATATCCGCATCGCCCCATGGGTAACCAACCGCACGTTACGACACCGCTGGCGGCTCATTGACCCGGTAGAAATTTACCTGGGCGCCAAACGCCATGGCAAAACACCCCTCCGCCACCGCCACACTGGAAGGGGAAGAGAAACTCGTGTACAAGGGCACCTGGCGAATGCGCAACAGCCCGCCGCCGGCCTCCACCTCCCCCGCCGCCGCCGCCACCGCCGCGCCGCCGACCTCACTGATCAACGTCAGGTGCGGTGCGTGTTCGAGTGCCGATACCACCGTACACAAGCCGCCCGCCGTGGTGTCCGGACGGCCGCCGTCCTCCGCGGCCATGTACGCTGCGTGTACGGAATACACCGCTTCGCCTGTACGGCAGTTCCAGACGAACACCGACCCGGAGGCGCCGTCGCCGCGTGAGCCGGACGCGAGGACGCGTCCCAATGGGCCCCACACTAACCGCCCAACCGCCTCTTTATGACCTGATAAAACCGCCAACTGTTTTCCACCGCCGACGTCCCATAGTCGTACGGAATAGTCGGCGCCGCCAGAGGCGAGGAGGCCGCCGTCGGAGGGGCAGAACGCAAGACGGAGTACGGCACCGGCGTGGCCTTTGAGGACGGCGGCGGCGCGGCCGGCGGCGCCGTCACCGACTGCCCAGATGCGAATGGCGCCGCTGTCGTCGCCCGAGGCGGCGACGGCGCCATCGGCGGCGAGCGCGACGGAGGTAACGGAGGCTGTGTGGCCGGTTAGGATTGACAGTTGCCGACCGTTGGTGGTTTGCCAGAGTCGTACTCGACAATCGTCGGAGGCGGAGGC
>NW_003307559.1:1250014-1256124 GCF_000143455.1 Volvox carteri f. nagariensis
GGGGTGGGGTGGGGTGGGGGGTTANGGGGGTGGGGTGGGGTGGGGGGTTAAGGGGGTGGGGTGGGGTGGGGGGTGAAGGGGGTGGGGTGAGGTGGGGTGGGGGTTAGGAGGGTAGGGGGATTTGTGCACCACCTGTGGCTTCCTGGCATGCGGGTGAGAGGGTGAGGGTGAGTGAGTGCAGGTGTGGATGCGAAGATTATAATCGTTTGGGGCTGAGAGTTATAAAAGCGAGTCGAGAAAAAGTGATAAAGACAGATAGATAGATAAATAGATAGATAAGAGGTGGTAAACATGTTCAGGAAAACAAGCTGCACGACCCTCCCACCCTCCCCGTCCCCCATCCCCCAAAACCCTAAGCCCCTCAACAGCCCCAATCCCCAACCCCAACCCCCCGGGGGGGTCTTCCGTCTTACCTTGAGCCGCGCCTTTAAGACTCCCTTTGTCAGATCCCACAACCGAATCGAACCGTCAACTTCCCCAACCGCCAACGTCTCCTCATCCGGTGACAGCCGTACGACCAACGGCCGCGGCGCCCCCTGCACCCTCAGCGGCGCCGTCAGCAGGTCTCCGCTGCCGCCATCTCGCAGACTGAGTGTGCCGTCCTCCGCCACGGAGGCCGCCACCAGGGGTTGCAGGGGACTGGCGCGGCTGAAGTGGACGGAGAAGGTCACAGCGCTAGCCTGTCGTGAGCCGTAGTGTGAGAGGAGGTCAGCGTCAAGAGGAATGTCAGCAGTTGGGAAAAGGCAGTTGGGGTTATAGGACAGGGGGGCATGTTGGGGTCTTAAGGAGGAAAAGAGAAAAGGACGCTGGAGCGAAAAGGACCATAGGCGGGAGATGCGTACATATGTGCCAATGATCCGTACGAATGTACGTCACATTCCCCTGTTCCCGTACGTACCTGCGCCGGTCCTCCCCCTCCGCCGCCGCCGCCTCCTCCCTCCGCCCGCTCTGACGCCAGTGCAACTCGCGGGTCCCACAGCCTCAGTGTGCAGTCCTCGGAGGCGGACACGAGGGAGCTCGAGTCCGGGGAGAAGGCCAGACGGCGAATCTAGATCCAATGCAAAGGGTGTACGGCAGGGAAGTCGTCGGGGGAGTGGCGGCGATTCTTTTCCACGAGGGGACGAACGAGGGGGGTCATCAAAACACACGCACATGCAAATTACATGATTTGAATGAAGAAAGGAAGGGGAGGGTTAAAAGGTTGGAGTGACTAATGAGAACGTACGGCAGGAAGGAGGAAAACCCTACAGCGACTCACCTGCCCGGCGTGCGCAGCGCGCACCGTAAACACCCCGCCGCTTCCGCCGGCTGCTACAGCCGCTGCAGCGCGTTGTACGGCAAACACATGCAGCTCCCCCGTCGCCGACCCTGTGGCGACAAAGCCGCCGTCAGGGCTAACCGCAAGCGCCGACAGCTGCCCGCCGGATTCCGCTTCCAGTACGGCAAGCGGTACAACGCCGGCTGGCGGCCCACCGCCGGGCCCGCCGCCAGGAGGGCCGCGACCCTTGGGTCGGCCGCCGCCGCCGCCACCTTTACCTGCGGCGGCGCCGCCAACGCCCCAGAGCCGCAACGTATGGGAGGTATCGGCGGAAACCAGTGTACCGCCGTCGGGCGTGAACGCGACGGCGGCGACGGGGAAGATGTGATCCGTCAGTGCGCCACGCGCCGCGCCACTGGCCGCGTCCCAGAGCCGTACATTGTCGGCGGCGGTGGCGAGCAGGCCGCCGGCGGGCGAAAACGCCAAACTGAGGACCCCTTGTC
Source organism: Volvox carteri f. nagariensis (assembly GCF_000143455.1). Classification (NCBI taxonomy): domain Eukaryota; kingdom Viridiplantae; phylum Chlorophyta; class Chlorophyceae; order Chlamydomonadales; family Volvocaceae; genus Volvox; species Volvox carteri. The sequence goes on from NW_003307559.1 coordinate 1,251,776, forward strand.
GATGCCCCTCAAGGGCTGCCTGTGTGTGTTTGTTTGGGGGGGGGTTGGGGGGGGGGCCGTGTCTTACGAACCACCCGTCAACCCGTTGACAGAGCTACCCCGGGGGGTGACCTGCGACTTGCGGACGTGCACGCACACACATCACCGAGTGGGGGGTGCCAGAGGGACACACCCTCGCGCCGTCAAAGCAGTGATCGCGAAGAGAACACGACGCCGTTCTCAGGAGTCGGGAGGGGGGGATTTGGGGGGATTTCCGTTCGTTGGGATTTCTTGCGGGTTTGGGATTTCGTTGCGGTGAGGCCTGAAACCCTAAAACCCTAAAACCCTGAAAACCCAAGTGCCCGTGCCATTAACCCCTCCGGAACTCACACACACATACACACATATACACGTTCAAATCCGCCTGCCGGCTCCTCGGGTGTTTGAGGAGTGATGAAATGGGAGGTGGCCCCCCATCATATGGACGGTGTAGGACGGGATAAAATCAACTTGCGAGCTGACCAGGAACTAAGTTGATGCGCCGTTGATCCGCTAGATTTGGTTGGATGCTGGTGGTGAGTTGCCGAACTCAACGAATACATTCTGAAGTCGGATGGGGTGAACGGATTAGGGTGCCCCTCTAGCAGGGGAGAGCAGGGACTGCCCGGGAAAGGGGGCCGCTGGCGAAGTTAACCACCCTGTAACAACATACATACACACCTCTGCCCATCCACCACCACCGGCAGCACACTCAAGGCTGAGCATGAAACACACGCCGTGCGGGATGGCACGCAGCTAAGCAACAAGCCCCACGTCAGACTCTTTGCCGTACTCACCTGCAGCCGGCCTTCCGCTGCGTTCCACAGCCGTGGTACGGCATCGTCATGTGCTGCTGACGCCAGTACGGCACCATCGGGCGAAAAAGCCAGCGCCAGCAGCGGCCCGGTGTGCCCCTTGAGGTCCGCCACCTTGGAACAGCGTTCCGTTTGCCATAACCGAACCATCTTGTCCCTAACGGTTTATAACGAGTTTGGGGAGACCTATACTTAGATTCTTATACTCTCAACACATCTAATTCTTTTCAAAATTATGAGGAAATAATAATATGATTTGCCCCTCGTAATTTAACTTACTTTCCCAAAAAACATTTTACGGAGTATTCGACTTACTAATGTACGACCTATTCCCCTTTATTACAATCAGTTAGGGCAGTCAGACAGACAGACAGACAGACAGACAGACACACACCCGTGCCCCACACCTGCCGCCGGACGCCAGCAGCGCCCCGTCGGAACTAAACGCCACTGCCGCCACCGAGTCCCTGTGCCCCTGAAGTACTCCACGTTGTAATCCAGTACTCGGGTCCCACAAACACACGCCGCCGCCGTCGCCGCCAGTGGCCATCAGCTCGCCGCCAGGGCTGTACGACAGACACAACGCCGGCGGCGCCGCCAGCGCCGCCTTGGGCTCCCCCGTGGCCGCGTCCCACAGTCGTACAGACCCGTCCAGGGACGCCGATACCATCAGGCGGCCGTCAGGACTGTACGCCACGTCGGGTACGGCAGCCTTGTGCTGAGTCAGCGCCATAACTTCCAACGGCCAAAAGTACGGTTCGTTGAGCATGTCGACTGCATTCTTCTTTGCAGAGCGATCGCCCACCTGCGCGTTGGGGATGGTCGGTTGGGGGCCACCAACCACCAACCACCAACCACCCCACCCCACCCCACCCCACCCCACCCGGGAGCAGCGACCGCGTGTTACCACGGTGCGCAAACAGGCGCCTAAAACCCTAAGGGTCCCTAAAGCCAAGGACCGGTTCACGAGGGGGAATTCTTTCCTAGGGAATTTTGGGGATACGCTCGGCCAGCGGGGGCAAGGGGGGCCGCGGAGGGGAGGGGGGGGAGCTGCCAGGGTGTGTGTGGCGAGTTTGAGCCCCGACCTCCCGCCAGTCAGGAAACAATATTCCTGATACAGCATTTTAATCTTCTCCTGGAATATCCGTCTATTTCTGCTATCTGCGCTTCATTCGCCAGTGTGATTCGTCGTACATCCCCCCAACCCCCATTTCGTCCCTACCGTTGCAACGGTCCTGATCGGCCCACCTGCCAAACGGACGAGCATCTGGGCGCCTCCGCCGCAATCTGCGTCACGCTTTGCGGATGGCTCCACAGTACGGCACCGTTGAGACCCAACCACCGTACGACATCGGCTACAACGTCCGTCGTACGCTCCGCCGGCAGGGAGGCCAGCTCAGCATGCAGTTTGAACACGTCACCTGTACGGCATGCTGCCTCCAGGTAACTCAGGTCCTGATGAAAAGAGGGCAGGTGGAACGAAAAAAGGGTTTGAGATGAGATTAGGGAGATGGATACTCTGGAGGTAAGGTTTCAAGTTGATGACAGGACACCGCAAGACATAATAAACATATGGCAACAAGTACAATATTTCCCAGTTCACCCACGTGAGCCCACGTGTCTCGATATGGCCCTCAATGATAATACCTAAATAATAATTACATAGTTAATTATTTAACTAAACAAATATACACCTAAGTATATAACCTAAATAATAATAAATACCCGAATAATTTACACCTCCACAATACAAGCCCCCCGTAACCACCAAGTGGAGCTATAACGGCTCTTAGCAACACATCTAGGAGGACGGGGCATTTTGGGTGAGGAAGGAGATTTGTTGCATCTTCACTCAGATCACACCACTCGCGGCGCCAAGTGCTACAAGTACAAGATGACAAAATGTCCCCTTCAAAAAACACTCTTTGCCCTCAACACTACTACCACCGCCAAAAGTTTCATTCTGGAAAGCCGTATTCGCAACCGTCCCACCCGAACAAAGCTGGAATTCGTCTTCCCAAGCTCCAACCAACCCAACTACCAACCGACCCAACTACCACAACACTCACTAGCAGCGCAGCGTCCAGCAACGCCGGCTCACTGCCCGCCTTGATGAGGTGAGTCACCAGGTACCTAGCGCCGTACATTCCCAGTGGACGAGCACTCAGCAGATGCCTTCCCAGGAGCGCGTGGCCCCTCCGCGCGTCCACGTAATGCTGCCCGGCAGCGGACCGGTTCTGTGGGGGGAGGGGAGGGCAGGGAGGGCAGGAGGGGGGAGGGGGGTGGAGGGGGGGAAATTATGAGTTGCAGGGTTGCAAGTGTGTTTTGGCGTGTGTGTGCATCAGTGGGCATGCATTCCTAAGCCTCTGCCTGTCCTCTGTTTGCGCGAAAAAATCCCAAACGTTCACACACAGCTATACACGCCTAGGTGCTCTTTCTTATACTTACATACATACATACATGCATACATACATACATACATTGCACGCACTCAAGCGCAATTCTGATTTACAGCAGAGTTTTACTCACCTCCAACCAGTCGATAAGTGTACGATGCAGTACATGTACGGCGTGATCGCGTTCGTAAAACAGCACACCCCAGCCCTGCGGGTTCAATATTAGGGCAGACGAGACAGCAGGCTTAATGTTGGATGTTTGAGGCGCCGCTGGCTGGAATGCTACAGTCCTCACCCAATTTCCATGACGCTTCAAGTTGTCCACAAACCCTCGGGCCAAGTAGAAACCTAAAACCCCAACCCACCTACATACATACCTACATACCCCTAGTAGCACTGCTGCAGTTGAGTTGCATTCGGCCACGTTATGGACTCTGAAATAACGGTTCTGCCGTACCACTGCGTTAGCGCTATTCCCCCCATTTCCCCACCCCCCAAACCCCACCGGCAAGCCCTCCAGCAATTCCCCCGACAGTCCAAGTGCTGCCAGTAGCGACATGGGGGGTGGCTCCTGCGCCGCCACCAGCACCTCCAACAACTGCTTCATCTGGGGGGAAGGAGGGGGAAAGGAGGGGGGGAGGGAGGGGGTTACGTAATGCAAAACCCAAAGAGAAACAGCAGTGCCGACATCCCAACATGCTACTGTCCAAAAGTCCCAACCCATGGAAGGTGGGAAGGTGGGAGGCCACGGAAAGGTGTGTTTTCGAAAATGTAAGAACCTGACAAGTGTTGGGAAGTGCTCTTCGAAAAGAGCCAGGGGGCGGGGCGGCATCTAGGGAAATGTGTCTGAGTGAGTGAGTGAGTGAGTGAGTGAGTGAGTGAGTGAGTGAGTGAGTGAGTGAGTGAGTGAGTGAGTGAGTGAGTGAGTGAGTGAGTGAGTGAGTGAGTGAGTGAGTGAGTGAGTGAGTGAGTGAGTGAGTGAGTGAGTGAGTGAGTGAGTGAGTGAGTGAGTGAGTGAGTGAGTGAGTGAGTGAGTGAGTGAGTGAGTGAGTGAGTGAGTGAGTGAGTGAGTGAGTGAGTGAGTGAGTGAGTGAGTGAGTGAGTGAGTGAGTGAGTGAGT
>NW_003307559.1:1256721-1264946 GCF_000143455.1 Volvox carteri f. nagariensis
GTGTGTGTGGGTGTGTGTGTGTGTGTGTGTGTGTGTGTGTGTGTGTGTGTGTGTGTGTGTGTGTGTGTGTGTGTGTGTGTGTGTGTGTGTGTGTGTGTGTGTGTGTGTGTGTGTGTGTGTGTGTGTGTGTGTGTGTGTGTGTGTGTGTGTGTGTGTGTGTGTGTGTGTGTGTGTGTGTGTGTGTGTGTGTGTGTGTGTGTGTGTGTGTGTGTGTGTGTGTGTGTGTGTGTGTGTGTGTGTGTGTGTGTGTGTGTGTGTGTGTGTGTGTGTTTGGATCCAGTGCTCAGTTATGTGGTTGGAAAACCCTAAGTCACACAATTACACGTGGGTGCACAGACGTACGTACATACACACACGCACGTGTGTGGTCAAAACCCAAACAGGATTCTCCCACGCTCACTAACCCCACAGGAACGCCAACGACCCACTCTCCCACCCAACAAACACAACCCCCAACCCCCCGCACCCGTACAGTCCAACACGGGCAACCACAAGAACACCCTCCCCAAACCCCAATAGCTCTAACAGGCTCCCCAGAAAGACAGACAGACAGATAGACAGACAGACAGACAGACAAACACCTACCCACCTTGTTCCCAAGCGCCGCATCCCCGGATGGCCACATCTGTGCAAACACAGCGCCGTACGCCTCGTGCAGCCCCCCCGGGACTCGCGCCAGGGGGGCCTTCAGCAGCGCTACCACCGGGTAATAAACCAGGGAGGCTTCGGAGCCGCCGCCGCCGCCACCCCCGCCCGACAGCAGCTTCTTCGCAGTTGCCTCTCCAAACCGCTCCACAAGGCGGGTCTGAAAAAGGGTGCCGTACATGACGAAGATTTATCCACGTATTTGTCATTATGTTGGAGTTTAGCCCACATCTGGTTTGTTTTTTGCGGTGCGTGCGCTGCCGCTTCTAGTAAATGGTGATGGAGAGAGAGAAAAATGTAAAAAGGAATCTAAAATTTCTTCCGAAAATCAGAGCTCCGATTTTACCATACGGGGCGCCGGTCATAAGAAGTCAAAAGGACATATATACAAAGCTGCTGGCCGGAGGACCGAATCGACAAAAAGCAAAATCCACAACCCACAAAATTGACACCGACGCATCGCACATGTAAAATATTCACTTTACAATAATACGACACTGCGCACGTGCTCTTATACCCCCCCAACACGTCACCCAAACCAACCCCCTTACCACAACCCTAAGTATTTCCAAGAATCGCAACCCCTCCAAAAAGAGTACTCCTCCCCCTAAAAAAGCTCCAACCCCAACTACATACATACATACATACATACATACATACATACATACATACATACATACATACATACATACATACATACATTGAGGGACAAGGGAATAGGTGAGAGGGAACCCCGAGACGGGAGAGGGAGAGGAGAAGGACGGGGAATGGAGGCGGTCACGTCGTGCAGGGAAGAACCCTTTTTCTTCCCTAGTGCCACTCCGAGGTTGTAGGGTGCTGGAGAGCCGGGGGGAGGTGGGGTCGCTCGGACAGGGGAGGGGGGAGATGGCGGTGAGAGCGCCAAAAGGACGTAGGTTTTCTGGTGTTTGGGAGGTTGAGGTCTGGTGGTGGTAGCGGGGCTCGGATGAGGGGGAGGTGTGGCCCGAGGAGGGCCATTCTATCTAGACACGTCTTCTCTGTGGGACTGGGTTGCTTGGTGAGGGACGAAGGTGAGAGCGGTGCAGTACGAGACAGGGTGAATAGGTTTCTGGAGGACCAACCGTTCAGGTTAGTGGCGGTAAGGGGGAGGCGCCGCGCGGGCTACAATCCTCCCCCTGCGGTTTTCTGGAGGGTCTAGGAGCTGTGTGTCGTGGCAACGCTAACGCTTTGGTCGTTTCGCCGGACTATCCCGGGCCCCTGCAGTGGTGATCAGGCTTGTGCGGGATCCCTTTTCTTTATAAGGCTACTTCTCCCCTGGACCAGCCCAGGGAAGGGACAGGTGGTGGAGGTCAGTTGTTTTAAGGTGGTTGCAAGACGTCTTGTGGTGTCGAGCTCTCTTAGCCTTTCTCTCTTGGAGGTTTTTTGTTGGCCTGTTAGGTATATCAGGAGCCCTCCCCTGCCGGGACTGCCCTAACCGAATTTTTGTTTGTTTGTTTGTTTTCCCTTCGAATCCCGTTTTCGTTGGTGGTGTTTTGGGGGGTTGTTTCAGAGAGCCTTTGACTTTGCCCTAGCTGAGACTTGTGGACTCGCTCTAGCGGGACCTGAGAGCCCTTCGTGGTGTATTCAATGCAGCGCCATCCCCGGATAGAGGGGCTGCGGAGTGGCTGCGTAGAGTGTTGGCAGTCTGAGTCGGGGTCGGGAGCACACAAGACTAACCGACTTGTGCTGTGTGCTCCCGACCCTTGCGCTGTGTTTCGGCTTCGGCCCCCGGCTCTCGCGGCCCACAGTGTAATCTAAGTCATACATACAGTCGGGGTCGGGAGCACACAAGACTAACCGACTTGTGCTGTGTGCTCCCGACCCTTGCGCTGTGTTTCGGCTTCGGCCCCCGGCTCTCGCAGCCCACAGTGCAATCTAAGTCATACATACATACCTGCATAACCGCATGCGTCTTGTCCTGCTTCCTCAGCTCCCCCGGCGTCAGCTCCAACAGGTCTGGGAACCTCGTTCGGATGGGGCCCAGCAGGTGCGGGTCGGGGCGGATGGTGGTCAGGATGCGGACGCAGCTCGGCAGCAGCGACAGCTGGTGGAGGAGCAATTGGAGCACCTTGTTGTCCAGAGCAGACGGGGTGGAGGAGGAGGGGGAGGAGGAGGAGGTACTCGCGCCAGTGCAGTGGGTGGGCTGGGGGGCCTTGTCGGCTTCGTCCAAAGCGTCGAGGACCATCAGAATCTGCAGTGTTAGCCAAGTAGTAGTGTAGTAATGATATTATGTGGTAGTGTAGTAGTGTAGTGTAGTGGTGTGTAATTTTTGTTTTATCTGGAGGAAAATCAACGGAACAGACCCGTAATAAGCAGCATGTATTTGTTTTCGTAATCTGCGCCCCCGGGCAAGCACCAAACAAGCTGGTGTGTGTGCATACCCTTGCACAAAAAAACACACAAATACCCCACAATCTCCCCTGTCTCCCCCCTTCACACAAACACACACACACATACACACCTGCTGCCCCCTCGCCGCCACCGTCTGCTGCAGTGGCATCACCAGCAGCTCCCTACACGCCGTATCCGGTTGGTTCAGCTGCATGAGGGTGCCCGGGTCCAGCCCGCAGTAGTAGCGGCCCAGCTCGGGAAGGGACTGTGCCAGCTGGTAGGCCAGGGTCTTGACCACGCGCACTGGGTCCTGAGGGGGGGAAGGGGGGGGGAGGGGAGGGGGGTGTCCTATAGGTGAAAACACACACACACACAGGCACGGTGGCAGACATCCGAGACACACACACATACATACACACACGGAAGCGCGCGCGCCACGTCTGATGACTTCGTTCGCTTCGGCATTTCCAACTCGGTGCCATGCCCTTACACGAACTCACTGCCAAAACATGTACGTATTCATTCATACAGAGATACATACATACACAAACACACGGTCACTCACACGTTATCATAGCAATAACACCGGTAGAAGCGCTACCACAAAGATTACACAAGCTCCGAAACCATCTCCACCCCATTGTCGCCTTGCCGTACCTGCCGCCGCGCATCGCTGTACTTGCAAAAGTGGAAGGCATGCACCGTCACCCCGGAGCCGCCACCGCCTGTCGTACTGACCCGGTGACCCATCATGCTAGACCGACGGCGCTCCGCCGCGGCGGCGGCGGTGGGACTGGCGGTGGAGGGCCGCTCGGGTTTGGATCCCGCCGCCGCCGCCGCCGCCACCTCCGCCGCCGCCTCCGGGCCCATACACAACACGGCCGTGATGGTGGACTTGCCTAAGGTGTGTGTGTGGAGGGGTGAGAGAGGGGGGTGAGGAATCCACAATAGGAAAAAGGCAGGGGTGGGGTGGAAATTGGTTAAAGGGTTATAATGCCCCCCCAGTCGTAAACCTCCTCTTCAGCCGCCTCGCATCAAACCCCCCCGCACATCTTCCCCATCTTTCCCCCCCCCTTCAACACGCTAAAACCCGAAACACCTCGTCTTTCCCCTCCACCCCCCACTCCCCTCCCCTCCACTCCACATACATACACACACTAGACAAACTCAAACCCAAAGGTACATACACACATACACACACTGTCGTACCTGTTCCCGGCGCCGCCGTCACCACCGCCACCTGGGGCCCGTGGGGTGCCGCCAGCCACTCCGCCACCGGAGCCAGGTTCCACTGACTTGCATCCGTACCTGCCCGCGCCGCCAGGGCCATCATGTCCGGTTTGGCGTCCAGGGGCTCCAGCAGGAACCGGAGCTTTAGCTTGGCGTTGAAGGCCTTATCAAGGGGAGAGTTGGGTCGGGGTCGGGGTCGGGGGGGGAGGGGGCCGTGGGGGGGGAGAGGGGGAAAGGGGAAAAAGGGGGAGAAGGATACCATTGAAAGGTACGTCAACACGCAAGTACTGGTCATGGGGGGAGGTCGGAGGGGGAATGGTATGGGTGTGAAGATGGGGAGAGCGGGGGGCCACAGGGCGGCAGGGAGAAAGCGCGAAGAAGAAAGGCGGGGGGATCGGGGGACGCAAAAGAAAAAGAAAAACCCGTACGACATGACACGGTTCCATACAGACCCTTCCACGTTTCAGAGCAGCTCCAGTCGTACCCACCTCCGTAGAGCCGTGTTTTGCACGGATATCGTCCAAAATCATTTGCTTGTCGGACAGTACGGTAGCCTTGGCGGCATCAACGTCAATGGACCTGCAGGCAGTAGCAGTATCAGGAGCAGGAGTAGCACTAGCACTAGCAGGAATAGCAGTAGCAGGAGTAGCAGTATTAGTATTAGCAATAGCAGTAGCATTCGCAATACCAGCAGCAGTTGGAAATAGGTTTTGTTACCAATAAAGTGGTTGGTCGCTGTAACACCCCCCATAACGACAACAACCTATTCATACTACAGATCCGGATATGCGCCCCGAATGTCGTACCTGAAGATGGAGGCAATCTCCCGGATACTAAAACCCGGAGTGAGCAAAACCAGCGCATCGGCGCCCTGAAGGGATGCGTGGGGGGAAAGGGAGGGGGGGAAGAATGTGGACGGTTCGAGAGTGTGTGTGTGTGTGTGTGTGTTTTTAGCGGCTCGATGGCAGCGGGTAATGACCGGGAGTCTGAGTGCACCCGACAAACCGCCACGCGGCGCTAGCCTCCATTATCACACACCCGCCTCCCACCATCCCGCCCATCCACGCGCTCGCCTCCGCATCATACGTGGCAAAACCAGCAGGCATATACATACATACATACATATGTACATACATACATATATACATACATACGTACATACATATATACATACATACACCCACAAATCCATAACCCTAATCCCCACCACCCCGCCAGAGATGTACCTTGAGTGCCAGGGTGTTGTCAAATTCGTACAGACACCACACTCGCTCCAGGGGGGTACCCCGCGCGTCCAAACACACCAACGTGGCCTGACTCAGTGCAATTGCCGTACGGAGGTTCTCCAAGTCCTGTACGCCGTGTGTATTGGGGTTGTGTCGAGGTCCGGGGGGAAGGTGAGTAAAGGGCAAAAAAACACGATATGTTGGGGGGGGGGTGCTCAGGTAAAAGGGAATTCAAAAGGAGAACTGTGGGATTTGCTATCGGAACTTCTTTTATCGGCGCAGTGAAGATAGACTCTTCACACTACGTGCGTCGTTTCTAAGTTGTACATGTGTACGACACATACACAATCTTGTACACACAAACACAAACACACACACCGATAGCGCAATGTGTTGCTCACGTCTTTTTGCTCTGCCCCCGGGTGCTGGTTGACCGCGAATATGTCCAACCACACGCGCGTCGAGTCCAGGGCACCCTGAAGGGCGTTGAAAACATGATGGTAGTGGGGTAGGGGTAGGGGGGAGGGGGAGGGGGGAGGGGGAGGAGCGAAGGTGGGGAAACAAGGTCTCTTAGAGTTTAGGGCATGTGGAGAAATATGTATCAAATATATTATACAAATGTATATGTACATATACATGGAATCCCCGGCCGTGTTGGCCCCGTATACATGATTTGTGAAACAGGGGGGTATATCTTCGCCCGTGGCAGCTACCCTGCGAAACCCTGCCTTCCCTGGTATTTCGGGGCGCCCTCATCATCCAGTCACCCTAGCCGACTTCTCAGTGGATCGCTCAGGTTCCGCACCCACCACCAGCATCCAATGGAATCTGCCGGGTCGACAGCGGCCCAACTCCATTCCTGGTCGGCTCGCAGGTTAACTTTATCCCAGGTCACCACCATCCATCAACTAGGGGCGCAATACCTTCCCCCATCGGAAGGATTTTCGACCCTGACAGGTCTCGATCCCGGGATCTCCCGGGGGCAATGGTCGCGCGTTACCAGTAGTGCCAAACAATAGTATACATGTATGTATATCGCACCTGTAGGTGGTTAAAGAAGCAATCCAGAAGTTGCAAAAATGGCATCGACCAAGCATGGCTGATAAAGTAGTCGGGAGGTCCGACATCGGCCTCCGAAACCAGCTCGTTCAGGTTCAAATCCGTCAGACGACACGCCGAAGAAGCAGTCATGGGTTTGATGACCTCCTGAACGACCTGAGGAACGCACGTGCGTATGAATGTGAGGTTGTCCGTATCATCATAACAGGGAGGTAGTGCCGTACATATACATACATACAGACAGATAAACTGGCAGCCAAGATCCCACCTGGCTGGTACATAACGAGGCCGCGTCCTTCCGTTCCCGCAGCAGACGAGTTCGGAATCGCCGTAGAAATGCCAGTGAGACGGCACACTGTCCGGCGTTACGTCGTACCCCCATCATCTTGGCGGCTGCCACTGCCTGCCGGGAAGTGGTGTGTGTGGGGGGGAAAGGAGGGGTGTATGCCTGTGTGTGGGGGGGTTGGGGGTGTACGTGAGGGGGCCCCTGCCGGAGATACATGGGATGTGTAGGTTTGTGGGTTTGTGGGGGTGAGGGGGGGATGCTCGGGGAGGGGTTGGTCAGAGGGGGGGAAAGACGAACCACGAACGAGTGAAGCTGCTGTCAGAGGGCGGGAGGGGGGAGGTGAAGGCGGTGAAAGTACAGTCAGGTATGCGGAGGGTTTTAGATACCATACCCGCACCATCTCCCGCGCTCGCGCCCACCAATGAAGTCAGTCTGTATGTATATCCTTGTATAAGTGTGTGTTTGCGCGCGTGTGTGTATGTGTGGGGGGGGACGTTACAAGTACCTATCTGACCGGGCCTGACGACACTGGCCACAGAGGGGTGCTGCCCAGCCCCAACGGAAAGACCGCTCGCCTAAGCTCTCCCCCGCGGACGGGAGAGGGGCGCGAGTGTTTTGGGGTTGGGTAATCCTAGAGCTTCTCAGTGCCGTACGTACACACAGGCGAACACCACCTACCCCCGCCGCTGCCACCACTTCCCTACCTCTTATTACACCCATCTTTCCATTATCGTCACCCCCCCCCTCCCTCCCGCTGCTCACCTTGCCCATGTTCTGTCGGAAACGAGCGGCGCCGTCATCCCCACCGTCCCCAGAGGGTGGCTGTAGCACCGGCAGCAGCGGCAGCAGCAGTAGTTACAACAGCAGCAGTAACAACAGCGACAAAGTAACAAACAGCCATTGTTTTCATACCGCGACTAAGGGCTAAATTGCCGGTACATGGTTCGTACGGCATACAACAGGAGCAGCGGGGAAAAACAAAAGTATCAACATGATTTTTAATTGTTATTAAGAATTGCGAGTGAATCTCCGATGACGTCAAATCAAATCCATCAAATCAATTTCATAAAGCCAAAAATCGTATCATAAATTGAAAATAGGGGGATACCAGTAAAGGTAAGGAGAACGCAAGCAGACAAACAACTGACGGCGGGGGGAGGGGGGAAGTGGAAAGAGGTGCCTTTTGCAACACATCAGCATTTGGCCGTTGGCATCGCCGTACCATGCCGTACAAAACTAGTGGATTCCAGAAGTAAAAGAACACAGACACGCTAGCGAAGGGGTAGCTGGGTACCGGCGGCCAAGCTCACCTTTGGAGATGGTGGCGGTTGAGGCGTTCGTAACGGTGTCGTGTCACCGCTGGCGCCTCCGCCAGCAGCGGTGGCGGCGGCGGCGGCTGCCGCCGCTGCGGTCCTCGACGACACTCCCGC
>NW_003307559.1:1265161-1325774 GCF_000143455.1 Volvox carteri f. nagariensis
CGTACGGCACTGTTCGGCCTAGCGGACGGCCCTGGCGACGCCGTTGACGTACGTAGGAGCGCCGATGACTCGAGCCCGCCGCCGCCGCCGGCGGTGCCGCCAGGCAAGGATTGCAGCCGAGTGCTCGCGGACCCGAGACTGCGATACTCAGGCGACGCCGGCGACGGCGGCGACAGCGATCCGGCGGCAGCGGCGCTGCCGTATCGACCCGACGCCGGGCGTTGCCCTATGCCGCCGCCGCCAGCTGAGTTATACATGTCGATTTGTCCACTGGAAGACGATCCACCGCCGCCGCCACCGCCGCCGAGTCCATGTGCAGCGGCAAAAGCAGGGGACATGCGAAGTCGGCCTGCTGCCGGCCCGCCGCCAGGAGAGCCGCTGCCGCCGCCGGCAGCGGCAGCATTCCTAGCGCTGACGGGTGTACGAGCTGGAGAGGACATCCTGGCGGCGGCGACGGCGCTCCCAGCCGCCGGCGCGGCAGCGGCAGAGCCCGCGATTCCACCGCCGCTGCCACCGCCACCGGCTCCCCCCCAGGTATTCCGCAAGGCCGCCTGTACGGCGTTTCCTTGGGAAGACTGCAACGGTCCCGGCAGCGACGCCGCCAGTGGTGCCGTACGTCCGGCGCTGACTGGCCGTAGTGGCAGCAAACCCGTCTGGCTTGGCCGCCGAGTCAGTATCGGCGACGGCGGCGCCGCACCGCCGCCGCCGCCGCCGCCAGGCGCGCTTACACCGTCCGCAATGCTGGGACGTCGGGGCGATGACAGCGCACCGTTGGCGGCGGCAGCGGCGGCCGCTGCAGTAGGGGATGTTTGCGCGCTGCCGCCGCTACGTGCGGCGCGCAGACCAGATCCCTGGGCCAGTCGTACGCCCGGAGACAACGGCGTCGGCGGCTCGTCCACAGAACCCACGCCGCCGCTGCCGCCGCTGCCGTACCCGTTTATGAGGTGTGCTGGTCCCGACGTAGTGGTGGTTACTTCAGTACGGATGCGGCCGGAATGGGTTCGAGTCACAACCGTTTTGGTGACAATGGTACGGCCTGGTTTGTTACAGTCAGGGTACGACAAGGAAATGTGGCGAAATAAAACGACAGATATGCGCTTCAGGTCGCCAACAAAGTGAAATAATGTTCGGAGTCAACACGACATACATACACCCCAGCTGCTAAACAAACCATACCGTCGGGGTCCCCGGCCTGGTCTGAGGAATATCATGCAAGATCACGCATGCACGCATGCATACATACATACATAAATACATCACAATTAACATCAGATGACTTCCCCCCCATGTCACTCCCCCCCCCGATGAGGTTCACCTTCGGGATCGGTTTGTGTGTGCGTGGTCGTGATGCTTCCCGGTCGGTCTGGTATCTGAGCTGGCGGCGGCGGCGCTCCTTTCAGCGACGCCAGCTTAGGACCCGGAGGACCAGGCAACGCCAACGACCCGGCTCCCGCCAACCGCCCGCTGCCGGGTCTTCGCGGTACGGCACCTGCGGCGGCGGCGGCGCCGCCGCCAGGCCATTCTGACGCCTCTAACTCCATCACTTCGCTTCCGTTGCCGAGTTTCAGCGGCCCCGGCGGCGGCAGTGTCCCGCGGCCAAAGGACGGCGGCCGCGCCAGCGGGCCCCCGACGGTGCCGCCCATGCTCGTACGGCCGAGGATATCGGTTGCGGCGCCGCCGCCGTTGAGGCTGCTACGGCCGAGGATGTCGACGCTACTGGCACCCAGCATGCCGCTACTGCCGGCTGGTAACTCAACGGAGCTCGCCAACATGTCGTACCGAGCGGGGCCCTATTTTTAAAGGCGTGGCGGCGGGAGAAGAGGGGTTGTATATACGTGTGTGTATGTGTGTATGTGTGCTCTGGGGGGACTGGCGTTGGTTTCGGAGATTCCGAGCAACGCCAGGCCCTGCCTTCGCCCTGGCGGCATGGCAACATGGACACAATGGCACAATGTATGGCATCTGAAACCCGAGGAAACGCCGTTTTGGTTCTTCATTTGCCGTTCGTCATTGTGCATTAACCAAACCCTATCCACACATAACCAATGGCTCCGAAACCCCAAAACCCTACTTCTCGTCCGGGTCTAACCTTTCAGTAAAAAAACAGTCCAATCCACGCCATACCAAACGATTCCCGGACAGATAAAACCCCTAAAACCCTGTCAAACCCTTACCAGAGGTCCGCCCCTCCCTCCCACGTTGCCGCCTCGACCGGCAGTAGCACCAGCAGTAGCAGGACTGCCGGCGGTGCCCCTGCCGCCGACGGCGGCGCCGCCGCGCGAGGACACAAAGCCGCCGCCGCCGCCGCCCCCGCGACCAGCGGGGCCCCCCCCGCCGCCGCCGGAAGTCGATCCAAGCTTTGCGCCAAATGGTGAGTCATACGCTGATTCATCGAAGTCATCGGGATTGAACCACTGCGTGTTCGGGCGCAGTGTCACAGGTCGGCCTGCACCAGCCCTGAGGGAGACAGGGGGGGGGGAGGGGATGAACGGGGATTGGAGGTAGGGGTTTCGGGGTGGGGGGCCGGTGTATTTGACCGTCTGTTTGACGGTTTGAAAGTCCGACGGACAAGCAGGGTAAGCAGAAGCGCCCGGGAAAGAAGGGCGAATTTACTTTACTTGTGAACTTGCATGTCAGAAAAGTGGATGACGCTATAGGATAGATTGTTTTGCGAGGAGGCTGGGCAATGGGCATCAGAGGGGCAACGTGGGCTTGCGGCGAGGTTTTTCGCAAAAAGGATCGGTGAATGAAGTGGCATAATGCTAGCTGGCCGTGCATACCTAGCATTGTTTGGTTGTGTGCACTTCGCCTGTCGTTCAGGGGCGTTGCGATGCAACTGCGGAAACTTGACCATTTAAAGCGATTAAACTAAGTTTACAGTACGCAAAAACTGGATCAACTTGATAAGCCTTGCCACGTGCTATAGCGGGGAGGACAGGAACAAGTGAAGCCTGCCGGGATGTAAGGTAGCATGTGCGGACAGAAGAGACCCCATCCAACGCACTTACCTCGACATGATCCTTCAACAAAAGTTATATGACAAGATGTCGCAAGCTTACATGTAGCAACGAGCAAGCAAGGTTGGCATGATGGCTACAATGTCCCTACTTCGGCAAGAGCCATGGTCAACCAATGCATGATGAGCGATGTAATATCGAAGTAACATGTACAAAGGTGTATAAAGATGTACAAAGTCAAAGGAGGCTGCTCCTCAAAACGTCATTTTACGTCAAGACCTCTGTGCGTAAATACGCAGCACAGCGATATTATACATGAACGTACAGCTAACATAGCAATAACACCATCCATGACGTTTGTTCACACAACAGCGACGGACGCCGTACAGACGCATTTCCATGAAAACGTCGAGTCCAGTGCCAGACACTTGGCATGATTGTATCTACAGCGCACACACATATGGAATTATGGAGCGAAAGTTTTAAGTGGGGTGCTGGAAACGGTAGCCGTTGTCCCTGACCGTTAGACGAAATATCCAAACGAATCTTTTACCCAGAGCTGCGTTCACCCTGCGACACATGTTGACCCGGCATCATGTAAGCTACTTGATTTGCCGCCTGATAGCAATCAACCGCGCTGCAAAATGGCTTCGCTGCCTGCACCCGCCATCCATCAGACGGTGCATGTTTCCAGCAGAAGGACAAGCAGACATTCGTCCGCGCTACCACCAGGAAACCCTGGCGCACCCTCGTTGCGCCATATAAAACACGACACAAGACTGCTTGAATGTAGTTTGACTTTCCAGTTTCTGATATCAACCATCTCAACCCTGATCGGACCCCGGCTCTGCGTCAGCCGTAGCTATATCGCCGGCATGCACAATCCAACACTTGACGCTGGTGGAGCAACACCTTATCCTTCAACCCCAAGCACCCTCTCCCAATTTTCGCCTGAACCCGTGTAAAGTATTCGTATCAAACTACTTGAGGTTTCGGAGCCAGCGCCCCGAACACGGGCATCCTGCATACTTCGAGTGTACAGTCGGATACGTAATTACGGTAACACCTGCTCAGTGTTCTCGCCCTACCCAACGCCAGTTCTCCTGTCACGTCAGTTATTGCCAATACACACACGACCCTACCGGAGCACCCCGCTCTCTCCGCTCTCTTTTCCCCCACTCGCAGTAGCCCACTCAGTCCCCCCAAACGCACCATTACCATCACCTCCTCCCTCCCCTTCGCGTCCCTTTCGTTGCCGTACTTATAACACGCAATCCCCCTGCCCGCAAAGCCCTCTCTACCGCCCCCTCCTTTCCCCCACCAGAACCCACCGGGAGCACAGCGGGCCGCAGGACACGGACCGGCCGACCGCGCCGTCCCACGGGTCATCCCCCCAGGTGGCAGCGTGGCTACTTGGCGTTCGCTTACAGGCCCTCGGGCCCGTCTGCCCTGGGGTCTGAGGGGCTGCAGCCGTCGCGGCGGCTCCGGTTCGCATGGCGCCACAGGCCCGCAGCGCCCACAGCGCCCCGGGCTGTCTCTGCTGCCTGGTTCCGGAGCCAGAGCCAGTCCAGCTCTGGGTCCGGGAGACCAACTGGAAGGGGTAATGGGTACGGGAAGGGAACACGTGAGGGAAGTGCAGGGGGTACTTGGTATGTATGCATGCACACGGATCCCCTGGAGAGATCCCGGCCCGGGTGGGAGAAAAGGGTGAAAGAGCCGGAGAGGGTGTGTGCGTGAGCACCTACCGAGCCACGCTCTGGCCCCGCTGTCGCTGCAGCTGGCTCAGTTCGATTGCTGCTTTGCCCACTCCGCCACCCCGCAGTAACCCAGGGGACACTGCCGCTGAAGTTGCCGCGTATGGCAGTGCCGCCGCCGCCCCACATAGAGGCGGGGCCCAGCACGCCTTCGCTACCGCCGCCGTTGGGGCGGCAGCTGCGGTCAGTGCGGCCCACGCACCGCTTCGATGACCCTGCAGCGCTTGTATGGCAAGTGGTTTTGGAGCCGTCGTCCGGTGCGCCGTACTTGCTGAACATGCTGTGCGGGTCATACGCATCACGCGGCACATCGGGGTCCTCAAGCCACAGTCGGTTGGCCCGAATCGACACGGATGGTTGAGCGCTGGGCCTGAGGAACGGACTGTACGGAAGCAGAGTCCGGGCAACAGAAGATCGGAATGTTGCATGACACGTGGAAAATCGTACAGAAAGTAGCTTAGAATGGGGCCAGAGGGGACGAATTTTATTCACAAAGGGGAAAGTGAGTGAGGGAAAAAAAGGTGGCATGTGCGGGTATGTGCGGGAACGCGACGGCTGGGGGCATGGCACGTGGGATGGCCAGGGAAGGAAGGTAATTTTGGAAAAGGCTGGCAGAAGGAAGAGGACCCAGGACTGGGCTACAGGACGCGACGCGGCTCCGTAGAAAAATTGTCCGGCCGTCAACCATGTGAGTTTGGTTTGTGTATATCTGTAAAATAGCTCTGAAACCAACCGCCTATGACGCTGTGCGGTGCGGCATGGTGGTACCCTGCAGCACCGCGCCCTGCAGCTCCGTACGGTCGGTAAGCTCCAATTGAATCATCTCCTTTGACCTCATGCCAAAAATTCCCCATGTAATAAAGTAGACGTCAGACGGGTAGGATAGGGCGCTGGAAGGCTTGATTCTGTGTCAGTTTGGTCTGGTCGTTTTCTCTCAGCTTTGGATCCCTCCTGCCAGATGATAAACTGTGGTGAATATATGTGAGAAGAGAGTTAGCATCGAAATCTCTAGCGATATTGCATCTTATGAATAATGTAGATTTTGAGCGCTTGGCGCTAATGGGTTTCCAATTTCTCCAGCACAAATTTTGGGAAATGTCCATCCGAAGATTATACAGCTGCTGTGTTGATTGAATTCACCTCAATCCTTTTGAGGTGCATGCTTGGCGTTTAGGTGCATAGTTGTGGCGCGATTTCGGGTACGGATACGCTCTCGCAGGTCCCGTCGGTTCCTCAGGAAGCACCGGGTGACTTATGTGTGCTTGGAAGCATCACGCCTTGTGGCGCGTGCACGAACTCCAAGGGCCCTTCATAAACTGACCCTCAACCCGCAGCACATTCTGCGCACCTCCCACCACTTGATAAGATATCCGTGGTATTGTGAGTGTCATGGTGTATGGTGAAAATCCTCGGCACATGAGCGAGTAAGCTTAGTTGGGACGGTGCGGCAGCTGCATACACTACTTTGCGGTATGTAAGAACGATTCAACCAGCAGAAGTCAACCCGCAGAAAGTTTCGTCAGTAATAATGGTGCAGTACTAATGACAATACACACGGTTGCGCACCGAGGAAAGATTTGAGGGAGCGGAAGAATGATTAAGTTTAATATTTTGGCGCAGCCTGTGGGCCCTTCGCGCGATGTAGCTCAAGGGGGTCGTAGACCGCTGGGGCCTGCTTGCCTCTAATTCTCCGTCCGCGTAGGCCGGCAATCCATGCTACTTCAGAATAATACTTGGATGACCCTAGATAAACATATTGATTTAGGATGTACCAGTGCGACCGTCCAGAAAGATTACTGAGAAAGATTACTGCTGCTCCGAAGCCGGATTAGTAATGGCCATAGCACGTATGCACTAACAATGGAACTGCGGAATTCTCAATCGATTTTCCTTCTCATCATTGCTCATCCTGTATGGTGAATCTCCGATGCTTAAGGGCTTGGGAATCCTCGCGCAAGGAAATAAAAGACGACTACGCATCGTTAGTATACGTGCTTTTATATTTAGCTCATGCTATTAGATAATTCTCTATTGACCGAGTCTGTGTCTGGCTCGTTCACCTTGTTAGCGGAACTTGCGGCTGACTACCCTTGCCTATTATAAAAGTAAAACATACTTGAAAGGCTCCTTTCAGGCTCAAGTTTGTTAACATGTTGTCCGGTCTTCGTGAATTGCCTTTGCATCAAAGGCCTGTGTCTGAAAGCTCTCAGATGTCCATGGCTCGCCCAGCGGCAGCGAGTCAACAAGGCTCTTGGCCTTCTAGTATTCATCGTCCAGAGCGGCGTGTACGATTTGCTGCCGCTGCCGTCGGCGCCGCCGTGACCAAGTCGCCATCCCTGCCGCATACCCTCAAGGTACGCACCGACGCCGCGACCACCAGGCTTGCTGTCCTTAAGATGCGCGCGTCTACTCGGCCCCTGCTCAAATGTTGCTCTTGATACCTTTCTGCATACTTCTCTACGGTTTAGGACATGCGCAGTGCCTGCTTCAAGAAGGGTCTGGGGGTTTCTAGCTATCAAGAACTAAGCAGCCTTCTTTCCCCTGAAAAGCTTTATTGCAGCCCCACGGCCATGCCACGGCCCGTTCATCAGTTCCAAAAGTAGTCCTTCACCTCCCCTCCTAAACTCTTCACTATTGCATGACGATGTATGTCATTTTGCACTGCTGAAAATCTATGTGCCCGATTCTCTCTTCAACCTTTTCAGCAAAAGAACTAAACAACTGTCGCCTGGAAAGCAGACATGCATCCCCCTCTGCCCCAGCAGAGAGCAGCGAGAGCTTGCAAATACACCCGCACCCTTCCCCACCCTCTCCTCTTACACCAGATGGTGCAGTTAGGTTCCTCCGAGCTGCGAGTCTCCGAGGTTTGCCTGGGCACGATGGTGGGTCCAAAAACACTGTCCGGTGGTGTTTTCCTAGTTTCCACTTGAGCCGGTTAATCCGCCTGAGACCCGCTGTGGGACCTTGGGCCGGATGAAACACGAGAGCCAGGAGCCTCCGTGCCGGTAGCCGGGGTTGTTAGCAGGGCCGTGTCGCTGGGTGCTGGCCTGCATGCTGTCATGAACTGATGTCCGCCGTGCCGACTGTCGTGTATTTCATGTCGTACAGACCTGGGGAGAACAAAACACCGAGGCGGAGGCTCACGCGCAGCTGAACCTAGCAGCTGAGTGCGGCATCAATTTCCTGGTGAGTGTGTGGCGGTTGATAGTATTAGTATCATAGTATATATATGTATAAAATATGTATAAAACCCTATATATGTATATGTATATATCTGTATATATATTATATTGTTGCCGTACGGCAACTGTACGGCAGAGCGATGTGATGGGCTGCTCCGCTGGTCACACCAGAGGTTGTAGGACCGGTAGGCACGAAACACACACACACACGGCGTACCCGTGGGTTTTCCACGGTTTCTCCCCGCCCCCCATGATATTGATATTGGGGGAAAGTTTCACCGTAGGTTACTCTTCCCTCCCTACAGCCGGCACCGCCGCCGCCACACATTCGACAAGTCCAGGGAAAGGCGTTTCCGGGGGCCTGAGACCCCGTGACAAGGGTCCAGAGCTAAGGGAGATTATCGCCAGGGGGGGGAGTAGAGCTGCACAATTATATATATTCAGGGAGGGCAATCCAGCCAGGGCAATGGAATGCAAACTGCCTCCCTGGTTGCTGCTTCCACTGCTGCTGCTGCTGCTTTCATGACCTTCGCCTGATTCCTGTCTTTTGCACACCATACCATGTCGCAATGTAGAGCTTATTAGGAGGTAATGAAAGAGGGTCCCGGTTGAGTGTGTATTGATCTGTCGGGGCTCCCCCGGGGTGTATGCGCGGTAAAAAAACCTGTGTTGGAATTAAAGAAACCGTGGGGTAAGAAACCCGCGAATGTACGGCATCCTTGTGACCCCGGTGTCACACGCCATCGCACGTGTTTGCACTCCTGCTTTGTTTTTGTTTTTTGAATTGCCGCCCGGACGTCGTCTTGGGTGGAGAGCAGGTGAAGAGCAATACTTTTTAAGTGAGGTCATGAATGGAGCATTCGCGTGGTTTCTTGCTGTTGTTCTTGTTTCGTTTCGTTCGCCTCACAGGACACGGCCGAGATCTATCCTGTTCCGCCGCGCGCCGAAACCGCCAACCGTACATCAACCTTCATTGGGAATTGGCTTCGACACCAGCGGCGCGAGGACTTTGTGGTAGCGACCAAGGTGGCAGGTGGGACGACAAAATGGGACGAGAATTCTGCAGGTTTCAAATTCCGGATTCCGTACTGGTTGAAGGACGTATGGTACGGCATAGTCGGCGGATGGCGCTGTACGATACTATTCCGGGGAAATTACATCTATCGCCATTACCGTCAGCGTTTTCTGCGGCCATAATGATTAATCTGTTGGTAATGATGATTACAGTCGGACCGGTCGTTATCTGTTGTTCAGGTCGATCGACGGGAATGGAGTGGATAGTTGCCAACCGCACCGACCCGCCCGGCCGGTCCGCGCCTCCTCGACTGGACGGTCCGTCCATCGTGGCTGCCGTGGAGGGGGAGCTCAGACGGCTGCGCACCGATTACATCGACTTGCTGCAGCTGCATTGGCCGGATAGGCGAGCATCGAAAGGATGGGGTGCCGGCATAAGGGAAAGTAGAACTCACAGAAAACTGGCCGGTGACTTGCTGGGGTCTTCTTAGGTGGGAAAAAACAAAAAAGGTTGATCGATTTTTTTCGCAAGAAACTGGAAAATGAAACTACCGGCTGGGAGAATGCATGGCGGTGGCGCTGGCTGGGCTGCGGCTGGTGAAAGTGGCAAAAAAGTGGAAGATTAGGGCAAAGAGCTCTATCGCAAAGCAAGCGAAGCTTAAACACTTTTGCCGCTTCTTTCATCAAACTAATTCGGGCCTAGTCTATGGCGTTTTCGTTCCGCGAATAATAATTCGGAGGCTTTTCCTTGAGGCGAAAAGTCCGCTGAGGTAAGTATTTTGCCAGGCAAGTGAATCTCTAAAGCTTGAATTGAGGATATTTACGAGGATGTTTAAGTCAGCGTATACCGCATTCAGTCTGCTTTGGTCGCATCTGTCGGCTGCAGTGGCAGAGTCGGGTACAAATGAACTAGCTGGCTTCGGTCTACATACCTGTATGACGAGTGTTTCCTGTTGTTTGTAGACGCAAGGACTGCAGCAACAACAACAGATTACAAAAGCAACAGTAGCCGCAAAACCGGCAAAGGTAGTAGCAACAACAGTAGCAGCAGCAGTACGAGCAGCAACTTCAGCGGAATCAGTAGCAGCAGTGGCAACGGGAACAGCATTAGCAGCAGCAGGTCTAGTCGAGTTGCATCCTGCCTTTGTCGTCAGTGGCGGTGTGACTCTAGAGGACCTGCAAAATGGAGTTTCAGGGGCCTTTTAAAGTTCGCGGCTCGCGATTTGGCGCGCACCGTTACCAGGTCCTAGAACAGTCTCAAAGCGGAATCGAGCGCAGCTGATTGCACTAAATTTGCCAACAATCCTTACGCTCCATTTTCTTTTTCGTTATGTTTGAGGGTCGGCTTTCTCAGCACCTTTTCACCTAGAAGCTTATAAGTTTTACGTTGGCGCGCTTCACTGGTTCTTAGTAAAGAACAGTGCTGTACAATTGTTAATCTGCACCCTAAAAGATTTAAAGTTTCCCCCAAAGACGACGTCAACCACCAGCGAGTTATCAGACCCGCATGCCCACGCCCATGCGCATCTCCCCGCCGTCCTGCTGACCGCATTCCTCACTATGCCCTTTTTCCCCTCACCCATGTGCGGTCGTGCCTGGTGATGGTGTACGACAACCATCAACCGCTGCCGTACATCCGCAAAACCATACAACAGGTACGTGCCCAGTTTTGGTCGTTATCAATACCGGGCGGAGGCGGCTCAGCAGCACCTGGAGGCGGCGGAGAGGGTTAACGCCCCCGTGAGCAGTTTTGAGGAGCTGGTGGCGGCGATTGGCCGGTTACTACGGCAGGGCAAGGTAATGGCTGAGAGAGAGAGATGCGGCGTAACATAGCCAGCAACATTTCAGGCACGGCGCAATGACATCTTGTCGGAAGGTTCGGCGGGGGCGAACACAAGTGTTGTAAAAGCCAACCGGGGCGAAACCCTGACGGCGGATGTTTTTCTTGGAGGGTCTTTCTTTTTTCTGTTTCGTTACCTCCGAATTGACGGAGGGAGGTGCCAGAGCCGCGTTTTGCGCCGCGCGCGCGCGCCCGTGTGTGTGTGTGTGTGTGTGTGTGTGTGTGTCGCCCTGTGTTTTGCCCTTGGTGCGGTTGTGGTAGAGAGGGGGGGAGGAGGAGGGAACCTTTGGGAGTACCGTGATGCCGGTCATGAAGCCCCATCGCGGTAGGCGCCCGTGTTTTGCACGTTGAGGGCGGAACATATACCCCCCGGCCGCGATGGTGGGTGGTGGGTCCGCGGGGGCCCGAACCACTCTCCGACTCGCGGTACCTGACAATACCCGGACGGCGCCTCGATGTTGTGTATCTTGGAGGGGGCCATTACAAACACACGAATGCCGAGCTTCATCCTCCTTTTTGCCATCCTCCTCCCCCTCCGCGATGTATAATTTTTTTTGTTACACAGCGGTCATACCACATCATAGCTGCAGGCTGCGCTGACGTGTATGAAATGCGCAGCCGTTAACCTACTTCAAGCCCCCAACAGCCCAACCATGAAACACACGGATTCGTATCTTATGTTTGTTGACCGGCATTGACTATTGGTGGCGCTGATCGCCCTCCCCCCCCGGCCCCCCCACGTTTTGTTGCCGAGTTCTTCGCAGATCCGGGCCTGGGGTCTGTCGAACGAGACGTCCTGGGGCGTTGTACGGCACTGCGCCGCCGCTGACGCCGCCAGTCTGCCCCGCCCCGCCACCATCCAGAACAGCTACAGCCTCTTGCACCGCACCTTTGAGGTGTGATGAGGGGTTGCAGGGGTTACGGGTTTACAGTGTATCAGGTTGTTGATGTAAGAAGTGACGTCGTTGGCAAATTCGCCTTTTGGGGGGATGTGTAGCAATCAAGCAAGCAATAGCCAATGTGCTGTTTTACCCGGCAAATGTACAGTCGTACTGTGTTTTGTACCGTACGGGGTTACGGCACGATACGGCTGAATAACAGGGAGTACGGAAGGAAAGATATGAATGACGTCGCAACCGAGCTGAGCGACGGTTTGTGATGTTGTCTCTTGACTGGACGAGATTGGACGAGCATTTGGGACGTGCCGCTTCTTACGTTCAGGCCGCGTGTGTGGCCACTGTCCGCGAGTTCTATCCTCCGAAACCATCTAAAGACGAAAAGAATTGTTGCCATGCTTCACACATGTTGTGGGCTTCTCGGCTTCCTTTTTTCGTCAGTTGATCCTCTTTGCATCCAGTTGCTCCCTCGGCCTTCGCCGCCCTTTTTCCTCTCCCTACCTCCAAATCGCTTTTTTGCGGGCATCGACCGGTCAACATTTTGTCGTTTTCTTGCTTTGCGTGTTGTTCCCCATCACCCCCTGAAGCTCCTCATCCTCACACTTTTACCACCTCTGTCCATATGACCTCCTCTCTGGCCCCTCCATGGACCGCCTGTTGCTGACATCGGCTACATTCGCCAGTGGCTCGTCCTGGACCCCGCCCTGGTCTGTTTTCCTCTGTTCAGTCGTTCCCGGCCTCCCCCGGGCCCCCCCGGTCAGTTCTACGTTTGATACTCTCTTGCCCTGGCAGCAGCTTCAATCGTGTGTGGTTCGTCTCCCCCCCCCCCCGGCCCCCCCGGCCCTCCCTGGATTCCTGGGACTCACAGGGCGACCTTGCGGAGGTTTGCGGCCCCCACAACCTGAACCTGGGGCTCCTCCCCTGGAGCGCCCTGGCAGGCGGTGCTCTGACGGGCAAGTACCTTCCGTACGGCACTCGTCCAGCCGGTTGCCGACTGACGCTGTTCCCCGAGCGTTACGCCCGCTTCAACACGCCGCGGGTGGGTTTTGACTTGGGTTGTGTTCCTGAGGTCCTCTGGGGGTGGCGGGAAGATGTGTTCATTTGGGGGCGAGGAGGGAAACGGGTAGAAGGCAGGTACGGGTAGTTGTATGTATGTGTAGTGTGTATGTGTAGTGTGTATGTGTAGTGTATGATTGGGCGTTGAGATTGGGCCGTGTGAAGTGAGAGGAATGAGGGCGAGTTGCGATGTATGTATGTATGTATGTATGTATGTGTGTGTGTGTGTGAAGTATGCAAGGATGTGTTCGATGGCTGCGTGTGCGCGTTGTTGTGGGTTTAAGTGCCCCTCGCGACGCTTCCCGCCGCCCTGGTCTCCCAGCTCCAGGATTCGTGCCTTTGCGCCAGAGGGCTAATCCCGCGATTGATTACGATTGATCTGCGCAGCAGCTTTCACATGTGCCACCCGAGTTGCTTTCAATTGTTATTGAGTAATTAGTTGTGAAGTAGTTACTTTATCCTTTTTCTTTTTTCCGGGGGTGTGTATTACGAGAGGGAAGAGATGGTAATGCCTGACAAGGCGGAAAGGAAAAGAGAGGCTGACATGAGGCCAACATATTCAAGTACAGGGGGGCCTTACGTCCGGGCTGCATGGGGTGTGTGTGTGTGTGTGTGTGTGTTACCTCCACCCGTCACCATTTCCCGTCCACCCCGCTTCAATGCCTACTCCCTCCGCCTCTTCCAATAAACGTTCCATCCGCCGCGTCGTTCTCTCTCCCCCCCTCAATGATGTCGCCGCCACCTGGGTTTCTCTTCCCTCCAGGTCCAGGAGCCTTATCCGCCTTTCGCCCCTAAAACCCTAACCCGCTTTCCCTCTGGTGGTTCAACCGAGTCTTGCTGTCCTGCTGGGTTTCCGTCGCCCCCCTCCCCCTTCCCCCCAACCTCGGCACCGGTGTTTCATGGTGGGCCAAGTTTCATGGGCATGGACAAGTTAATTGTTCGTTCTGTCCTTCACCTCTTCCCTTCCCCACCGGGGCCCCGCGGCTCCCCCCGACCCCCCGCGGCCCCCCCCCGGCCCCGCGGCTCCCGCCGTCCAGGTCGCAGCAGCCGTGACCGAGTACGTGAGGATAGCCAGGGAGGCGGGCCTTACGCCTGCTCAGCTAGGGTATGCCTGGTGCAGGTAAACGAGCGTGCGTTTGTGAGGGGGAGGGCCGGGGGTCCCCGGACGTATGTGTGTGTGTTTTGTGCGTGTGCGTGTGGGGTTATTTTGTGTGTGCATGTGTGTGTGTGTGTGTGTCTATGTGTGTGTGTGTGTGTCTATGTGTGTGTGTGTGTGTGGATGTGGATGTGTGTGTGCATGCGTGAGGCTGGTCGGATATGTGATCCTGGGGCATCGCCACCTAGCGTGCAGAGGCTCCGGAGCCGCTGCAGGTGCCTTCAGTACGGCGTTGGAGTCCACTTTGGTTGCCCCGTACTGTTGCAAAGCTGTGTCGTGCCCTCGTGCTATGTATCGTATCAAGACATGCTACTTGTCGAGGGTTAGATATCGGAAGCGTCCAGATCTGTGCAGGTGTTGGTTCGTCGAGGTTACTTGGCCTGCTGCCTTGACCAGCCTGTTTCGGGGTCTGAAACTGATGCTGTACGCGCAAGCAACTGCTGCTGCTGCAGCTTCAGTTCCTTGCCTCGTGCTACTGCAGCAAATTCCCCTTCCGATTTTCCTGTTTGTGTAGTGTAATGTAGTGTAGTGTAGTGTAGTGTAGTGTGATGTAATGTAGTGTGATGTAGTGTTGTGTGATGTACTGTAATGTTGTGTAGCGTACTGTAGTGTTGTGTAGCGTTGCCAGCGTTCGCTGAGACGTGCTTACATGATCCGTCTCTGCATTTCTGTCGCTGAACCATTTGGAATCCCCCTCATCATAACACACACACACACACACACACACACGCGCGCGCGCGCGCGTATACACACATAGTTGCACGCACGCATACTTGCACACACACATACTTGCACACACACATACTTGCACACACGCATACTTGCACACACGCATACTTGCACACACACATACTTGCACACACGCATACTTGCACACACACATACTTGCACACACACATACTTGCACACACGCATACTTGCACACACACATACTTGCACACACACATACTTGCACACACACATACTTGCACACATGCATACTTGCACACACGCATACTTGCACACACACATACTTGCACACACACATACTTGCACACACGCATACTTGCACACACACATACTTGCACACACACATACTTGCACACACGCACGCTTACTCACGCGTGCACCTAACCCCCGATGTTCCCCCAAACCCTCAATGTAAATCCGCCCACCCTCCCTCCCTCCGCGCGCAGGAGCCGTCCCTTCATTCCCTCCGTCATCGTGGGGGCCACCAGCACCGAGCAGCTGGCCGAGAACCTGGGCGCGTTTGGAACCGGGGCCGCGCAGGGGCTCAGCGAAGAAGTGGTGGCGGCGATAGAGGAGGTGAGAGGGGGAGGTGCATAGGAGGCGCGTAGGAGCAGCATGCGGGGAAGGGAGAAAAGTTGAGGTTGGGGGGGGGGGGCGGAGGGGGTGAAAGAAAAGTACAGGGGTACTGGGAGGGTGAGCAATATGCAGAGGTAAAGTTAAAGCAGCTGTATTTAAAGGCGCAATCCTCGGATAGAAAGTTAGTTCAGCGGTCATGACAAAAATCGTCGTGAAAGCGCGACCGCCCCGACCAAAGGGGACGAACACTAAAGTGTTCCCCTTTGGTTCTGTATTGCGTGCGGACGGAACGCGCTGGATGGTTGAACGTTCTCGGCACCTGCGCACATCCCCTGGGCAACGTTTTCACGTCCTCCGCGATGCGATCCCCTGGTTTGCGGGAAACATGATTAAATCATAAATCATGGAAAATATTACATTCTTCTTAAAACTGCGTTTACAATCTAGCCACCCTTCGGTGCAGGTGCAGTTGTACCAAGGCGGTTCCCATCTTGTCCCCTTCCCTCCTTCCTTCGTCCTGTGGCGTTCAACACGGCCAATGCCGTACGTCCATCCCCCCCAGGTACACGCACGACATCGCAACCCTGCGCTGTACGACTAGCCTACATGGCAGCCGCTCTCCAGCAGAATATGCCATAGTTCTAACCAACCGAAAAAGACGGACACTGGATCTCACGAAGCGAGAAGTTCAGAGGCCAAGGAGCACACGAACTTCAGCCAACATCCTACGTTTCAAATAGCGCGCCCCCCAAAAGACTTTTGCATTTTCCAAAGCTACCAGCGTGGACTAACACTGATCAATGTGTGGATGGGCCAGTGAAGAGAAAACTAAACTTGAACGGAGAGTTGTAAAAGATCAAAAGGGTGAAAACTGTGAGTTCGTGTAGCAGTCGCTCACCTGACGGGTCGACTGGCTTTGCGGAAGCGTAGAGTTGACTGCAGTCCTCGCCGAGGCAGGAGGAAGTCCAACCCAGCGACAAGCACTAGCCTGCATAGACGCGTACGAAATAATCTGAGACGGCGGCAGCGGAGTCTTGAACTCCGAACACCAAGTAGTCGTGATACTTCAGTGTCTGGCCATAGCACCCCGCCTGGGTAGCTTACATCTCGGCCTACCTACCACGGTCCTGCCGTACTAGGATAATGTCGGTGGGGCCCGGGGCCCCAGTCCCTTAGGTTTGTTACGAACAACCGCCATGTTCGAGGCATGTGGCGATACTCGTAACATGTACGAAACTCGAGTCGAATCGTTAACGAATTTACAGTTGTTGTTAACAGTAATCGTTGAAATTAAGCTCATGGAAATGTAGCTTACTACAGTTCGTTAGCTTCGAGTCTTTGTGTCGCTATCTGAGTTGTGACTGTGAGTCGACTGAGAGCGCGTTAGCTGACTTGGGGTTGTGTCTAAGGGGAAGAGTGTAGGGTTGGCGGGTCGTAGGACGATGTCGGAGCTGGCGGTGAGTGGGTAGGAGTTGGCATTATTGAGCGAGAGGGTTGGGGGGGAGGAGGGGAGGGCTTACGGGGCGGGACACGGCAGAGATGGATTAGCGAGTAGGGGTCCAGTGGGGGGGTCTGGTGACTTGATGATGTGGCTGGAGAATAGCTGGTGGCTGGAGGGACAAGGCCATCAAGACCGAAACACCTCCTGACGACCTGTGTGTTGGGGGCGTGACGTTCGTGTGCGTTCTGTTTGCGTGTGTATGTGGTGTGTGGGGTGTGTTTGTGTGTGTATGTGTGAACGGGGGCCTCTTGCAGACGCCTTGCTCCAGGTTGCAGAAGGGCATTTTCCCGCGCCATGTGTAATCCAGTGTGTATATGCAGCAAGGCAAAAACAATACGCGCAGCTATGTATGGGGATTGTGCTGCAGGTGAACTGATGGACTGTCGGGCCCTTTATGTGTGTGTGTGTGTCAGTGCACTGTACTTC
Organism: Volvox carteri f. nagariensis; assembly: GCF_000143455.1. Taxonomy (NCBI): domain Eukaryota; kingdom Viridiplantae; phylum Chlorophyta; class Chlorophyceae; order Chlamydomonadales; family Volvocaceae; genus Volvox; species Volvox carteri. The sequence continues at coordinate 1,282,249 of NW_003307559.1, forward strand.
ATATTTCGTATAGTGATGGAACATGTCAGTACATGGATGTTTCGTAACCTAACATCGAACGTGATGACTTGTTGAGAGGAGTGTGGGATGGGGATGGAGATGGGGACGTTGACGGGGAGGGTGAGCCTAGCGAAGGGAGGGACGGTGTAGTAGCTGGCCGTAAACCCTAAGGCCTCTACAGATGCTGGTGGAGCGCCTTAGCCTTTAGTTATAGACGATATATGTGCCGTACTGAAACAGCTACTACAGACAAAAGTGAGAAGTGGGGGGCGGTGCTGTTGTAGGGTATATGTGCCGTGCATGTCATACGCCCTGCGGCAGTCAGGTTGCAGGCTCATCAATGGCCTGGCCTGGCCTCTGCGTTTTCCTCTTATTAATGCAAGTTGGCAGCACAGTTGCATGCTGATGCCGTTATTATGCTAATGCATTTTATCACTTGGCAAAGATAACACAACAACAAGACAGTTCAGATGAATACGTAACAAAGGAAAAACAGATTGGGTAATTATTCGAGGGCAAAGTTGTAAGCTACAGGCGCTCTGCTGCTGCTGCTGCTGCTGCTGACGGTGATACTCGTGATGATGCTGGAATGCTAAGATTTATTTGTCGCTGTACGCTAGCCACTGACTCATCGGTGGGAAGCTGAAGGGATTTCCCCCGGGAGCCCAGGGGACTTGTCCATGCGGCCAATTGTGTGGGTAGGGGATGAAGCGCGTGCGCAACGTTCAGGCAGTTGTGGCAGAAGCGGTAACGGGTGCTACAGGCGTCAAGTTGCTTCGGCTCAAAGGCCATCCTTACAGAGATGTCTGCATAAAACCCGGCAGTGCTTCATGATCTGATGTAGCTGCCTAGCGCACCCCTTTTGGCGACTTACAGTGACACTAAACAGACACTTACGGCACTGGCGGGCGCACGCTTTGTTCTGGCTTATCGTTACGACTTCAGTGCAAGCATGCAAAAGTGAAGCATGATATGAACAGGCGCGAGTTCTCGACCATGACTAAGTGATTTTTGGCCGCAGCTCTCAAATGTCGTACTGATAGCCCTTGAACAGGACTTATCATCCTGGTATTTTTGAGACCACTTGCAAGAACTATATACGTGTAAAAGACTTCATCAAGACGTTTGTAGTTAATCGTGCGTGATCCGAGTGTTCCGTTGTAATCCACGTCGCATCCTTAATGCGATTTTCGTATTGAGATAAAGGAGCTGTCAAATAAGCTCTCACATTTGATGTAAAAACTTGCACAAAGCTGGTCCAACGCAGCGTGAATACGAAATACAACCCGTCCGTACAGCAAGTAAGTCACGGTACGTATCCAGGTCAGGGTCGGAAGGCGGTTTCATCTCTGCATAGAGAGGGTTGTGCATTTAATGCTATAAGCTTGGTGCTTATCATGCGATGCGTTGAGAGTGTTTTGATTATGTGATTATGGACAGCTGCAGTGATATATAGACAGCAGCATGCCTCTTTCCTGTGCAGCGGCTTATCCACAAGGCATGCGCCCCTAATTACTTTCTATTTAATAGGGTTCTATACGCCAGCTGTTTCGGCAAAGGCGAAGATGGGGTGGAGTCGTCGGCCGATGCTTCCAGCCTGTTCGTTCATCGTCGGTCTACAAGGTGAGTGCTTAAATTCCAAAGCAAATTCTGTTATCTTTATTTTTAGGCCGTCTGCCTTAGATCGTTCTGGAGCCTTGGAGCGATCTATAATTAGGGCTGTGCACACGCTTTTAATGCAACGTTTTGTTTTAAAGTACAGTCCAAAGCAGATGTTTTTCCTTACCAGACTTCAGTTGCATACATTTGGCCGTCTTGCTCAAACAGCCTCTCTGGGCGGAGCTGCAAAGCTTCGGCTGTGCAGTGGTGTTGGAATTGTTGCGTTCACTTCATACATCTTGCTCCAATACAAGGGGGCATGTCCGCGTTTGTCCGCTCGCTACAGTCAGGCCATTGCGATGTAACACGGGATATCGGTATCTTGTAATCATACATTAAATGCATTGTGTATAGCCACGTTACTTTTCTCAAGTAACTAAATGAATGTATTGTGAAGCTGCCATGCTGCTCGCCGCGGAAGTCGCTAGGTACCCGTAGCGTAGCAAACCTAAAGCCCTCGCCGAGATGAGCTTTCAATGCGGGGTATGTGCAATTAGTAGCAGGCTGGATTATGGTCTTGCTTATCCGAAGTGCTGCCTACAATTCCACACAGCCCGGTTTTGACTCTCTGTCGGTCCGGTTAACCGTTTGCTTCCGAAGCAACGGCCAAGAGGATGTACCCAAATCAAACACTGCATACGCAAAACATCACGAGTTCTACTCCCGTCGCCCCAAAACCTACCAGCATATGGGATAACTCCGTTTTCTAGAGATGAACGTCCCTTTAGTCAACTTTTCATCAGTCATCACCTCGCTCAGCTCACCGCACGGTCGACACACCTCGTACCTTTCGCCAAGCAGCCGGCTGGAAGGAACATTCACATACGCCATCCACTTTAAAGGATCCCAGTAGCCCTGCATCTCGTCCGCCAGCTTGCCTCGCAAATGCACATATGTCTACTCAATTGCTTTAGTGTATATGTTGAATGCTGTCGTATGTCATTTAGCCCTGCTGAGCGATCTGGTCTTTATTCCTGCCAATGTCACGACGCTGATCCTGCCACACAGGTTTGCTAACACTGTGGGCAGCCGTCGCGCGTGCGAGTCTTCCCTTCCCCATCGAGCCCACCGTGGCCTGTTACATCACGATCACTGGCGAGCCCGCCACACGGGATGCATGGAGGCCCTCAGTGGTCAGCCTTGAATGCATTAACACTCTAAACCCAGGCGTCCCTGTAAACGTAACCGTCGGAACGCGGCTTCTGCAGTACATCCGGCCTACAACGCCCATGGAACACGACGGCTCGCCCCCAGACAGTGATGAGACGCAGTCCAGCCCGCCATCGCTCAATAACCCACCTTTTTCTCCAAGCGGCGTCGTGATGGTTAGCGGGGTTGAAGTGTTCGAGTCAGCGAGTGACAGCGGCTGGAGCATCGTGTTTAATGACCAAATTCAGCATCTGCAGCTGGAAAATTCTGTCCTTAGAGGCACACCCCTTTCCTATGACCCGCTCATCAGCTGCCCCAGCTGCAAGTACGTCACAGTGGCAAATGTGACCATGGAGGAACTCTACGGCGCGGCAGTCGAGCCGGTTGGCGACTACTGTTGGGGCCGTACCGTGGGTGCTTTATCGTTTGGCGGTGTGCTGGAGGCATATGTGGACCGATTGACCTGCACCAATGTCCAAGGTGCCACGGACTTTGCATGCATCTGGCTGGGCCTTTTGTTAAACATGCAGAGAGATGCGGATAATGGCGCGTCACCACCAGCAGGCAACACGGACATCAGCAGTGAGGAGGACGGAGCCCAGCTGGATCGGATAATCCGGATCAGCAACTCAGTGTTCGTGAACAACTCAGTTACGGCCGGCGACTGCATCGCCTGGTCAAGTTCGGACCTGCTCGGCTTTGGCGCGGTCGTGGTGTACACCCCGTACCCAGGCGGTTCTTCCTTGAACAGTGTTGACCTGTTTGACACTGTTATATCCGGCAACAAGGGTGGCTTTGGATCTGGCCTTGCTTTTTTTGCCGATAGCAACGGAGGCCCAGCGGACTATATGCATGTGGTGAGATTTCCTTGACTGCCATACGTAGCTGTATTGCCTGTTCACCACCTCAACCAAGCGGGTCTCAGGCTACCTGGGGTGGATTGTAGCTTCTTTATGGATTGGTTGTCGCGATCGTATGGGCGAAGTCTGTCTTGGTGTTCGGGTATACGAACATACCAAACCCGAACACCAAGACCATGGTGTACCAGGGACAGGCCTTCATGATAGCCTGTGTGTGTCCCGTTTCGAACTGCTTAGACATAAAGCGGGTGGAGCTGGTGAACCCGCAACAGGCTCATAACTTCATCACCAAGTTCCACCATCCATTATTTAGCCATCAAACGCGTTTAGGCCAAAGGGGGGCCACTAGCGGGCGTGTTTGAAGCACGATCCTGCCACTCACCGCCTGAGCTTTAAGCGATTGCCACTTCTTACGTCTAACACTAAATTCTTGAAATTTTTTTCTGCTGACAGGGTGTACTCAACATCTCCCGGAGCAGCTTGGAGATGAACACGGCCACGAAGCATGGCGGGGCCGTTTTCATGAACGTGTTTAGCCATTTGGAGGTACTGCACATTACACAAGGTAGTAAAGTCGATGGCAACAGTGCTAATGGCCCTGGGGGCTCTGGTGGTGCAGTGCACCTAGCCAACGAGATTGGCAACCTAACAGTTGAGGGCAGCAGTAGTGTGTCCGACAACACAGCCGCTGAAAGCGGTGGAGCTTTCTTTGTCCTCTCGTATATTCAACAGGTCTCCATTCTGTCTGGCAGCACTGTATCTGGGAACCAAGCCACGTCTGGTGGTGGTGGTGCAGTGCTCGTTCAGAATGCCGGCCAAGCAGATACCCCTCTAAATATCACAGTCCATGGCAGCTCCCATGTGGATGGGAATATGGCAGCAAAATGCGGTGGCGCCTTCGGTATACTGGCAAATGTTGCAAGTTTCCAGGTGGCTCAGGGTAGCAGCCTGAACAACAACACGGTTGGTGTGAGTGATGGCGCCCAGGAAGAGTTGCGAGGAGGTGCCGTGTATATAGGCAGTTGTTCTGCTGAAGGCTTACAGGCATCATCAGGCAACATCAGCCGCCTTCTTGTTTCAGACAGCAGCTCTATAAGCTATAATGTGGCTTTATACCAAGGTGGCGCTGTGTTTGTAGAGCAAGACGTCATCGATGGCATCACCATTGAAGGAGGCAGCCAAGCCAATAACAACAGTGTCACAGGACCGATTGCAGAGGGTGGTGGTGCTATTGCAGTGTATGGCAGCTGTTCAAGCTTGACAATCCAGAACAGCAGCAGCATTTCCGGCAACATGGCGGCTGGCGACATTACCTATGAGAAAGGATCCCAGGGCGGTGGTGTCTGGATCGGTGGCTTGTTGCGAAAGCTGGTTCTAACAGGAGGCAGCCGTGTGTCTTGGAACAAAGCATGGAATGGGGGCAGCGCCATTGTTTCGGGGATGTCAGCAGAGGAGGAGCTGGCCGATGTCAAACATGTCATGGAGTTGCTTGAGGTTTCTAACAACAGCTGCATCTGCAATAATACAGCTGGGCAATACCGATCATCTCTTTATGGAGCCATGTACTTTCGGAACACCCGAGTTGTGAACTTCACAGTTACAGACCGCTCGTGTATGTGCAGCAACAAAGTACAGAGTGGAAGTGGCTTTGGAGGTGCTGTCTATGCTGGGAAGGGGTTGGAGAGTTTCCGAATCTGCCATGGCAGCAGTGTGAGTGATAACCAGGGTGGCAATGGCGGTGCCATCTACATTCCTAATGTTCAGCTGGTCGATGATGATGCCAATGGAACGAAGCTTTTGCCGCTTCAGAGGTTTGAATTGTGTGGCGGCAGCCGGATGGACGGTAACCTGGCCGGTATATCCGGTGGCGCAATCTTCATGGAGGGGCCCGCTGGTGAAATCATCATATCCAACAGCAGTATCTCCCATAACCAGGCGCTTGTCACTGGCGGGGCCATTCACCTGACAGCAATGCCTAAAAACTTGTCCATCAGTGACAGCAATCTCTTCAATAACTCTGCCATGTTTGGAGAAGGTGGCTTCATGCACTTAATGGTGGGTATTGTCATATACTGACGCATATGGCATATTTTGTAATGTTACAGAGTGGGAGGCTTCTGGGCCGCTTTATCACATTGTCAGTTCTAGATCATTTATCACCTTATAGCACCATCCACCATGGCATATGCATTTCCTTATGGCTTGGATCCAATCACATATTGTTCCGAACCCAACCATGCTGCGCAGGTTGTACCCGGCAGTGAAGGCCAGGTCTCAGGATATTCGTCGGGCATCAGCAACAGCGATACATCGCAGAAACTTCCGGATGATGGGCCATACTATCTGAACATTGCACGGTCCAGCATTTCTGAAAACAGTGCTCTCAAGGATGGTGGGGCCATCTCAATCAACCTTCGGCACTGGATACGTACTGTACCGGATGACATGAAACGGCTACAACTCCAGAAGGATCGAGTGCTCTACCTGAAGATTGCTGATTCCACTTGGGATAGTAACTGGGCTCACTACGGTGCTGGTGGGGCCCTGGCCTTCCTCTCCCTGACACCAGTGTTATCGACTCAGCAGCGGATGGCCTCCGTCTTCATGGGGGCCCGTATCAACATCACAAACACCACCTTCCACACGAATACTGCTGGTGATGATTCAACAAGGCTCTTGTACATCCAGGACGTCAGCCCACTTCGAGGCAATGGTGGAGCCCTCTTCATTTGGGCGGAGCCCTTCCTTTTGGAGGACAGCCCTAGCGAAAAGAAGCTGCTTACCAACCAAACAGGTTACATAATGTATGACAAATCCTCAGGTTGTGACACGACGGAAGCTGATTTGGTCCCTGGCATCCAGGCTTTCAGTAATATGACTTGCTGGCCTGAAGGCAGCCAAGCATGTGGTGTGCGCTTGGAGGGGGTTTCTATCCGGGATAACATGGCAAAAGGTGGCTATGGTGGAGGCTTTCTTCTTGCCCACTGCGCTGCAAAGATCATTAACAGCAATTTTAACAACAATGGTGCTGATCTGGATGGTGGTGGCTTTGCCTTCATGGATTATGCAATCCCTGCATACGTATCGCAGCCCAGCTATGTTCCAACTACGAAGGACAGCAGCAGCAGCAACAACAGCAATCCGAGTTCACCTTCACGTGCTTCACCGCCATTGAATCGTCCACCCCAGATTTCAAGGCCTCCTCCGCCTGTTGCCCTGGGTCAACCTAAGAATGTATCGCGTGGCTGCATCACGTTCCCTGGAGTGACTGTGACGGTGCAAGCTCAGCTGCCCTCCCTGGAAGCACGGCAGAACATAGATATGACAAAGCTGCCAAGACAGCCTTGGGTGGTCGTACAGCGTACGGCGTTTACACAAAACTCCGCAAGAAATGGCGGCGGTGTGTTCCTTGAAGCCAATAAGACAGCAGCTGTCATTCTGGACTGCACCCTAGCTGATAACGCGGCTCAGGTGCAGGGTGGCGGGGCTATGCTGATCGGAGCTAGCACCTTCGCACAGGTCACAGCTGTCCTTCGCAACACGACCTTTGAGGACAATGAAGCTGGCACTGTTGGCGGGGGCCTGGCAGTGCAGCTCACCAGGAGCAGGGCGGCTGTAGTCCTGTTCAATGACACTTTTAAGGGCAACTCTGCCACTCGTGGTGGTGGACTTTTCAATTCAGGTGTGAAGGGATCGTCCTTGCTGGCATGGGGCTGTATTCTGCATGATAATACTGCCAACTATGGTGGTGGAGCTGCGCTGGATTATGTAGTTGCATCCGCATCCAGCAGCAATTTGAATACTTCACCATCACCACCACCTTCCCCAAGACCACCTTCACCAGCACCGGCGCCACCACGCCCACCACGTCCACCCCCGCCACCCCCACCCATTAACAACATTCCAGCATTTACTCCGGTTACAGCAATTGTGCATTTCCAGCAATGCCGGTTCACAGAGAATCAGGTTTTGCTGAGTGGGGGAGGCATTTATCTAGCTGCAGCTGGTCAGAACGTCCTAACCCTTCTGGAGCAGAGTGAAGTCAGCCTCAACAGTGCGGCACTAGGTGGTGGGATATACTTGAACGCCACCGATGGTTGCATTATGCGGGTCAGTAGCTGCAGTATCACCAACAACACTGCTAACCTGCAAGGAGGTGGGGCGTATAGTGCTACAACATGCGGTGGCCAGCTCATGGTTGGAAACGGAAGCTACTGGTCCGGGAACACAGCGGGGGTCTATGGTGGCGCTATCATGGTCAACAGTGCAGATATTGTTCGCGTCAACAGGAGCGCAAATGTGACCGATGCCTCAGTATTATTAGCTAATACTACCATAGGCGCGCAAGCAGGGAACAGCACCAGCAACCAAACCCTCTTTTCCTGCCAAAAACCCAGCCTAGACATCGCTAACTCAACCGTGGTATTAAACACTGCGCAACAAGGTGATGGCATTTATGCTGCCAAGCTAGCAATTGATGTTGAATATAGTAAGCTGGTTGAGCACGTGCGGAAGTACGTTTGCCTTTAGCAGCAAATATTTAATTATGATGAAAAAGTGGTCCGTGTGATGTCAGTAATGGGATAGGAGACGGAGGAATACATGCATGCATGCATACTCTTGCATGTATACCTTGCAGTTTGCTTACCGTGTGCATCATCAGAGTACACAGTCTCCGTTGGAGGTCTCCATTGGTTGCATGTGAACATAACAACACAATTGTTGCTTGTCTTTCGCTGGTTGGTTGATTGTGCAGCAGGTTCGTTGGCATGTTTTCTAATATGCACATACAACACTACTGCTGCTGCTGCATACATGCCAGTAGTGCTCAGGCCAGCCAATGACCAGCGGAGTTGGGTCGAAATGTAGCCGCATGGTTGATACGACGGATACATCACATAGCTAGGCAGCTGGATCCCCAAAAAGCAAGTCATCTGGATGCTAGGTGACGTGAAGTGAGCTGGATGCCAGGTGACGCGAAGTGAGCTGGATGCCAGATGTCGAGAAGTGCGCTGGAGGGGGGGAGTTAGCTATGCCGTCCAATTCTCTAGCACAGATGATAGATAACTGCTGCTGCAGTCGAGGGACGCGGTCGGTAAACAACCGACAGCATGGCCGCGCGCCATGCATGTACATATTTAATGCTACCGCAAACATTCTCAATACACGTCTGAGCGCTTGCATCCAGTCGTGTAAAGTATGACGGTGATCACACCTGTTGTGTTTCGTCCATGCACGGGTTGACAAGCAAGCCACACCACAACGTCGAGCCTTTACCGACGACCTAGGGAGAGATTGATGTGCACAGCAGCAGGCAATGTATACTCGCATGTCAAGGGTAAGCGTAAGAGCTAGTAATGGGCACCTAATCTAGGAGGGACAATCGTTCCCATAGCATTTTCTAATTAATTTCCTAGCTTTATAGTAGGATATTAGGCGGCGCGTGGCTGCAGGGGAGTACGTATGGGCACGGCTAATTTTCTCGGCGTAAGCGCCATATACTACCATTTGCTTACATCTATCTAGTGTTTTTCCGTGGCTTTCTGTTCTGCGTCTTGTATAAGACGTTCTTTGTTTCTTTATGCATGCATCCCGGGGCGGGTAGGAGAGTCAATTACCCTACCTAACTCCCGTGACCCCCGTGGGCCCAACACCTTATCATCATCAACACACGCCAGCCGCAACGTGCAGAAACATGCAGAAGTGGGGCTTTGGCCGGCGTGCATTTGCTCAATGTTGTTATCGCCAATAACATTAATTTTTCGTACGTCGCATGGCTTTTGGTCGGAACAGTACCTGGTAACATGCAACGACTGATTCGAACTCGCTTTGGAAGACCTGACGGTTGTGCGTATAACTGGCGGACGTTGTATTAACTTAATCGTGCCCTCTGCTCTGCATTTATTACGACATTCTTAGTGGCCAGCAGAGCGTCATGCATATGCAGCAGGGGAAACCGCCGCCGCTGTCTGATGTTTTTATGTACTTTCGTTTTGGGTGTTATCATGTGTTCCTTCAAAACTAGGATGACGTCTGCGGACGTCACTAGCAAAGCGTGTAAAGCCATGGGATGGCTATGTACATATGTTCACTTCATCTTGCGGATAGGATCTTGGAGCGAGTGTAAGGTACTAGTAAGTGCCGGTGCCACTGTGAGCAGTGGGAACGGAGTTATGCATGTGTCTTGCTTTTCCAAGAAACCGCGTTCGGCGGTTCTCGTCTCTTTTTTCATATTCTAACATGGAGTAATGCTTACCATGCCATTCATGTGACAATCCGGCCTGACGCCTTCAATATTGAAAGTACTTTGACCGAGTGCATCCTCATCACCTCGTGGTAACACGGGGCCGCCTGTTTTGTATTACGTAACACGTCGCTGGCTGCCTGTAGCAGTCGCTCACCTGACGGGTCGACTGGCTTTGCGGAAGCGTAGAGTTGACAGTCCTCGCCGAGGCAGGAAGAAGTCCAACCCAGCGACAAGCACTAGCCTGCATAGACGCGTACGAAATAATCTGAGACGGCGGCAGCGGAGTCTTGAACCCCGAACACCTAGTAGTCGTGATACTTCAATGTCTGGCCAGAGCACCCCGCCCGGGTAGCTTATATCTCGGCCTACCTGCCGGAGATTCCCTACCACGGTCCTGCCGTACTAGGATAATGTCGGTAGGGCCCGGGGCCCCAGTCCCTTAGGTTTGTTACGAACAACCGCCATGTTCGAGACATGTGGCGATACTCGTAACATGTACGAAACTCGAGTCGAATCGTTAACGAATTTACAGTTGTTGTTAACAGTAATCGTTGAAATATGCTAGTGGAAATGTAGCTTACTACAATTACGGAGCTCGGTATCGTAAAGTTATTCGTGTACTACCATCGGAATTTTCCTCATTGCGGCTCAGGTCATTAAAACACAGGCGACATTCAGCCGGCCAGGAGAGCACTTACCTAACACCGGCTCCGTCGTCAGGTGACCCAGCGAAACAGTAAGCCGCTTGATTCCCTGAAGCCTCATTCCTGGGTGTGTCCACATCCCGCAAATACCTACCTAGGTACAGCCTTCCCCTAAGCCACGTGTGATAGCTGTACATAGTACGGCGCACATAGACCTGCAGCACTCCGACAAACTCGAACAGAAAACCGCACAGCATGCACGGCTAACAGAGGAACTCACGAAAGCAGGCTGGACGGTGCACTACACCGAGGCGCAAATTGTCACCCTGGGAAGTACTGGGACACTAACCAACACACTAAAACCGCTACTGTGCAGACTCGGCTCGTCCACTGAGCAGGCCCAGAAGACCTGCCTGCACCTCCACCGGCAAACAATCGAAGCAGCGGGCACGATTATCCGGGCGCGGCGAGTACTGGAGGGTACAGTCAAATAACCGGTACAACCCGAACGGTTTCCCACGGTGGTGTGGGCATACAGGAGCGGCTACGCCGCCCCTCAGTTCCCCACCCCCTTAACACACGCCAGGCCCCGGCCGGCGTACTATTATTATTATTATTATTACGGCGCACATAGCATTGATAAATAGCGCTAAGATGCTCCGTCAGCATTTATAGAGGCCTTTTCAGCGGCCAGCTAGTACACCGTTCTTCCCTTCGCTAGGCTCCCATCCCGCACTCCTCCCGCCACTGTGGCTCCATCCATCAGCGCAATTTGCCATCAAGCATTTCTGCTCGGTTATGCGATGCCGGGTATTGCACGGGGGTGCATAACGCGCCGATGGCGGTGATTTGTGACGGGGAACGAGTGCCGCCGTGGGGCTCGCGGGGCTGGATGTTGGGGGCATGGCGCTGTGGTGGGTGTTTGTGGGGCTGGATGTTGGGGGCATGGCGCCAGAACCCCTTGACTTATTATCCACACCGAGTACCAGAATGCACTGCTGTTGGGAACTCACCCTGCCGGCTTTCTTAAGGGAAGGCTACTACAGGTTAGTCTGCATTAGAACGTCTTCACAATGGACAGCAGGGGTGCAAGGGCCCTCCGTTTTATGGGCAGCGTGAATCGAGTGGGGATGGGGTTAGCGGTTGGCATTTGAAAGACTTAAGAGGTCGCTACCCATTGAGAGATCCGTTGGGTCTCACGTAATTGGCAAAGGCTTATTGGGACTTATCGACGGGAAACTTAACCGCACGCCTGAAGTGATTATAAATATGTAATTCCAGGCTGATACATGAAAGCTTGAAGCTCACATTCCGCCGCGCCCACGGCACTCACAGCACGTCGGCGAAAGGGGAAAAAGGCATGAGCGGGTGCTACAGGCTCCAAATCTGATATGGCCTTAATGGATATGTTTTAGAGGTCTTTTGCATGAAAGCCTATAACGTCTTGAGGCCTGCTAGGGACTACTTTGCACTTCTGGATACCATCCATGCATCTTTGTAAGCAGGCGGGCGCAAGTTGGGTTCAAGACTTGGCACATCACAGCTATGAAAGTCAGGCAAAAGAAATCCCAGGAAATATTAATTCTAGATTATGACGATACGCATTGTAACCTCGACAAATAACGGTTTCTAATCACTACACACCGATATCCCTTGAAGCTTCCATAAGGAGCGTTAGCAGTGTATCTTACGCACAAAAGAAATCAAGTTTTTAGATGTAAGGGAATCTCACAGGTAGGTTCGTAATGCACCGTGCATGAGCTGGATTATTAACTGCGTTCCCTTATGCTTCCTTGATTCCAAGGCGATAGGTATTTTTATTTTTCATACATAGTCCTTGTTAACTGTCATGAAAACTCTTGCCCAGGACAAATTGAACCCGAAAATTTGCTTAGCCGTACAGCTCTGTCATGCGTACACAGCTTCCGAGGTCGCGGCCGCAAGGCGGTTGGTATAGGTGCATACAAAGTGATTGCAGCTTCATATGTTCTCCCTTTAATACTGTTTTAACACCTAAAGCGGCTAAAGTATGATATGTGAGTATGGACAGCAGTGATATAGGCAACAGCATGCTGCCGTCTTCAGTGGCTGTTTCCTGAAGAGATATATTAAGTTGAAGCTGACTGTTCGAAAGTGATTCGTCTGATTGCCCGTACCGGCAACACTGAGCATGGGCTGGAGTCGCCGCCCAACGCTCCCAACATGTTCTTTCGTCATAATTTCGCAAGGTAATGGCACGGTATTAGGAATGCATTGGTAACTCTATTACTTCCAATTCCTCGTGCGCCATCGCCGCGGAGCGTTGGAGCCCTCAAGCTTATCCTGAGTATTCCCTTGCTACAAACTGCCAGGGCATTAGCAGATTTTACATTCCTTATCCCTGTTAGCCTGGATTGGCTTATGGCTGAACTGCCTTACACTGGGCTGAAGCTGCAAACGCTCAGCGTTATTGTGGCCTTGGGTTTTTCGTGGGATCCTTACAACATACATATCGTTCCGAGAGAATGCAGTTAGCGTGAGGTGCGCTGTGCTCTTCCGCCGTTAATCGATGAGCGCGCACTGGAGGGCCTCCAGGGATCATGCAGAAGTACATTGCTAATTGACCTGCCCACAATACTTAAGACATGGATTGTGTGTTTCAGCACAGCTCTTGGTGGAAGTTGACAGGTAGCCCCAAGGGCGGGTCGAAGCTACAATTTTCATACGCTCTAAAGCATTTTTACAGGCTATCATAGGGGTCTCGCTTTTCCAAATCCGGAAATCCGGAAGTCATCCAGGTTCTGTTTTCGCATCTCCATCGGAGGGAGGAACAGCAGTTGTTCCATACACGTCCCTGAACGCGCAAACCCGTTCCGTACCCACCAACGCCATCATCCTTGCTACCCCACCAACGAAGCATGACAGATAATTGCTCTCCCATTCATGCATCTTCCTTACCTTTGCCACTCATATTTCCGATCTACCTGCGTTCTATCCTGTGTGTGGCAGGTATATATGCATGCCTAGGCCCAACACCTTGCTCAGCCTGGCACGCACACATGCATGCCTGTGGCTACCGTGGATGCCTCTAAATGAATGATTCCCCTGTCATCACCTGCATTTCCCTTCCCACTGCTCTATCGCTCTCTATCGCTCTTGCTGCAGTTCTGCTGGCCCTGTGGGGAGGCTCCGCGCGTGCAGGTCTCCCCTTTCCTGTGGACCCAACCGTGGTCTGTTACATCACGGTTGCTGGCGAGCCTGCATTGTGGCGGATCGCAGCCTTTGGCAGCGACAACGTCCCTCCCTGGCGCGATGTGTGGACGCCATCCCTGATCAGCATTGAATGCATCAACAACCTAAACCCTGGAGCTCCTGTTAACGTGACTCTCGGCAAGCAGCTCATGCAGTATATCCAGCCTAGCGTGCCGCTCCCGCCTTCCATGCTGCTGCCGCCGGTATACAGCAGCCCACCGGTGTACGGAAATGTAGCCCAGCCCAGCCCGCCACCGCCCAGTAACCCACCTCGTTCCCTCACTGCGACTGTTTCAACCAGCGGGGTTGAAGTGTTCGAGTCAGAGAGTGACAGCGGCTGGAGCATCGTGTTTAATGACCAAATTCAGCATCTGCAGCTGGAAAATTCTGTCCTTAGAGGCACACCCCTTTCCTATGACCCGCTCATCAGCTGCCCCAGCTGCAAGTACGTCACAGTGGCAAATGTGACCATGGAGGAACTCTACGGCGCGGCAGTTGAGCCGATTGGCGACGACTACTGTTGGGGCCGTACCGTGGGTGCTTTATCCTTTGGTGGTGTGCTGGAGGCGTATGTGGACCGATTGACCTGCACCAATGTCCAAGGTGCCACGGACTTTGCATGCATCTGGCTGGGAGTTGTGGCCAGACCTGATGTGGATCATGGCGTGCCAGCACCAGGAGAGACCCCTCAAGGGGACCCTGCACCAGCAGTTGATCCTGCGGGCAACACGCAGGTTGCCAAGCTGGACCGGATAATCCGCATCAGCAACTCCGTTTTCCTGAACAACTCAGTTACGACTGGTGAATGTTTCGACTTCTCGGATACAGAACAGCTGGGTTTTGGTGCGGTCGTGGTCTATGGACCCAACTCTGTAGGCGCCCGTTCGCTGAGTAGTGTTGAACTCCTCAACACTGTGATGTTGGGCAACAAGGGTGGCTATGGATCTGGTCTGAGCATTTACCGAGACGCCTACGGCTTCCTATCTCTTGAGGACATCATGCACGTGGTGAGTGATGTCTGCCGTTTACTGCTATTACTGCCAGTTGAAAATCTCAGCCAAGTAGCTCATGCTGCCCCGTGTGTCCTTTCTTGCACCGTTTCTGCGTGTATGTGCTCGTCATAATGTACAAATAGTATCGACGCGATCTCCTAACCATCATCATTACAGATACCGGGGTTTAGGCAAATAGTTTTGCTCTGTGTTTCTTATTGCGTTGTTTAATCTGAGGTATATAGGTATTACAGCGAGAGACACCGACCCAGAGAGGTTACAACCAAGGGCATACCCCGGCAGGGTAGTAGAGGGGCATTGGGGCGCAACGGACTGCCGTACACTGCACTGCTGGGAAACGTAAGACGGAGATGCACACCTTGAACAGCAATACAGCTCACCCCGCAAGCTTAAGATACTCTGTATGGGATGTCTTTGCCACCCACTGCTCAAGAGGGAGGTAGCCTGAAGGCCCCTCCCCCAAGAAGAAGCAGAAGATTCGAGGTCCCAAGAGAGGCCACTCTCAGGGCCTCCCAGTAAGCCGCGGCTGAAAAACATCCGACCTATGAACGCTTGTGAAACCAGGCACGCCCAAAAATGATGACGACTGGGTGACATGTACTGTTGACCCATGTCTAGAGGACAAGCCAGTGTTTTTAGAACTTTTGCACCGTGGTAATCTTTTAAGTGACCAAATGGTTACTGTGGGGGTTTTCCTTTCTAGGTAACCATCTTACAATTTTTCCCCCAGCGAGTATGCTGAACACTACAACCATGCATCCGAAGATCCGACTTCACAACGCTCATTCACACGGCTTTAAACCCCAAGACGACGCTTATATAATGATTTGTTTATTTACACGGATATATGTACAGACAGATTTGGCTGGAAGAATGTTTTAGGTGGTCACTACCGGGGGGGTCTGCGGCCCAATATCCCGGCGACCACCTGGTTACTGGCAGGTGACTCGAAACATTTCCTAGTGACCACCTTCTGGAAGGGAATTATTTTCTCAGTAACCACTTGGTCACTAGTAACATTGGGACAAGCTCCAAGCTCCACTCAGCCGCACTTAGCCGGTAAACAGCCCATCATGTGGGAGTTTCCCAGCTGGAGAGGAGTGCCATCAACAGTAAGGCGCCACCACGCTTTATTATTTTTGGGCGGGGCCCCAGCGCGAAGCGCCCAGGGGGGCCCCGCCCTGTAGGATTGCCCATGTCCGTGTGGCCGTGTGGCCGTGCGTGTGTAACGGACCAAACATGATATCTCGGCCGGCTGAAACGCGTTATTGGTAGTGTATTGCATTCTCTAATGCAAGGTATCTCGCCTGTAGCCAACAAAAATCGTATGAGCACAAACAAGTTTGCAAATTTGTTGGCTGCCTCCATTGACCGAGGTCAAAGTCGCATCAAAGCCTCTCGGGCTAATTTTAATCTCGAAAGGTGCCGCGTATCTCATATCTAATTTCTGAGATGACGGCGTATGAGAACTCGAACACCCAGCTTGCATTACCATTTGCCCGCACGGGCATTCCGACTTGCCACCAGCAGGCAGACAAATTTGCTTTCATTCCTCTATGAAGTACGCAAGCTGCTCGTTTGTACATTTAATTTATGCTCGGGGCCTCCGAAGAGTTGCAGTGTGCCGTGCGGCTGTGGGGCGGATTGATGAAGCCGCTGGCGCTTCTGGGATAAACATCACAGACAGCACCGGAAAGTGCTGAGGGTTTTGGGGAAGTGTTTTGAGCTAGGCTTTGGGGGGGGGGTGCCAAGGGCACGGACCTCCCGACTACGGCCAATGACTCTTAGCTGTGTCTGCTAGGTTCCAGAGAGACACCGTCTCTTCAACAGGTTATGAGCCCCGGCTTCCTGCCTCCCGCGCTCTGATAAGCATACCTCCCACAGCATCAGCACTGCTGCAACAAGCACAGCTCCCACCACGGGGACAATACCCTAGCTACCGGCCTGTACGGATGCAAAGGGGAGCCCCGCCGTTTTTCCGGCTTCGAGGAAGCCGGCACCCGACTTGTCATTTTTCAACGCAAGCTCAACCAAAGACGCCAAAATGGACTACGTAAAAGTGGCTAGGCATCTGCCGGAATGGGTTGTTTCTCTCTAATGTTCAAAAGACAAAGGATATCGTAAAAATAACTGATGTGATAACAAGCAGGCGTGAACTGTATGTCGGAGTTGATTTGTAGTGCCAAACGCACCGTAAAATTTGCAAGGCTAATCTAGAGATCTTTCTTGCCTTCAACCTAGCCCCCGAATAATTATAAGGATTTGTGCAACTTGTATGAGAGAAGCCGCAGCTACGGGCTGTTGCAACGGGCCGATGGATTTAAGAGCCGCCGTCCGCCATTGGTTTGGTACATCAGCTAATAGGGCCTCTAAGCACTCAAAACATTCATATTTTTCATTTTTGGATCTTAAGAAACTGAACGTGCATTATCAGTCTGAAGGGTCCAAACCATGTTGTAGCAGACTGGCCCATTCATTGCAAACCGTGTGAAGGATATTATCATTCTTAGCTTATGCTGCCATTAGGAAACTTATCACTTGGATGAAACTGATCAGGTAGGATTCTATCTAACCATTCAGGATGAGCTTATGCTGTTCACTGCCACTTGCTGCCTGTGTTGGCACATTATTTACCTTTTCACTCCGTGAGTTTCCATGAATCCATAGTTTACATAATAAAAAGTGGTGTAAATTATGAAATATCAACGCCATGTATCCGTCTGACAGGGTGTACTCAACATCTCCCGGAGCAGCTTGGAGATGAACACGGCCACGAAGCATGGAGGGGCCGTTTTCATGAACCTATACAGCCATTTGGAGGTACTGCACATTACGCAAGGTAGTAAAGTCGATGATAACAGTGCCGGGGGCTCTGGTGGTGCAGTATACCACGCCAACAAGACTGACACCATAACAGTTGAGGGCAGCAGTAGTGTGTCCGACAACACAGCCGCCGAAAGCGGTGGAGCTTTCTTTGTCCTCTCGTATATTCAACAGGTCTCCATTCTGTCTGGCAGCACTGTATCTGGGAACAAAGCCACGTCTGGTGGTGGTGGTGCAGTGCTCGTTCAGAATACCGACAAAACAGTTACCCCTCTAAGTATCACAGTCCATGGCAGCTCCCATGTGGATGGGAATATGGCAGCAAAATGTGGTGGCGCCTTCGGTATACTGGGAAATGTTGCAGAATTACTGGTGGCTCAGGGTAGCAGCCTGAACAACAACACGGTTGGTGTGAGTGATGGCGCCCAGGAAGAGTTGCGAGGAGGTGCCGTGTACATAGGCAGTTGTTTTGCTGAAGGCCTACAGGCGTCATCAGGCAACATCAGCCGCCTTCTTGTTTCAGACAGCAGCTCTATAAGCTATAATGTGGCTTTATACCAAGGTGGCGCTGTGTTTGTAGAGCAAGACGTCATCGATGGCATCACCATTGAAGGAGGCAGCCAAGCCAATAACAACAGTGTCACAGGACCGCTTGCAGAGGGTGGTGGTGCTATTGCAGTGTATGGAAGCTGTTCAAGCTTGACAATCCAGGACAGCAGCAGCATTTCCGGCAACATGGCGGCTGGCGACATTACCTATGAGAAAGGATCCCAGGGTGGTGGTGTCTGGATCGGTGGCTTGTTGCAAAAGCTGGTTCTAACAGGAGGCAGCCGTGTGTCTTGGAACAAAGCATGGAATGGGGGCAGCGCCATTGTTTCGGGGATGTCAGCAGAGGAGGAGCTGGCCGATGTCAAACATGTCATGGAGTTGCTTGAGGTTTCTAACAGCAGCTGCATCTGCAATAATACAGCTGGGCAATACCGATCATCTCTTTATGGAGCCATGTACTTTCGAAACACCCGAGTTGTGAACTTCACAGTTACAGACCGCTCGTGTATGTGCAGCAACAAAGTACAGAGTGGAAGTGGCTTTGGAGGTGCTGTCTATGCTGGGAAGGGGTTGGAGAGTTTCCGAATCTGCAATGGCAGCAGTGTGAGTGATAACCAGGGTGGCAATGGCGGTGCCATCTACATTCCTAATGTTCAGCTGGTCGGTGATGATGCCAATGGAACGAAGCTTTTGCCGCTTCAGAGGTTTGAATTGTGTGGCGGCAGCCGCATGGACGGTAACCTGGCCGGTATATCCGGTGGCGCAATCTTTATAGAGGGGCCCGCTGGTGAAATCATCATATCCAACAGCAGTATCTCCCATAACCGGGCGCTTGTCACTGGCGGGGCCATTCACCTGACAGCAATGCTTAAAAACTTATCCATCAGTGACAGCAATCTCTTCAATAATTCTGCTGTGTTTGGAGAAGGTGGCTTCATGCACTTAATGGTGGGTATCGATCAAAGTAGTGTCTGGCACCTGATATATACTTGGCTGCAATTGCGATTAACTACAAGCTGCATACTGAGTAATACCTGTTCCATCTTGCTATTCCATTTTCTAATATTTTCTTTGTGTGCTTTGTTATATCTGTTAACTTTAGGCGCCCTTCAGGTGGGCCGTGGTCCCCCTTATGGCTCATACGGGCCCATATGCTTTGGAGGGTAACACAACCCAAGAAGGTGTAACACATACATATACACATACGCATACCCATGTATACATGCATACGCATACACACACATGCACACCTATACACACTCACATTAGCTACCAACTTTGGCTGTGCAGGTTCCCAGGCTTGCTAGCTCGTGTTGCCCCTCAGCAGCATGCTTGCCATTTAGCCCTTTGCAGCATTAACGTGCATCCTCGCATTTCCTTATGGCTTGACCCATTAAGACGTTGTCCGCATGCACCTGCTGCACTGCCCAACACTATCAGATGGTACCGAGCAATCAAGGCCAGGTCTCAGGAACTCCAACGGACATCAGCAACAGCGATACATCGCAGAAACTTCCGGATGACGGGCCATACTATCTGAACATTGCACGGTCCAACATTTCTGAAAACAGTGCTCTCAAGGATGGTGGGGCCATCTCAATCAACCTACGGCACTGGATACGTACTGTACCGGATGACATGAAACGGCTACAACTCCAGAAGGATCGAGTGCTCTACCTGAAGATTGCTGATTCCACTTGGGATAGTAACTGGGCTCACTACGGTGCTGGTGGGGCCCTGGCCTTCCTCTCCCTGACACCAGTGTTATCGACTCAGCAGCGGATGGCCTCCGTCCTCATGGGGGCCCGTATCAACATCACAAACACCACCTTCCACACGAATACTGCTGGTGATGATTCAACAAGGCTCTTGTACATCCAGGACGTCAGCCCACTTCGAGGCAATGGTGGAGCCCTCTTCATTTGGGCGGAGCCCTTCCTTTTGGAGGACAGCCTTAGCGAAAAGAAGCTGCTTACCAACCAAACAGGTTACGTAATGTATGACAAATCCTCAGGTTGTGACACGACGGAAGCTGATTTGGTCCCTGGCATCCAGGCTTTCAGTAATATGACTTGCTGGCCTGAAGGCAGCCAAGCATGTGGTGTGCGCTTGGAGGGGGTTTCTATCCGGGATAACATGGCAAAAGGTGGCTATGGTGGAGGCTTTCTTCTTGCCCACTGCGCTGCAAAGATCATTAACAGCAATTTCCGCAACAATTCTGCTGATCTGGATGGTGGTGGCTTTGCCTTCATGGATTATGCAATCCCTGCATACGTAGCTCAGCCCAGCTACGTTCGAACTACTAAGGACAGCAGCAGTAGTAACAGTAACAGCAACATTGGCGTAAATCCCTATCCCCATGCGCCCATTTTGCCCATTTCACCTCCAGACACCTCACCACAGACACCAAGGCCTTCTGCTAGCACATTTGGCCAATCTCCATTATCAATTAACCATTATGTTGATCCACAGACGCCAGGAGCTGCTGATGTATTGTTATCAAGACTGCAGCCCTCCCTGGAAGCACTGCAAAATGTAGATACGACAAGGGCCCTACAGCAACCATGGTTGGTTATACAGCATACAACATTTACCCAAAATTCCGGAACCAATGGCGGCGGTGTGTTCCTTGAAGTTAACAGGACGGCTGCCATCATTCTGGACTGCACCCTAGCTGATAACACTGCCCAGGTGCAGGGTGGCGGGGCTATGCTGATCGGAGCTAGCACCTTCGCACAGGTCACAGCTGTCCTTCGCAACACGACCTTTGAGGACAATGAAGCCGGCACTGTTGGCGGAGGCCTGGCAGTGCAGCTCACCAGGAGCAGGGCGGCTGTAGTCCTGTTCAATGACACTTTTAAGGGCAACTCTGCCACTAATGGTGGTGGACTTTTCAATGTGGGTGTAAGGGGAACATCCTTGCTGGCATGGGGCTGTATTCTGCATGATAATTCTGCCAACTACGGTGGTGGCGCTGCGCTTTCTTACATCATGTCCGCATCCAGTAGCAAGTTCTCTACCTCACCATCACCACCACCTTCCCCAAGACCGCCTTCACCAGCACCGGCGCCACCACGCCCACCACGTCCACCCCCGCCACCCCCACCCATTAACAACATTCCAGCATTTATTCCGGTTACAGCAATTGTGCATTTCCAGCAATGCCGGTTCACAGAGAATCAGGTTTTGCTGAGTGGGGGAGGCATTTATCTAGCTGCAGCTGGTCAGAACGTCCTAACCCTTCTGGAGCAGAGTGAAGTCAGCCTCAGCAGTGCGGCACTAGGTGGTGCTATATACTTGAACGCCACCGATGGTTGCATTATGCGGGTCAGTAGCTGCAATATCACCAACAACACTGCTAACCTGCAAGGAGGTGGGGCGTATAGTGCTACAACATGCGGTGGCCAGCTAATGGTTGGAAACGGAAGCTACTGGTCCGGGAACACAGCGGGGGTCTATGGTGGCGCTATCATGGTCAACAGTGCAGATGATGTCCTCATCAGCAGTAGTGCAGGTATCGCAGGTGTTGCATCAGGGACAGGGAGCAGCAGTAGCAGTCAACAGCCGTCTGCATGCATGTATGCAAGCCTGGACCTATCCAATTCCTCTGTGGTCTCCAACATGGCGCAACAAGGTGGTGGCATTTATGCATCCGAGGACACAGTTGTAGTTGTTCAAGGGACAGCTCTGATGGACAATACCGCTCTGCAGTTTGGTGGTGCTATGGCAGCTGTGCGCTGCTCTCTGCTCAAATTCATGAACTCCAGCATCATCAACAATAGAGCTGCGTTCTCGGGTGGGGGCGTTTTCAACGACAAGTGTATTATCTTTGTCATGGAGCTGGGCTGCCTAAAACAAAACATGGCATCGACCGGAGGTGGTGTTCACATATCTGGCATTAGTACCGGCAGCACTGCGTCCAATGGAGGCGATGCTAGTCGACGGCTACTGCAAGCAGGGTACACAGCTAATGGTACAAGCATGATTGATGGCAGTCCAGTGGCCATATTGAGTCGGATCGACCTGAGGGACAACATTGCCACTATGGGCTTTGATCAGGTCATCTTATCCAACTTATCTGTGTCCTCTCGGTCGTCGGCCAATGAATACCACCTCTACCAAGGCCATGGGGGTGCTCTGTTTGTCAGCGGACGAGTGGGGGTGGCTGTGAGTAGCAGCACTGCAGGCCCTGGAAACTCAGCTAATGTTGGCACTGTCCTTGCTACAACCCAGGCTTGCTCATCAGACATCGGTAGTGTGGCAACATTAAACAGCCCTGGAAGAACTGCTGCTGAGAAAGTGGCAGATGTTGGTGCCAGGACTTGGTCAGTTGCCGTATCAGCGCTTAGTCAAGCCGCTCAAAAGGAGTGCTCACTACTTGTGTTGCGTGATACTAAATTATACTGGTCGTTAACGTCAACAGTAGCGACACTAAAGCAGGTATGAGGGCAGTCAAGGACTCCCATGCAGTATTCACAGCTGCTTTAGCAATCATTGGATGTGGCTCACAACGGGTAAAGAAACTTGCAATTGGCCATGCCATCCTGGTTAAGCTTCCCTTCCTGTTGCTTTGGCTGGTTATGTTGGCCCTAAGTTCATTGACACCGCACCTGTGTCTTCCTGGTTGTATTTTTCAAAACCGGGTTGTTAGGCTGGGAGAGCTGGAGGCAAGAATAAACCGGGAAGAGAAGAACCACCGTCACAGCAAGGATTAAGATATGAATCGCTATTCCGCCCTTTCTCCAAATGGGTAATCTTGAATCCCTGGTTAGTATGCGTCTGTCTGGAATACCTCTTCAAGCATTTCGGCTGCATGGCACAATTAATGTCTCGTTCTATACATGTCCAGACTTCTTGTTCTGCGCCCAAACCCTTCACTCCTGCAGGCCGCTCGACAAAAGCAGCTGCAATTACCCCTTCTTTGGCTGCAAGACTTGAATGTTTCAGCTTTACTGGCAAACTGTTCATCACAAAACGTGAATTCCGAAGATACTGGGATTTTTCAACTTGTCCAACAAGCTGTACCAGCCTGGAGTCGCACAAACGCCACAACACCCCCAGCACGGTCAATCACTGACGGCAACGACATGCTCCCCGTCTTGGTCAGCATGCTTCAAGCTTGTAGGGATATCTCAGTACCGTCGTACAACTCACAGGATGGGCCACTGGCCCTGGCTGTGCCTGCTACACACATGCGCCTCATTTCCTTCAGTGGCTTGCTGCTAGTACCCGCCGGGAACACCACGCAACAGCTGAGTGGTATGAACACGTCACCAGGCGGAGCGCGGCTAGAGATTGCAAAAGATGAGCGGCGATACTTGACCAGTGTTAGCAGCAATGGTACTGCGTTCCGAGATAAGGACATCGAGGTCCTCATCATCACACCCAACACCCCTTTCAGCTTGGAAATACAGCTGTATGATGGGCTGGGACAGCCAATGGGTGTTGGTAAGTTTTATTCTAGGCACCTACCGACCCCTTGGCATGCAAAAGAATGGAACTGTCCATCATCCGCAGCCTGTACAGCCTACAGCCTACATGTAGCTTAGATCCAATACATACAACTGAGCCAGTGCCTTCAATTGCATGGGGCCCATCCTGACGCTAAACTTGTTTGCAAAGTCCTTAGGATCATACTCCTGTCTGCTTGATGCTTTGCAAGCCCATAGAAGCACTCGCGGACGCATACACACACAGGCAGAAGGATAGGGAGCTCTGTTTGTTAGAATTCAGCTTACTAAGTGTGTTGCTGAACCCACCCAATACCATGTTGGGAACGTTTACAGATACACCCACGTTCTCGGTCAGCCTGCAAGTCCGGCCCCACGGTACAGTGACAGCTCCAAACAGCGAGAAGCTTGCAGCACTTCGGTCATCTGGTGAATCCATGATTCGCTCTACAAGCGGCGGGATCGCGTCCTGGACAGATTTAGATTTACTGGGGTGGCCAGGCAAATACTTACTGGAAGTCAGTGCTGCCATCGAGGGTGATGCACTTGCAAATACTGCCCTTCCAACGGTGAGAATTAAGTAATTTGCCATGAATCTGCATTTATTTGCATGAGAGTGTTTTCCATGCTTCCAGCTTTAGGATAGGATATCTATTATTATATACTATGTATTATTATTATTATTATTTATTATTATTTATTATTATTTATTATTATTATTATTTATTATTATTATTGTTATTATTATAATTATATACTATCCGTCTTGGATGACACCATGCAAGAGTACCTTTGGCTGCATATCAGTACGCACAAGTTACTGTGTTTGCTAAACATGCTTGGTCCTCTAGAGCAAGTTCACCACAAGACCTCTTTCCTGGGTGAATGAGTGACTACTGTTAAACAAGCTCAAACAACCAGGTCATCCCCTGCCCCCAGCAATTCTAGAGGAACCTATGCCACGGGTGGCCTGCGAATGAGGGCCAGATGGGTAAAGGTCACAGAGGGGGGGGAGTCAGCCCAGTGTATGTGGGCACCTCTATTAGCCACCAACCACTGAAAGGCCTCCACCCCTCACCCGGATTAGGATAATGCGCCAGGGAAATGCATCCACGTCATGCATGTTGTGATGGTTTGCTTCACCATGTATAGATCCTAATGGATGCATGCATGCATCGACCCTAATGTGCTCCTCCTTAATTAATACGATATCTATCCTGACCTGCGTAATCCTTTTGAATTTGCAGATTGCCGGTCTCCAGATTCATATTGAGCTGCTCCCGTGTGAAGTTGGGCACGAGCTTATGGCAACTGACAGCACCGGAAACAGTTTTTACAGTTGCAGCTCCTGCCGGCGGGACCGATTGGGGCTGTGGAGGGACCAGCGGACATCTTTGACGCAGCTGTTGGGTGATGACAAGAACACAAGCATTGTGTGGCAGCGCACCAAAGCCATCATCAAGAACCTAACAAGCAGCAGTGACGAAAGCGGCAATAATGATGACGAGGACAGCTGTCCATCTTGCTGCCGGAGCTGTCCCCCTAATGCAATCTGCCCCGGTGGCGCCTTGGTGGTTCCCGCAGCGGGTTTCTGGCACAGTGCACCGAACTCACCACGGATGCACAGGTGTCCGCAGCCGTCTGCCTGCGGCAAGGTAGAAACCTATGGGGATGAGCTGGACGACATCTGGGACACGATGCTTCGCCAGAACTTCAACATCTCAGACGCAGCTGCGCAAAATGTTACCATCAATGTCACAGACTCCACCACTATGGCCATCGTTTCCATGAGCCCTGAGCTGATGACTCCGCTTTCCTTGGATGCTCTCAATATGATTTCCCTCCGGAATGACAACCGGTCCTTTCTGCTCAGTGTCTGCCAGCAGTGGTGGTATAACTCTTTTCCACCGAACCGGGATACCATCCTAGAGGAACAGTACAGCATACCCCACCAGGTCATCGTCCCTGCAGCGCCCTGCTACCTGTTCTACGACCCCTCCTTCAATAGCAACGCCAATGGTGGGGAACGCCGCTCCTATCAGCAGCTGCAGTGCGCTACCGGCTACACAGGGCATCTGTGTGCGGCCTGCCTGCCTGGTTATTCACTGGGTGGGGATTTTAGCTGCACGAGATGCTCCTCCCTCGGCCGCACCATCACCATTGGCCTGCTTGCATTCTGGGGTACCGTTGCGCTCATCTTGTTCACCACCTTCAGCAACCTGTCACAGACAAGAGCTGAAACTTTGGAGATGGAGGAGCTGAGCTCATTGGACCTTCTGAAGGTAAGTGCACAGTGAAACCATGCACCCACCTAAGTATTGCTTTCTTGCCCTGGTTTGGGAGCTTAAGGAATCGAGAAGTGACATCCTTCAAACGGAAAATGGCTTCCCTGGACAACAATATGATTGTTTGGTACCTAGGCTCAGGGTGCTACGTATGAATGATGCAAGCCATGACAATGCGCACCTTACCCGGGTGGGATGATGATGGCGATCCGAAGCCGTGAAAGTCGCCAGCCCCGGTCACACAGCATATTTATGGTCGTTACCTTCCAACCTACATGCACGGTTGTACAACATTATTCACAGCAAGCGCGAGAGGCAATGCATTTGTGTGAAACTTGCCAAAACATGCACAAACACATTAAACAAGGAAACATGCGTTACAGCTGGCGGGATTATTCTGAGCACCCGGCAACCCTTGTTCTACCGCAAATGCATGTAGCTGGGGTGGGTGTCTGCCTGGCCCAGGCAGTCTTTTGCCTGCTAATAATGCACGTTCTGCTGCTGTGGGTTTGCTTTTGCTTCTGCAGACTCTCATCACCCATGTCCAGTACTTCATCATCATCACCAAGCTGGGAATAAATTACCCACCTATCATCACAAAGTACCAGAGCGTGCTGAGCTCGATCACTGGCTCGGAAAACTTCATCGCATATTCCCCAAGTTGCCTGTTTAAGGACTTGGCGAGTTCTGGACAGGCCGCCTCACAGATCGTTTTTGGGCTGGGATCTCCCTGCACGGCGACTTTAGTCTCGCTCGTGATCTGGGCAGTCAGGTACGTCGGCCCCATGAATGCTCCATGTGTGCTGCCCATTATTATTGAACTAAGTAAACCAGGCTGGCAATCGGTTGCGAACGAAAACAGGTAAGGGAGCAGCAGAGTGCAGCAAGACCGCTGATCTAAACAGATCCACCTGTCTTGCTGTTGCATAAGTGTGCTTCCTGTCTTTGTTCAGTACCCTCCTATTGTATGGCTGCTTGTACAAAAAGCAGTGTCAGGATGATTTCCACCGGCCGCCTGAGCGATTTAACCTCTCCAAACCTTTGCATGCAAGCCTCCTATAACAGCTTTGCCACACCAGGCATAAAAGGCGTTAAAAGTTACTGTTTTCAAAACCGAGGAATGTGTGTCCTTGGGACGCCTGCTTGCCCCCTGTATGCGCACATCTGTCCCGCGGTGCCGCAAGTCTTTATGCATGATATGTGGCTAGCTGGGCAGGCTGGGTGACTCCAACAGCCCAGTATGATGCTCCACATGGAATGCCAATTATGCCCAGTCTTTGTAGATGGGAAAAAAGGACAGGGAAAATTTTGGTGTTACATCTTATACATATGTTTAGAGACACCATCCTGCAGCAGCACTTGCTGCTGCAGTAGAGCACGTCATGCTATAGTGTGAAATATTTTTAGAAAGGGATTAAGCGATGTTTACCTATTTGCCCCCTTGCTTGGGCCTTCTGCCTGGTGCAACGCTTTGTTACTCCCACCGCCCGCTCCGGTTTGAACTTGTCCTCCCGCGCTCAGGTACTTGACAGCAAACCAGCGCATGTTCCACAGAGTTAAGGCATCCCGATGGAACAACTCCCGAGCCCTGCACGACATCTTGGATCACGAGGTGCCATCCTGCCCGGTGCCCAACTCCATTGCAAAAGGAGGCGCTATCAGCCCTGTGAACAGCAAGTCTGCTGCCAAAAAGGTTGAAAACTGCATGGTTGCGACACTCAGCCCTGCAGTCAAGAAATCTGAAGGCAAATCTGCAGTTCGTGGACTAGCACCCTCCTCCGCTGAGCTGTCAGGCGTAACCAGCATCACGAAGCCGCCGGCTGCCACGCTGGCATGCGTCCTACAGGAGTCTATGGTGCAGCCCGAGCTCAAGCAGCAGCCATATGTTACCCTTGCCATCGCTGAGTCTTGCTCACAGCCTGCACTTCTTCTAGCTGCTGATGCCCGATCAGTGGAGCATGACATCGACACTGCAACCTTGCAACAGCCTGCAGCATCCGCAGCAGCAGCGGCATTGAGAGCACCAGCAGGCATGTCCCTGGCAAAAGTTGAATCAGTACCGACAACAGCAAACACGGGGCCAGCAGCAGCAGCAGCAGCAGCAGCAGCCCCGCCAGCAGGGAGTGGTCTCGATAGCAGCGGCGCCAAGACAACATCGTCTGGGATGCATCAGGTTGGTGATGATTTCCACGTTCATTCGAATGCGGAAACGGACATCGCTGAAGTGAGCATCCAGATGGACAGCAGTGCTCCTGCTCGTTCAGAAACTGATGCTCACAACGTTGCTTGTGTTGGGGTAAAGCGCTTCGGTAATGGTGGCCATGGCAGCACCCAAGTGCCCCGCCCGGTTACAAGTTATACGGGCACTCATGGAAAGACGTCCAAGGGAGCGCAGTGGGCCGCAGCGGTAAAATTAATGCATCAGCATCAGCATTTCCTGAGCAACTTGAAGTCGGTGCAAACGAGCAGCACGACGGCGGCAGCAGTGGCTGCGGTCCCAGGCAGCCAGCCAGGGCCCCATCACTCACCAGCCGCTCCCACTACCGACCTACAGTCCCCATCTTCTGTGAGTCCAAAGAATCAAACAACTGACTCCCTCACCTCCCAGCACAGCCCGGCAGCGTATGGAAAGCAGCACGTCTCCCAGGCAGGAGCTCAGAAGACGCGCACTAATCCTGCCTCGCTTTCAGAAGCAATTCCTACCTGGACGCCCGCAGCAAAAGCCGCGAGGGATGACAAGCTGTGGAGCCAGACGCCCTTCGCTGCGGGGCCGCCCCCCATGGATGATGTTGAGGATCAGCTCCATGGTGATAAGGAGGAGGAGCAAGATGAGGGTGCAGAGGACTCGGGCTGCTACGTCAAGATGCGTAAGCTGCTGCAACGCTATGCCAACCCTTTCCACATGCTGGTATTTGCGGACCAGTCGGTGTCGCTGTTACAGCAATTGGTGGTGGTGATCATCGTGGCAAGCTTCATCTTGTTCCCGTCGTTGTGCCAGGTCTCACTCAGCATGTTTGCCTGCTACAAACTTGACTCGGGCACTGGGGCGTTCAAGGAAAATCAAAAGGTATGTTACTCTCGTGCAAAATGTGCTATACCGTCGCAGCCCGGAGTGCTTCACCAGATATATAGGCAGTTTGCTGCGACGACTCTGTCTGTCATGTTGGATATATGATGGGTGTAGATACCGTAGACGGTGTACACGGTGTACGGCAGTGGGTGGCAAGGCAGTACTTTTACCAGTTCCAAGGGTGCTCTGATTATTGCCCTTTTGCGCTTTTGGGTACAGTGGGGCTTGACCCCCTACCGGAACCCTGCCCGCCTCCACACCGTAACATGCGTGCTAGCCAGTTTCAGTGCGCATACTTCTTTAGGGCTAGAAAACGTTTGGGTTCCATGCTTTGACGGTCTGCATTATTGTGGAGCTGCTGCTGGTCGCTCATGACCATGCACAGGGGTACAGGGTGCAACTCACATACCAGCAGCGCATACAGAGGCTAGTTCGCTTCCAAAATGGTTTTTGGTTTAGGAAACGCATTTTGGCTCTTTGGGAAGGGAAAGGGTTCGTTCAGGGGTCTCCTGGACGGGTCAGGTTAATGGCGGCGGCGGTGTGTTTTTGAGTTGCGGGTTGCATCGCTTTGCTTTAAAAATGCCGTCATGGGACTTTTGGGTTGAGCCTCCATACTTTGGACAAGTACTCATCTTTAATTTGGCAACACGACAATGAAGTCAATGGCAGGAAAAGCGAGAGCGAGAAACATCTTCCATAATAAGAAAGCTTCGCAAGTCCCTGCTTACCTGCTTACATACCTCCGTGTTAATCCATGGACTCACGTTTGCGGCTCCTTGTGGATGTTCCTTGTGCGCTTGCTTACCAGGCAACCTGGCGGCGCGGATACTGGGTGCGAGACATGCAACAGGAGTGCTACGCCGGTGTGCACAAGAAGCTATACGTCCCTGTCGGCATTGCCGCCGTACTACTGTTCTGCCTCTGCCCACCCATCGTGTACTTCCTGTTGACATTCCGCTTGCGGCGAAAGTTCAACGACCCCCGCATGCGGGTCCAGTACGGGTTCCTATACCAGCAATACAAGTACGTGGTTGCGATGTTGTACAAATTGCTTTGCGTACTGCCAACCTTAGTACAGGAACACGGCTGGTAGTCAGCATGCATCCGTCTTCCGTTTGGCAGAACTCATGCCCTCACATAGTTTACTAGCTACTGCACGATGCAGATTTATACAAAGGAAAAATACTTGCATTTTTACAACGGAAAATCGTGTTGTGGGTTTGTGTTTCTGCTTTGTCAAGTGCTATTTCCTTAAGTATACCATCCAACTGAAGCCCAGCGGATCCTTATGTAGCTTGTTACTGGTTAGGCATCCTGATGGCAGATTAGTCCCCCTCAATATCCTGCCCATCCTAATTTTCTTCGCCTCCAGGCCGGAGTATTTTTGGTGGGCCAGCATGCGGCAGCTGCAGGTTCTGGCGCTGGTCGCTGTGGAGGTTTTCGGACGTGCCCTGCCAGTGAGTGCGTGGCTGGACACATGCCCTGTTGCTGCACACACTTAAGTATGTGCGTCCAAAATTGTCGTCACAATCATACCGATTGTGCAACTTGCTTTTGCTTTACAAATCCATCCAAGCTGAAGCATAGCCGCCCATCCATAATTTGATATTCCTGTATTATTAGTAATAAATTTATGTATTTGTGGGTAACTGTGTATTTCTACAGGTCCAGCAGCAGTCTCTTATGCTGCTGTCGGTGCTCATAGTGATTGGGGCCGTCAACACTACAAGCTCCCCGGAGCGCTTCCCTCAGCTGATGATCCTGGAGTTCTTGTCCATGTGTGTGCTCAGCCTGACTCTCACACTAGGGCTTTACTTCGTGCGAGATGACAAAGAGGAGCAGCTATCGGACGCGGCATCGGTAAGCGACAAGTACTGTCCTCATAACTACTGCGACAGCTGTCACCGCGAAGTTTTTTTTTGCTTCGTTCGCTTATGAAGGACCGCGAATTCGCTACCTACCAGCCGTCTGTGTAAAAGGGTAATAACATAAAGCAGCAAGATGTTTAATATGCTTGGTAAATGGACCTCGGATATGGGCTAGCGCGCGGCATCTGTGCGCAACATAGGATTCACTCTCGTTTACTCATCAGCCGTTGGCCGTTCCGTCGTAAATCGACTCGAAGAAGCAGATGTGTACACGTTAGCGTGCTCTCTGTACCTCCGATAGATGTATTTACGGTCCAGAAAAGTCCCGCTGCTGGGAAGATGTCCCAGCAGGGAAGGGCATCTTGGGCAGCTCCAAGCAGTGTATGATGAAATCCTCGCAGTTGTTAATGGCTGCCTGGCTGCCTGCCTGCCTGCCTGCGTATGAATGAATGTACTTGCGTGCACACACACACACACATGTATATATGTATATATGTATATATATATATACACATCATCAACACCTCGTTGCTGTTTCACTCATCTGGGCTGGGACTCTATATAAAACTCACGTACCCTGCACGACGACACTCCAAATTCGTCCGCAGACCGCCGTCGGCGCCATCATCCTGGCCATTAACGCGCTCTATATCTTCGGAGTGCTGATTTTCTCGGCCAAGCAAAACGCCAGCCGCGCAAAGCACATGCGGAAGATTCTGTCGCACTCGTGGGGCTCTTTGGTGACGAACTTCTCACGGGCCATTGTCAGGGTGGAGCAGCGCCTCTCCAACGCCACTAGTAGCCGCCGGTCTTCTAGCCGGGCGTCCCACGCCAGCCTAAGTAACCAAGATGTGCGCGATCCGGTAGTTAAGGAACGCGGCGGCACGGCTAGGAGCGGCAGCAATGGCAAGGAGCGCACGCTGCGACTGAATGACGGAAGTGCCAATTAACGCCGGCCAGCAGTCACATATATGGCTCTCGTATGGGCTCGTTACACCAGTCTCTGCCAGTGGGTATTGCGACCGAGGGGAGGAAAAGCAGCTCACACACACACACACATGTTCGGTATGTTCGGTGGAAAGCAAAGCTGTATATGCTGAAGGCGGGAAACAATAGGCATCGGCAGCAGCTGCCAATACTGCTGGTTGCGACAGGTGTGGTGTGCGTGGTTGGCGGCTGCAGATATGTTACCTATCAGGCGCGCTACAGGTATCATTATTGGCGTCGTCAGGTGCGTTTAGTAACAGCAGGTCATTAGCTATCAGTATCCGTGACATTTGTTTGGCTGATTATTGGCTGAAGCAGAGGATACTGCTTGCGATCGAAACGAATGAACTGCGGCCCATATAAATAGTACATATCTGTTTTTGTATATTTCTTGCATATCTTTCCTTGGCATCGGGGGGTCGGTGGGCTGGGCGGCGGGATTACATGTGCCGAGGTTCTTCCTCGTATTTAGCTACTAGCATGTGGAAGGCAAGCGCGTGTCGCTTGTCGTCGGTTTCGCTTCGCCATCGTTGTTTTCGCCCATGCTGCTGAAAGTCCGAAATGTAGGGATGTAGTTACTTGTCATAGGTGTATTATGTATACGGGTAGTTGCCACACGCGCATGTGCATGAAATTCTGCCTACTTTTTTGTTTTCCATGCAAGCGCTTACTTCTACCGCTTCGCTCAGGTGCATGGATGGCGAGTGTGCGCGCTTAGCTTGGCTATAGCCGTGCACCATCACCCTGCGCCTGATCGACTCGGACGACTTTGTTACTTGGTGTCAGTTGGATAGCTCTTCGCGCTTTCGTTGATGTTAAATCCGGGTTGCTGTGATACGATCCGGACGATGTTACGTCGCCGATATATCAATTAATACAAAGCTTTAAGCACATATACGTCCGTGTGAGGGTATGCTTTTCTGCTAGTAGTGCGTGGCGAGCGAAATGCGAAGGTGTACATGTATGATGTGTGAAACAGGGGGGTGTATCTTCGCCCGTGGCAGCTACCCTGCGAAACCCTGCCTTCCCCGGTATTTCGGGGCACCCTCATCCAGTCACCCTAGTCAACTTCTCAGTGGATCGCTCAGGTTCCGCACCCACCACCAGCATCCAACGGAATCTGCCGGGTCGACAGCGGCCCAACTCCGTATGTATGTATGCGATAATGACGTTTGAGCGGTGCGCGCGTGCCTGGAAGGCGGATTACATCAAATGATCGCGCGGTGATGTATCTGGTGGACAATTGTTTAGTAAACACTGTGGGTTGTCGATATCCCATATACTGCATGCTTGATTGCCGCCGTTTTCATTCCTGGCATCTGGGCAGCCGAGGACAGCCACTCTATCCACCAAACCTTCTGGTTTTGAACTTTGCTGCATAGCTAGGGTCTTGGTCCTAAGAGGGTTTGAGAGTGCTTGTGTAGTCCAGCCCTATTAACTAACACGACGGAGGAGGAATGAACGGCTTCGTTTGCCAGGTCGTTCGGCGCACACCAATTGTGACCGGATGACATGTTTAGTTGCCAGTTCACTCTTATAAGCTAAAAAAAACACGTTTTGAAAATAGGTTCTGTAGGAATTCTGTCGCCGTCCTTCTGCTGCTTGCTGCAGTGGTAGTAGTCGTCGTCGTCGTCGTCACACGATTGCCCAAACAATATCGCATTGACGGCTATGACTCGTAAGCGTGTGTACCAGGAGCATGGGCACGCACCTGCAAGGTTGTGCAAGTAGTGTGAGCCGTTTCTGAGCGTATTATTCAGCACAGGAAATGACAGTTTCCGAGCAGGCGCGTGGGCTCAATCAACCTTTCTCATACATTACCGAGGCAAAACCCCACGTCACCAGGATGGCTATAGATGTCGTTGGTTACCCTTATCTCTTTTCTGTGTTACGTGTGGCGTATGTCGGTGTTATTTTGTGTTTTTCCAGGGGTGTCCGCCTTTGAATCACACTGCTTGTTTCACGTACTGTGTCCGTGGGTGTGGCTCGCAAGCTGGGAAAGCTATCAAACAGCAAGAGTGAAGATGACTGATAGTGATGACTGATAATGCAGGCTTTTCTCGGCGGGTTTTGCTGCGCCGTCTGAATGAATGAATGAATGAATGACGGCGCCGGACCGCTGGGAGCTACCGTAGAGTGTAGCCACGGAGCTGCGCGAGTGTGTTACGGTTTTGTGGCATACTACTGTACCGCGAGGTGCCGTACATGTCGCTTCGTGTATGTTGTACGGTGTAAAGCTGCGCACGTTAACTGTAAACAGGTTATTCAAGTATATAGGCGCGCGTGGGATGGAGCTAACATAGCAGGCGGGAGGCAGGCAGGACGGGCAGGTGTCATAATTGTGCAGAGGAGATGCGCATAAGGGCCTTACGAGCTATAGGGATGTGCTATAGGGACTTTTTATCACACAGTCGTGATGGGGTCAGGGAGGGGACCTGGGGCCTCACCTGACACCTGACAAGCAGGGGGCGGGGGGTGCATTATTATGACCTTCAAACCAAGCAAGACTGATAAATGTTTTTCTTTTCCCGCGGCGTGCAAGCCGGCTGAGCGAGCGAGTGTGTGTTGATGACTTTGCATGGATTATTACTTGCGTTGTTGTCTATCTGGCCCGCTGTGCCCCTCGCAGCTTTCGTTGCGGCGGCCTCTTGCTCTTCTTTTTCGGCTCATCACTTTTGGGTCGCTTATTGCTGATGACTGTCTGCCCATGGATCTCGCTCGACGCACTGACGCCGTGCGGACTGTGGTGTGCAGCCCCATCGAGCTACGTTTGTTTGTTTGTTTATTTATTTATTTTCAGTTGTCTACGCGTGCAACTGTTGTTGCTGTTATTTACAGCGGGCTACCAAGTTTCTATCAATGTAAAATGCAAAGAAACTCCAGCCAAAGGGCACATCGCCTGTCGCTGTAATAGACACACATAGCCTGGAAAGGAAGAACAAGTGGTCCGTATCGGCACGCACAACACCTAAGCAAGCTCGGCTACGACTAAGACCAGGCTAGCACTGATGCCAACAGGGGAACTTGCCAATATGGCAGCCCCTTGAATGACAAACTCATGCCAAACACAAATACCGGCGTACTATTGCTTCGTCAATGTGAGGCAACACGTGGGACCGCCATCCTACCAAGCTGTGTCCGAACAATCACCCAGGGGTGGAATTACCGATCACCGTCATCTGTGAGCTCATCCATGCAAAGCAAATGGCCCTCTAACCCCCGGAAAAAGGGGTGGTAAGGTCCAACTGTGTTCCCGCCGCGCCAGTGGTTGGCTGCCTGATCCGGTAAAAATGAACGTAACCGCACCATACAGTCAACAATCGCTCTGTAGATGGCCCGGTCCGTGATTTGGGCCGCCTGATGAGGTGTGCGATTTCCTGTCGGTGTGCTGTCGCTTGTGCCAAACGGCGTCCCGACTCCATCGAGCACAGTAGTGCCACATGGCATTCTGCGGAGTTGTGTTGGCGGAGTTGCGTTGATTTGCAAGAATTCTTCCCTTCGATTGGTCGGCAATGGCGGCTGGCAGCGATGCATTATTGTAAGCTGCATCGCTGCGTCTGTGCATCTCCACCATCTGCATGTACCGTACAGCTGAGAGGCACACGTAGTACATATTTTCGTGGGAATACCTGTACGCGCTGCGGAGGTTTCGTCAGGACATGTTCCGCTATGCGTGTACGACAACGTTACGCGAGTTCACCCATCAGCCACATCCCCACAGCCAAGTGATCAGTCCTTTTCACATGCAGCAAACATTTCCGTTTCTTCTGAACATCGCCCAACGGCGCCTCTATATATCCTGCAAAACATTCCAGTAGTATTATGAGAACAAATTCCAGGCAATCCACTTGTAGCCGTGTGGGAGGCCGTGAATCCCATGAATGAATGAGCGCTATCGAGAGGCGCAAGGAACGGACGAACATACATAGACGACACTCTCTAGTAATTTGCAGTTTTGCTTTCATTCAAAGTCGGACTGCCACGCACACATACCATACCATACCATACCACACACACGCCCCGCATGGGTCCCGAAGTTCGTACACATTACTGTGGAACACATCGTACAGCGCCGTACGACAGTGCCGAGCAGTCAAGCTACACGGTGAATGGCGGCATTCATATCCTACACGAACGTCGACACTGCATGCGCCCCATGTGCCTTCCTGCATCGTCTGAGGGACCCTATCCCTGTCCCTTATTGTATATTGTCGTATACGTCCTCCTCATTCACCTGTCCGAGCGTCCGAGGATAAAACCTGAATGAGCTTTAAACATCCAAAAGCTTTAAATATCTGCAAACAAACTTTAACTTTTTGATAACTCTTGTCAAGCATCTTTGATCCACGTTGTGTGCGACCGAGTGTCGTCCTGCTTGTACGGCAGGCCTTTCGCCGTACGCCCACTTCCGAATTGCAGTACGCTCCTACAAGCTGCGTTGTAAAAGCCGCATCAGGATCTGCAAATGAAAGTCGCTCCCTGCTGCGTTATTCGCAACCTAGCTCGTGCATCCAATCCTTGGCATTATTCCAGCCTTTTTCCGTCCAACTTGCCAACCAACCGAATTCCCGTTGACAGTTGCTGATCCAGTCAGTGTCGTATCACATCACCACAATTCGGTAACATTTGATTGGATCGGAATCCAAGCAACGAACCAGCCGACAAACTGAATCCAATTCAGCACAAAGACTCGACGCAGTAGAGCTGGTCTCTAAGAAATGATACATCGATGGTTTTGTGATGCCGTACCAGGCACTGCCTGTGGTGGTCCCGCCCCGCCGGCGCCTCCGCCGTGCTGCGGGTCGTACGACAACATTGACGTATCAACGCCGTACTGTTCCCGCATACGGCGGCTCCATGAATCATCTCGTACTATTCGCGGTGGAATCGCGGTGCGTTGGCCGTGTTGCTGCTGCCGTTGAGCTTCACGTCGACTGCTGCCGCCGCCGGCAATAATTTATTTAGAGCCGCAACCGCAACCAACAAAGGAAAAAAGGAATGGGGAGGCTCTTCAGCATATCATACACACCCGCAAAAGTGACGTACAAGTGACATACAGGCTAACAACCGTGCAGACACACAAACAGTCTTCTGATAGCAATTTGCGCCACTTATCACCGCCGCAGGACTGCACCTTTCGGTTGCGTTGCGAATCAACCTTTCAGCTCATCACATCATATTAGCACATAAAAAAACACAAATACAAGAACACGTCCATGCACACACGTGCGCCCGGACACGGGCGCACAGACACACATACGCAGACACACGCGCAAAGGTGTGCAACGAACCAAAAACAAACATCGTTTACAAAAAAACTACAAAAGCGACATACAGACAGGTGGGTTACACCACAGATGCACTGCCCAAAAGCCTCACAGAACAGACCTCAGTGTCGCCCAGCAGACACACACGTCTCCCTCGCCTGAAGGTTTATATATTACATCTGGTTGAACATTACCTGGATGTAAGCAGCGGTGCGGATGAGCCCGCCAGCAGCCCCTCCTCCAAATCTTCTGCCCGTTCGTCTGCGGCTTGGGGGATTAGGGGGGTTGGGGGAACACCGAATATTTATTGCCCATGTTTTTTTATAAACCTAAAGAGCTTTAATGCAAATATAATAATAAAATATAATTAAAATATAATAATTAAAACATAATAATGATAATAATATAAAACTCGAGTAAATAAATTCTAAGGTGAGCCGGTCGGGAGATCGGAAATTGGACAAGTAATGGGGACAGAGCTGAAGGCAATTTCCCTGCCTGTGGCACCCAGGTCGGCTGCGGCCGCCAGCCTCTGCTCCTGCCACCTGCAGCCTGCCCCTCCCCTCCGCGGCACATCATGCGGCATGTGGTCGCACGTGCACGTGCACGTCGTTGTACTTTGTGCAAGAGCCTGTCCTCTGATTGGGCCTTCCCCCTGATTTGTACCGCCTTATAACCTCCTATCGCAGTATCCTCTCCCCACACACACACACAAGCACACACATACACATACACGCGGTCCGCACCCGCTCGCATGTAAGCCGAGTGGAGCAAGCAACCCATGAGCAGCGTTAACGTCTGACGGAGGGCAGGTGGGCGGGTGGGCAGAAGGAAAGTCAGGAGGGACCGGTGGGTAGCGAAGGGGCGTGTTGAGGCCCACCAGGTTAGGAGGTGCGGGAGCAACGGCCTGAAGCAGGAAGCAGGGCTGGCTGCACGGCCGCCAGCTCAGCGGCCAACACGACCCAGCTTACCAGCTGAGCGTCTGAGAGGCAACCTGACAGGCAATCTCTCTAAAGAACAGACTGACAGTGGAAGGAGCATCGTGATGTGCTGTACTGCAGCGAAATCACGGAAACCCGTGTTCTCGCGTTACGCATTGGGCCAGTAAGGCACCTGTACAACAGTTCAAGCCAAGCTCAACACAGAGTAACAAAAAGTCTGAAACTCCGAAAAATTCGGATTCGGAGTTTTTCAGTCTTCAGCCGCGTCCTGTGCATGTATGTATCATTTCAGACGTCCCTTTCCACTTCAAACCGAGATCCAATAACCCCGTAAACGACATTAAAACCCTAAAACCCTAAAACGCTCCTGTCTCATACGACTTAAACCCTTGACTGCTGCCCCGCCACAACTCCCAAAGTTTCCTGAGAACCCCGTCCCCAAGGCCCTCAGAGCTTCAGGCTAACATGTTGCGTTCGTAAATTCTCATCAACGAGCAGTCCTGTGTACGACACACTGGTCAAACGAGTGTGTACGGCCCACTCGTACAACGTACCTCCACGGAAAGCACCACAGCGTCGGCCCACTTATACTCCAACAACGCATCGTGAAGATCCCCTCGTACGGAATTGCTATCGCTGCCGCCGCCGGTACTTTCGCTAATGTGGCGGCGGCGGCGGCCACTCGACGCCATGTCTGGGATCACCTCCCCTGACTCGCCGTCAGCATTGTCGTACGCCGCCACCGCTGCCACTAGGCACACCTGTGCCGCCTATCCCATCGGCCGGGCCCGCGATACACATAACATAATGTAAAGAAAGGAAATGCAACAAAATACATGAATGTAACACTGTACGGCAGGGAGTGGAGTCCATCTAGAGATATCTAGAGGATGTGCGGTACGACACAGCCAGTGCCGAATTTAGTGGCCAGGAAGGCGAACGGGCCGTGTTACAGGTCTTCAATTAATTCCTCCGGGGTGAACGAGCCTGGCCTCGCTCTGGCTCCGCCATTAGGTGTACGACCTGTACGGCAAGCAGCCTGAATGCACCGCCCGCTGCTCACTCCTTCCCCTGGACCCTATAATCTAAAACGTACAACTGCCCGTACATAAAGTACGAATGGTTGATAACTCCTGTGCTTGAAAAGAATCAGTGATTGGATGATTGGATTCTACGATGGATCCAACCGGATCGCCTGTGTGCTGCGCCGCCCCGCACATCCCACCACAGAAATTGAAAACAGCAAAGCGCTGATGAACAGCTAGCAACAGGCGCATTACGACATACGGCATAATACAGCGTTCGCAACGGGCATAAACAGCAGCAGCGCCCTCCTTCGCATCACAGGTACTGTACGGCAAAAATACTGCGCAGCATAGCACAGCATGAGGAAGCAAAGCATGCGGCCTCACCATCAGCAGCGCCAGGAGACCAAGATGGATATTTAGGAGGACCAAGCTGTGGCGCACAGTTGCGGCCAGGGCAGTGATTGCTGAAAGCGCGCCGGCAGCACCAAGGGCAGCAAACACAACCGTGGCGGTCGGGGGTGGACCGCTTGGCCAGGCAGGGGGCCAGTCCTCGCCGGCTTGGGTGCCGTACAAGTCTCCTGTAAGGCGGAAGTTGTCCAATTCGGACTGTAACATACATACATGTTCTGGGCTTTGAGTATTGATGAGGAGCGGTTGGCCGTCGTTTTGGTGATGGCATGGCGAGAACGGCTATTGGAGGGCGGGGCCAGGGTGAAGCGTGGGCTTGGGCGTATATGTAATATGCGTGACTTTGCGCATTTATGCACTGTAGGCTTTTCTTTGTACCATTCCATCCATCGCGGGTGGACCTGGTGTAGATGAAGCTAGGGTTCACCCATATCCGAGGCTCACCGGCATATGTAATCATGGCCAGGCTGACAAGCAATAAAGCTACGTTGCAGGCCCTGCTTCCTTGTATCAATGTATAAAGCCAGCAGTTAGTCCTGACACCAGCATGCTCGCGAAGAAAGCGCGATAGACGCGACATGCTTGATTGGATATCGATAAGCTTCAATGTATCAAATGTTATTGGTTGTTACCGAAAGGCAGGATGCTTCCTAGCTTTGGATTGTCGGCCGGAAACGCTCAAAAGGCATCAAGAAGCAGGTTAGCATTAAAAAATGTGGATCGGCAATAAGGCACGTGACCAGTTACTCCAGAATACGTTTGATATTACAATCGGACTGGCGCTAGCGGGGCTAACGGTCAACGGAAACCACCGGCCAGTGCTCGCAGGGTCGGAACGCCGCCATAACGTCATAAGCAGGGTTCACCCCTGGTCACATGTCACACGCTTGCAACGCCCCTGTAAGCGTCACAGGTTAATTGCATTAGCATATTGGTTGATGATGTCGCTGACTTGATTCCACATCTTTGTATGTTACAAGTTACAAGTTACAGTGTCCGCATAAGTGCGGAGGGCTCCGTCAAAGCCTTAGGGGGCCATGGACCTGTCCTATTAATTAATGTTACGGTGTCGGGGGGTTGACTGTCATCATTCTCCCTGCCCCATTTGAGCACGAAGTGCAGGAGCGCTGCGTGCTTAGTCTCCCAGACAAGCTTAGGTAATGCCAGCGGTCTTAACGGTGCGTATGCTGCGTCCTTGAAACCAGAGTTTAATTCCCATACTTAGCCCTCAAGCCATCATAAGCAGGGCATTTCCCAAACATATGCAAATTCATCTTTCGAAGCGGTTTTCGCGGGAATTTATATGTTGAAAATTGCATGATATGTCCTAATTTGTAGCAGATAGATTGTCACCATTCACTGAGCTGCAGGTGTCGCTGGCAAACCTTGAGAGGGACTTTTGGAAAGGATTATTTTGCTCCGTACGCGGTGCTGGGGAGGCGGCATGGGCCCCCCTGGAGGGATGTAGACCCCGCATTGGTTCATGAATGCGCTTGCTTGCCTCAATCACTCCAGGGGAAGAGGAGAAGCTCTGGCTCTTAGTGCTTAGGATCAAAATCCTAGCTAGCGACTTAGCAGCAGCAAAAGACCGGACAGTTTATTCCCCCGGCGAGGTCCCTCGCCAGTAAGTCTCGCCGTTGTAACTCTCCCTCTTAAAACCGAGTCAGCGCCAGCGAGGGAGGACAACTGCCTGCCTATCGCAGCAAGCTCTCTCTCGCTCCTAATCATATCATCAGGCACCAGTCAGCCTTGTGGCAGATGCGGCACGCACGTTTCTACACATGCATGACGTTAGTTGACAATGACTCCCACCGGCAAGAATTGATTCGCTGTTTACCCAATGGCCATCCAGATCGCATATTTGACACAAAGAACATGCAACTCAGATGCTGCCAAGCCAAGACACTCCTTTGTACAGCCACCTTTAGTAAATATACCTGCTGCCCTGTCAAAAATTAGAACCCGCTGGTGTACGGCAGCTTCTATCGTACATACGACTTCCGAAAACGAAGGCATGAACGCATGAAGGATCATGTACGGAGCCAAACACAGATCCTTCTTCCAGCATCGATTTCCCCACACCATCGATCCCCACTCGCACATACACAAAGCATTTCTTGACATGGTCACTTGTCCGTGCAGTGCCCGTGGCTCAAATCCTGTTAAAAACGCTTCGGCACGGCCAGCGGAGACGTCACACCTACAAAGCTAAAAATGGATAACAAGCAAACGGCCCCAATTAAAGAAATAACGCAGCACCGACGCAGCCCACAGCCCTCGCCGAATAAGCAGGCATGCCGCCAAACGGAAAGCAAGGTAGCCCGAAGGCACCAACCCTTGGAAAAAGACTACGGACGGCACCGAGACTTAGCAAACACTTTCACACGCACACACCGAGTAGCGGTCCCCCTCACGCATCGCCACCGCCACCTTCCCCCCCTCAAACTCCGCGATAGCCGTCTGCCGCATGACTTCACGCCGCGGCCTTACTTCATGACTTCTTCCAAACCACCACGGCCTCCACCTCCGGCACTCCATTCCTTGGATGGTAATGTGCGTGCATTTGCGCAGCAAGATCTCCCTCATCAATCAGCGTCGTATAATCGTGTTGTTTTACATATGTACGGCTTCGTCAGTCCATGATACGCGTTACAGACCTGCGATAACTGGCGGTAAACGATGGATCGCTGATCGCACCTTCGGGAACCAGTTTCCGTAAGTACAGGTCCAGAAGTGCTATGTTGACCAGAAATAGTTCTTTTCAACTCTGCTACACACACTGGATGATGATTCCATTTTTTAAGGATTGCACGAACGGCAACCTGCTAGTGGTTCCTTACCTCTGCACAGGTAAGCAACGATCTCTCCAAACCCAAATGAAGTTCATGTACAGCGCCAACCAGCCAGTCATCACTGCTAAGGCTGCAGTGATCATAACCTCACATGTACATCCACAATCGCAATACTTTTCTTCTGTATGAAACATCGTACAGCATCATCAACATTACCACATGTACGACAGACGTACCGTAACGTCCCCAGCATTCACATACCAGACACATGCTTCCGCTGTTCCAGATTCTTTTCGTTGTCTTGCTTGGTTTTGGCCCCAGGAAAACAACAAACGCCTGTCGTACAGGTTATGTGACAGCTCAGCCCCGCATGCCACGCAGGATCAGCAGCTGCCCTGTCGTACATTCGCCTATCCAGCGATACCGCCCGTACAGCACCGTACCAGCTACGTACATAACTGCAGCTGTCCATCTAAGGCGAGGCAGCTAGCGGTATATTATTTCACGTCTTGGACACCCCTGCGCGGTGGTGTAGCTGGTATATCAATAATGAGGCGGTGTAGCTGGCGCCCTAGGGGCACGAGGTAACGGCTTGGGCAAAGGTGGCGGCCGAGGCGGCGGCGGGGATGGCTTGGGTGGTGGGGGCGCCCTGGGCGGCCTGCGCGGTGCCCTGGGAGGGTCGCACGGCGTTCGCGGGGGCAGCCGAGGTGGCCTAGGTGGTGGTGAAAGCGCCCTTGGGGTGGGAGGTGGTATTGGACGAGGTGAAATGGGTCGCGGCCGCGGGGAACTGGAGGGCGGTGGCGGTAGAGGTTCGGATGCCAAGTCTACCACGCACTAGCGCATTGTAGTGCAGTTTCCTTGCTGTTGCTAATGCAACTGCCTTTGCTACTTGACTTTGGGCCGCCCACCCCCAACAGCTCTGTTTTCCATGTCATCCCACAACTCTGATGCCAAGTATACTGCACACTAGCTGAATGCAGTTTCGTTGCTTTTCCTAAAGCAAGCAAGTGCCTTGCTAAGAGGGCGTGATTGATGGGGGTGGCCAGGAGCGATTGGAAAATGACGGCCTGCACGCGTTGTAGCTGCCAGCCAGGTCAAAAGTGGCTCTGCCACCGCCTTTTACGCCCGAGGTGGGGCTCGAACCCACGACCACAAGGTTAAGAGCCTTGCGCTCTACCGACTGAGCTACCCGGG
Source organism: Volvox carteri f. nagariensis (assembly GCF_000143455.1). Lineage (NCBI taxonomy): Eukaryota > Viridiplantae > Chlorophyta > Chlorophyceae > Chlamydomonadales > Volvocaceae > Volvox > Volvox carteri. The sequence continues at coordinate 1,325,714 of NW_003307559.1, forward strand.
CAGTGCACGATTTCCAAGTCGCCACATGGAAACGCATCAATACTGCAGTCTACTACTCATA